>NW_008358517.1:3573332-3617631 GCF_000622305.1 Nannospalax galili
TCTTTTAATTAAAAAAAAAAAGAAATGCATAAATAAATAACAATAAAAAAAACAGAAGTAAAAGAATGTTGTATCAAAAAGTCATATTCATTTGGTCTAGAAATACAGCCATAACTTAATATTAAGGGAAAATAATGATTTAATTCATTTCATTATATATCAATGGAAAAATATAATTCTCTAATAAAACATTCAGTAAAACTTTAATATTTGTTACTAATCAATTCCTACACATAACAGTTTTGCCCTGTATGTCCTCAACCAATCCTGGGTGTCTCACAAGGTTATACACTTACCTCTGCTTCTGTAGCTAACAATGGCTATCCAGAGATGCCCAGACGCTTAGCCCCAGGACCTATGAATATTTTCTGCTCCACAGAGGTGGAGAACCAAGGTTTTAAACAGAAGACTGTCATCAGCTGATCTGTTTCAAGGTCTAATCAGTCTAAATTAGTCTTGTGACATTTAACCTAATGGGATTTCCACAATGTGTGTATACATCTTCTCTTTGCCTTTCATGACCTGTGTTCCTCTGATTTCCATGTAACCAAGAGGTGAACTTTCTTGTTTAGTGCTGTATATCCAGGTCCTCAGACAGACCTAGGACATTAAGAGTTCTGTGAATGCATCAATGTCCTATGAAGTCATAATGATAATGGACCATGAGATTGAATATAGATCAGTAGAAAAAGGAGATGTAGAGGCAGGATCAAACATTTTAGAAATTGTACAGAATAGAGATTATTTTATGTGTGTGAATAGAGAAAGGCCTCGCTGGTAGACATTTGTGGACATAAAAATAAAGCACTTATTTTTAAAATATATCCTGTAGTTATGCTCAGGAAATAAAATTATGACAAAGAGAAAACAAAGGTTAAAAAAGAATGTTTATAGCTTTGTAATTGAAAGATATCTTTATAAATAATGACATGAAAGAAACATTAAAAATTTTGTTTGAGAACTTAATAAAATTAACATTCTATAACAAAGAATCCTACAAACCTAATAACTGCGTTTTTTAAATAATTTTTGCAATCTACTTTATGAATAGATTATTATACACTATATTAAGGTATATGCATATTAAAGCATATTACTAGTCCTGTCTAATAAAATAAAACAATAAGAACAAGTGTTTCACAAACTTCTCAATAATCATAAGAAAATGGACAAAAAAAATTGACAGGATTGACCAGTATCATAGTTTCTTTAGCCATTGTTGTGGAAAAATATGCAATTACAAACAACTTGGAGAAGAAAAGAAAGGTTGAGTCAGGTTGTGTGTACAGTCCACCACGTTGGGGAAGGCATTGAAGTAGGAGTGGGAAGCAGCTGGTCAGAGTGCATCCATAGTCAGGAAGCAAAGAGAGATGAGTTGTGATGCTCAGTTCTCTATCTAGGACCCCAGTCCATGGGGTGGTGTCTCCCCAACCCAGAGTAGGTTTTCCCTCCTTAGTTAAACTGTTCTGGAAATAATATATCTCATAGACACATTCATAGATGAATTCTTACCATGCACTGAGAATTCAGTCAAGTTGAAAATGATTAACCATCATAGCCACTAAGCAATAAAATATTGAATCTATAACTGCAAAGAAATAAATATAAATAAATCCAATAATGTATTTTATTCATAAACTGGCAAAGTAAAAGTGCTTAATACCCAATTGTATATGAAAGAGACACGGCTCTCCTGAACATTTAAAGGATGTCAACTGATTCCATGTATTTTGCAATATCTAACATGGCTTTTAGCTAACAGTTCGACTATCAGTGATAACAAGCAAAGTTAAATAGATTGGATAGCCATTGCACTAGTGTGCTCATGACAAGAAGGAAAGGGAATTTGAAAAGTTTAAAAAAAAGGAGGGAGGGGTGTGTGTGTGTGTGTGTGTATGTGTGTGTGTGTGTGTGTGTGTGTGTGTGTGTGTGAGACAAGAGGGGGGGGGGGGGGTGTGTGTGTGTGTGTGTGTGTGTAAGACAAGAGGGAGGATGGGGGGAGAAAAGCATAAATAAACTGAAGCTAGTTACAAATCAACAAATACAGAAAATTTTTGCTAGGTATGCTATATAAAAATACAGAAGCATGCCAGGCATAATGGGACAACCCTTTAATTCCAGCACTCTAGAGGCAGAGGCAGGAGACTCTCTGTGAGTTCAAGGCCAACCTGGTCTACATAGTGAGCTCCAGGCCAGTTGGGGGGCTGCAGGGAGACTCTATTTCAAAAAAACAAAAAAAATTATACATATATATATAATGAGAAACTTTCAACCCCTCAGAATTGGCATGGAAATCAAGCAAGCTTGATTAATTACTTGTTTGCATGTTATTTTGTTTTATGGCCATGAAATAATCTACTGCACTATCTCTGAGCAACAGAAAATGATAACTGACTGTCGCCAACCTCAATAACATAAGAACAGAATAGAAGCTCTGAAAATGGCACACCATTGCACCAGAGTCAAAAATATTTCCACAAAAATGTTTTCCATTTACTTATTATTTAAGAAATTGAGCAATAACTGCAATTTGTCATATTTTTTCCATTTTGTAGGTGTACAATACAGGCTTTTTCACCTCAGTGCTCAAAATATTTTGAGAAAAAAGCAAATTGCTATCTTACCTTTGAGTCAACTAAGCTATGTAAAAAATGCTAGAAAGCAAATAAGACCTACCCAGTTAAACTATGAAGTTTTTGTTTTTTTGTTTTTTTTACATTGAGAAGCTGCAACTGAAACCAAACAAAACAATTCCTCTCTGATATATAGCACATTCTGGAACTCTGTTGACAGTGAAGCATTTTCAATCCGGAAGCGTAGAGAAATGATACTATATGCACAGAATAAAACTATAGAAGGCAAGGGGTCACAGTGCTGAATAACTTCCAAAACTCATGTTGGGCTGAGAGTTGTTTGAGGCAGAACAGACACCGTTCTGCTGAGCACCCCTAGTGATGAGAGAGAGAACAGAAAGATCGCAGCTTAGTCAGAGAGCTACACAGGTCCTGTGTTGAAGCTTGTTTAAGGCAAAAAGGCTAATTTAGATCTATTGTAGTAAAGTTTATAAACAAGGTTTAAAAGGATTATCCTTACTCACAGTAACTTCATTCACTGCCAAAACAAAACCCAATTCCTTTCAAAACAAAAGCATAAACTGGATTCAACAGCATAATATTTACAATACATCATTTCCAATAAAAACGACTGTGCATAAGGAGAAAAAAATGTAACCCCAAACAAGAAGAATCAGCAAACAGAAACTGAGCCAGAAATGATATCAGTTTACACTGCAGGATAAGGATTTAAAGGAATCTGAAGATGCAAAATAGAGCAAATCAACTTTAAGAGGTGAAAAATATACTATCCAAAATAGACAACTTGGGGCTGGACAAAAGTTTGCTCAATGGTTAAGAGCACTGACTGCTCTTGCAGAGGACCCAAGTTCGATTTCCAGCACCCACAGGGCAGCTATCAGTCATCTGTCCATAACTCCAGTTCCAGGGAAACCCAATGCCTTCTTGTGATCTCCATGGGCATTGCACAACAAAGGTGCACTTGCATACATGTAGGCAATACACTCATAGACATAAAATAAAAGTGATAAATAAATACAAAAAAATAATAAAATAAAATAGGAAATTTGCTGGTTAGCTTCAGTTGTCACCATGAAACAGCTGGGAAGAAGGAACCTCACTTGAGGAATTTCCTTCAACATCTTGGCCTGTGATCACATCTGACAGATATTTTCTTAATTGCTAATTGAGGTAGGAAAGTCCAAATCACTGTGAATAGGACCATTCCTGGGCAGATGTGTCTGGACTGTACAAGAAAGGTAACTGAACAAGCCAGAGGAAGCAATGTTCAGCCATGGTCTCTGGTTCACTTCCTGTTCCAGGTTCCTGACTTGTGTTACTTCCCTGAGCTCCCTCAAAGATAGACATCTGGGAGAATGGGCATCTTTCGAGTCCTGACTCACTCTTAAAATTTTAAGACACAATAAACCCTTTCCCTCCCAAGCTGTTTTTCATCAAAGTGTTTTATAACAGAAATAGAAAGTAAACTAGGACAGGAAATATAAGACTATGCTTAACCATGAAATTGAACTAAACTCCGCAGAGAATAATACCAATGGACTAAGAGTTCGGCAATTGACTGTACAAAACATAAGCATTGAAGGGAAGGCAAATTCCTTGATGATTTGACAATAAAAATATTTCCGAAAAAAATCATAACTAAAACATTTCATCAATTGATGTAAGCAATAAACCACAGTCAGTAATTGAATTTTCCCCAAACAAGATGAATACTACTAAAATCACAGCAATTCTCATAATGTTAAATAGCTGGATGCAACTGATAAAGACAGAAACCTTACAGTCAGCCAAATGAGAAAAATTGCAATACATATGTGGGCGGGGGCAGTTTTGAACAATGCAAGTCAATGTTAAAGCACCAATGGAAAAAATAGCCTGCTAACTCAAAGTTCTTTATCTAAGAAAGCCATCCTTCCAAAACAAGGTCACATTAAATATTTTCCAGACACAAAGTTAAAAGATTTCTAGAAATGCAAGTCAACTGCAAAGCATTGATAGGGGAAAAAAAAAAAAAAGATCTATGTCTGAAATTAAGATTCTTCCAAAATGAGGACAGGATTAATGTTTTCTCAAACATAAAGTTATGGGAATTTATCAGCAGCTAAAAACAATATAAGAAATATTATATGAAGCTTTTTGGTTAGAAGGGTACCAGTGCTAATTGGAAACTCGGGTAGTTATAATGCAATGAAAATTGTAGAAAGGTTAAAAGAAAATTCTAAAATTTAGTTACAAGATAATTATTTAAAGAAGAAATAATAAAGATTTATTTGTAGACTCTATGAACATAGTAACATAAAGGCAAGAAGGGAAATGCAGAGGTTCATTACTAAGTACTTCATAAAGGATATATGTTCAAGGTGGGTGTGGTGGCACACACCTTTAATCCCAGCATTTGAGAGGCACAGGCAGGCGGATCTCTGTGAGTTCAAGGCCACCCTGATCTACATAGTGAGTTCCAGGCCAGCTGGGGCTACAGGGAGACCATGTCTCAAAAGAAAAAATAAAAAAAGAACCAAAAAAAAAAAAAGGAAAAAGGATATATGTACTGCTATTATGCTGTAAGGCTGTAAGAATATGCTGAGATAATTTCATGATACATATTACAGACCCTACAAACACCACTAGATTAATATTGTTAATAATCCACAGAGAGAGCAAATGAGATATGGAAAAATTACAGATCCAAACAAATGACAGAATGTAGGAATGACATAAAATGCATAGAATTTGCACTAATGACTTTTAATGAACCTTGGCTAGTCACTAAACCACATGCTCTTATGACCTGGGTACTTGATCTTGTTTCCTGAAAATCTCAATTTGCTACTCCATCCCAAGGTAGGGAATGAATGTGGGTATGCTTGAAAATTAATATATCAAAGAAATGAAAGAGCACACATCTTCACTGAATACAATGAAGATTGAGAACCCTGAAGATTTGTGTGTAAGAGATTGTTGTTAAGATATTGGTGGATTCAAATTTGTAGCTCCCCAGTTGAACTACAATTGGGAGAAAAAAGTTTTGAATAAGATTATGGATGCAGTCTGACTCAGGGAGTACAGTTCCAAGGCACAGTTCCAAGAGACAACTGGGAGAATGGGCATCCTCTGAGTCCTGACTCACTCTTAAAAACTAAAGTTAAGAGTCAGACTTCTTTATTCAGTTATTAATTATAATGTGGTATAGTAATGCCTCAAAAGATGAAGCAAGAAATAAACAAGAGAAAATCAAAATCAAATATCAAAATGATAGATTTAACTCAGTTATACTGATCATCAAAATAAAGTTAAAAGGCTTAGCATTTCCAACAAATCATCAGATATTTTTCAGAATAAATTAAAAGCCATTACAACAGTGATCTCTCTGGAAGCCTTTGTTAATAACTTCTGTTTGAATATCGCTTTCATATGAAGTGGCCAATTGGTTACATAGTAAAAGATGGGATTCAGGTGTGGTAGTGCACTCCTGTAAGCTGATGGCAGGAATATCAGGAGTTTGTAAGTAGAGTGGGCTATATAATGAGATTCTATTTCAAAACCAAGCAAATTACATCAGATGAGAAAAATCTTACCACTCAATACTCAGTAAGAGCAAACCAACATAGTTCAAAAGAAATATCCCCAGAGGAAACACATTAGTTACTTGTTCTGTTGCTGTAATAAAATATCATGAGCAAGGCAATTTATAGAAGGAAGAGTTTATTTGGCTTATGGTTCCAGAGAGGTAAGAGTCCATCATGGAAGAGCAGCATAGAAGGAGGCTGCTGGAACAGACAGTTGAGAGCTCACACCTTCAAACATGCACAGGAAGCGGAGAGACAAACTGGAACGGGGAAAGGCTATATATCATGAAAGCCTGTCCCCAGCGACATGCTTCCTCCAGCGTAGTCACACCTCCTTAAGGGTTCCATGGCCCTTCCCAAACTGCACTACCGACTGAGGACCAGGCACTCAAGTACTTAATGCCTATGGGATACAATTCTCATTGAAACCACCACATTCCATTCCCTGGTTCCATAGCCTAGCACACAAAACACATTCTCATCCAAAAGGAGAGAAGCATATGGAGGAAACATTGGGCCCAAGCAAGACTGAAGACCAGCAGGGCCTGTAGCTCCATGTCTGTTGTCTGGGACTTTAGTTCCAAAGGGATTGGAAGGTTCAGTCCCTCCAGGTTTGCTGCCTGCAGTATATATCTTTGGGGAGAGGGGGCTGGTATCACTCCCTGTATACTACTCTCCTTAACAGATGTCTCACATCTCTGGCATCTCCAACATCTTGGAATATCCACTGCCAAGTGGGCTTCAGCTTCAGCTTCATGCAGTGGCCTGTCAGGGCCGTCTATAAGCAGGGACTCTCCTGCTATATGCTGCCTGGTCTCAGCAGCTCTTTGAAACCACAGAGGTAGAATCAATGATCATCTCATTATTATATGACTCTAAAGCCAATACCTCCTGAATAACACTGCCCAGTTTGGCTGTCAGCTTGGGATGGACCTTGGTCCCCTTCATCCATATTACCAGCTTCTTTTGTTGTGGTTTATTGTGGTTTTCTAGGAACAAAAAACTCCTTAGGCCTTTTCACAAGTTGGAAACTTAGCTGGGAAGGGTCTTTTCCTCAGGAATCTCTTTCCATTGTTAAAGTACAAATCAGGAAGCCTCTGCTTAATGGCTCTAACCTCCTTAACAATGGGAGCCTCTCTTCCAGGATCCACCTCAGCTGCCTTGGTTCCAATAGTATTCTTCCTAGAACTCTTTTTCTCTCCAAACTATAGATTTTATATTTCTTTCTTCCCCACTTGCTCTTTCTCATTATAGAGCTGTATAATGTTTGCAATTAATAACCACACCACCAATTCAACATTAGGCTCTTGAAACTTCTTCCACTAAAGAAATTTGTCTATTATATTTTAATTTAGCCTCACAGAAGCTCTTAGACCATGGACAGATAGCACCCAATGTTTTGTCAAACAATCCCAGCTGCTGCTTAATTACTTATTTCTTTCCCAAACTACATTGCTTTCAGCACTACTTTCTTCCACATTTTACTAGAATTGCCCATTAAGCACAGCTTATAGCATTCAACTGCTTTTCTAACCCAAATTTCCAATGTCTTCCACATTCCTCTAAAGACTAATATGGTCAGGTTCTTCACAGTAACTCCCACTCCTGGTACCAATTAATAACTTCTGTATTAATAACTTATTCTGTTGCTGTGATAAAACATCATGAACAAAGCAGCTTAAAAGAAGGAAGAGTTTATTTGGCTTACTATTCTGGAAGAATAAGAGCCCATCAGTCCAAGAGAGGCATACTGACAGGAGGGAGCAGGACCAGGCAGCTGAGAGTTCACATCTTCAAGTATGTGTAGGAAGCAGAGAGGGAGAGAGAGAGAGAGACTGGAAATGGGAATGTCTATATCCTCTGAAAGACTGTCCCCAGGGACATGCCTCCTCCAAACAGCACCACCAACTGAGGACCGAATGTTCAAATACTTGAAGCCTATGGGGCGGCAATTCTCATTTAAACTACCACAGGAAACAAGATCCATTTACAGTAAAAAATTCCAATTCATCAAAAAGACATAGGATTCTAAAACTTTTCACATTATTAACCAAACTATTGAATTAATAAAGCATAATAGGCAACCCAAAATTGTCCATATGCACATTATATGTAGTTTAATAATCATCTTCCAGTGAGTTCAGTTATATATCTCATCAACAGTGTATACAATATTTCAAGACTCTTTCCAAAACACCAATCACATGTTGAAAACCTACACAGTATAACTGTCAACAGCAATCTCTACAAGGCACAGAAAATATTGCAGGACAGGACATTCTGGGCCATACAACACTCCTCAAAAATTTCCAAGTATTAACTTTGTACAGATTAGGTTCTTTGACTAAAGAAAATGTGTATTGAAATAAAACAAAACAACATGAAAATATAAGCAACACCTAAAACAAATTGTCAATAATGGATATTAAGCATTCTTCTAAAGACTCCATGAATAAAAGAAAAACACACAATTTGTTTACATATTTAAATTTATTCCATATGCATTTTAAAGAATAATTAGTTTATTTAACCATAATTGCATAATTATTTCATAGAGCCAGGAAAATCCAGAAAACAACTGGATGACAGGATTTTGGAAATAAAAGTGAAGGAAAAGTTGAGAATCAAAGCAGTTTTATGGGGCTGGAGAGATGGCTCAGTGGTTAAGAACACTGGCTGTTCTTGCCCAGGTTCAAATCCCAGCACCCACATGGTGGTTAGCAGTCATACATAACTCCACTTCCAGGGGTCCAACACCTTCTTCTGTCCTCCATGGGCACTGCATGACACAGGCACACATGCATACATGCAGGCATAGCACTCATATACATAAAATAAAAATGGCTAAATAAAAATTTTTAAAAAATAAAACCTTGTTAAATTTTTAACCCATTTAGTTTACTTTTCTCACAGATGACTCTAGATATAACTTAATCTGCAAGCTTTTTTCTTCCAAAACAACTTTTGGTATCACCTTTATTCACTAATTTTATTAAGCATATGAAAGTATTAAAAAGGGGGAAACATGCAGCATTTTCACAGGATTAGCAATATAAAAGAGCAACACAATGAAATTTTTCTCTAGGTAAGTTTTTCAGCCTGAGAACACTAAATGAATATTTTAATGATAGAGAACACTGCTTGTAAAGGTAATGCTCTTCATATTTTCTCAAAAAAAAAATGAGTGAAGACACTAGACAGTAACATGGGAACACGAAATTAAAAAAAAAAAAAATCCAAGCAAATGCATAGATGAGCCCATGATAGTTTCTTTTTCCTTTGTAATTTTTTTGTTTTTTGAGAATTTCATACAGGAGTATTTATATTATTTCCATATCCTCTTTCTGTTCGACTTCTGCTGTGTATCTCCTACTCCATCTCAAAATAATGACCTCATCTTCCATTATTATTGTTACACACAGGCAACCTACTGAGTCCATTTAGTGTTGCTCTTATGTACATGTGTTTAAGGCTGCCTTCTTGGGAATCAGTATCCTATATGAGAGCTCATTCCAAGAGAAAACTCTCTCTCTCTCTCTCTCTCTCTCTCTCTCTCTCTCTCTCTCTCACCATTGATTGACAGGAGCTCTTCATCTAGAGGTGAGATTTTTGTGAAATGTCCCCTTCTACCTTTGGCTTGTCAACTGTTGTCATTATGCAGGTCTTGTTTATGCAACCATATTTTCAAGATTTCATGGGTGCAGTGTCCATGCCATGTCTGGAAGACACTATCAAGCAGTTGATGCCCTGGTCCTCTGGCTCTTTCAATCATTCCTCGCCCCCATAATGGATGTTCCCTGAGCCTTAGGTGTAAGTGATGCATTGTAGCTGTATCAGTTGGGGCTGGGGACCCCACAGTTAACTATTCTCTGCATTTTTATCAGTTTTGAATTTCTGTAATAGCCTCCATCTGCTACAAAAAGCAGCTTACTGCTGAGAGATAAGCGCTGCATTTATCTGTGGCTATAAGAACTTAGAATGCAGGAAGAAGCTATGGTGATTAAGATTCTGGTAGTAGTAGGTTTCTCTCTAGGTTCTATGATCTCTCCAGCCACAGGTAGGTTAACAATATTACTCAGTTGTTGGGGGAGGAGACAAAACACTGAGTAGAGAACAGTTAGTAGTTACAAATGCTTGCTGCCAAACTCATGGTGCTAAACTCATTCATTCTAGAAAGTTGTAAAAGGGGTGACCTAAAGTTGCACTTTAAGAAACAGGAAACCAAGGCTGGAGAGATGGCTCAGTGGTTAAGAACACTGGTTGTTTTTGCAGAAGACCCAGGTTCAAATCCAAGCACCCACATGGCAGCTAACAATTGTCCTCTTCTCTCCTCCTCAGGCATTGCACAACATGGGTGCACTTACCTACATTCAGGCATAACACTCATACACAAAATAAAAATAATAAATAAAATACTTTTTTAAAAAAAGAAACAGAAAAGCAAGGAAATTCCACAGTGTATTCAAAGAATGATACAATGAAAACTCCGAGCAGAAATCAACAGCATGGATATTTGACAAATTGGAAAATAAACAATCCAAGTGTTTTTTTTAAATTAAATTGATAAATATCTAGCTACAACAGACAAAAAAAAAACCTCAAGAGTCAAATTAATTAAGCATTTTGAGATTGGAGAAGGGTTATCAAGCTAAATCTTACAAGCACTAAAAAAATTATAAAAATACACTATAATCAGTAATTCAAAGCTTTAAATAAAATAAACAAATATATTGACTTTTGTAAAAAATCATAAAAGAGAAACTAGAAAATTGAAAAGCCCTATAAATATGAAGGAAATTCAGTTTGGTATATCACCTACCTGTAAGAAAAAAAGTACAAGTTAAAACAGCTTGAAACCTATCAAACAATAAAAATATTACATAATTTTTTAAGTAAAATGAGGCGGAAACATCTATGGCTTCTTACATTTTATAAGACCAATTTTTTTTTTTTTATTTGGTCTTTTTGAGACAGGGTCTCCCTGTAGCCCCAGCTGTCCTGGAACTCACTATGTAGACCAGGCTGGCCTTGAACTCACAGAGATCCACCTGCCTCTGCCTCCTGAGTGCTGGGATTAAAGGCATGTGCTACCACATCCCTCATTTCACCTCAATAACAAAGAATGGGAACAGAAACTCTGCAGACATCTACCCTTTAGGGTTAATCTTAGCTTCTGCTGTTGTTGCTGCTGGAACAAATTTCCACCCATTAGGGTAGCTTAAACAATACACTATCACTTTACAGCTCTGTAGCTCAGAGTTGGGGTCAACTGAGCTAAAGTCAAGCGTCCTGGGGCAGCATATCTTTGTTTCTGTGCTCTAAGAGCAGGGTTCTGTCCTTGCTGTTTCCTGCTGCCGAGGCCACCCACATTCATCACCCTCACAGGCAAAGCTCCTTTCTTGGAAAGGTCGCAGCTCTCCAACCTGTCACACTTCTCTGACCTCAGTCAAAAATGTTTCTCTGTTTTGAAGGACTCATGGAATTAGACTTGGGCCCAACATGATCATACAGAATAATCACCCCTCCTGAAGCTCTTAACCTGCCTCATATTTGCAATGTTCCTTTTGCCATGTGATAGAGCATAGTCAGTAGCCTAAGGGATAGAGGAAGCAAACGCCAAGCCAAGTCAGTATTCTGCCACTCACATATGTGCAAGTAAAATTCTTTTTTTTCAGTATCTGATACTTGTAAATAGTGTATTCATATCATATACCGAACAGAAATATAAAGGTAATTGTTTTTTAATTTGTATATTAAAGATTATCTAAGAAATGAATCTAGTATGATTTTTATACCTAAGCTACCCATGAGAATCTGGGTTTAAGCCCTCTATTCTTTCTTTTCTTTTTTTTTTCTCTTTTTTTGAGCTTTTAAAATTTCATATAACATTTCCCACTCAAACCCAGTCCATGCCTCCCCCATTCCCCCATTGAACCCTATGCACTCTGCCATACATGCTGAGTCCTATTCATTCAGGTGTTTGTACCCAAATGTCCTTCAGTTTACATTGAAGTATCCCCAAGAATATAATCAGCCTATCCAGTGGTCATATGTAAGTAACTCTTTAAAAAAAAATGCCTTTTTATTCTTTGAAAACTTCATGCATGTGTAAAATATATTGCGATCTTAATCATCCACTACTATCTCCCTCCAACACCCCTTAACTTCATGTCATTATCATCATCATCATCATCATCATCATCATCACATCATCATCATTATCATTATCCCACTGATTCCAATAATACTGAATATGTGCAATGGGTTTGGTGGGCATGCACTGGGGCATGGGCAACCTATAAGAAACCACCCCCCCAAAAATGTGGCTGTCCCTCCCTTTGAAGCCATCACCTTCCAAAATTTGCTCAGCTAGAAGTGGGGATTCAGGAATCCCTTCCCCATTTATATTGGAATTTTGATTGGTTTGATCTTGCTCATGCTTCTGCATCCATCCACAGTTACTGTGAGCTGATATGCACATGAACAGTGTCATATCCAGAAGGCAGAATGTTCCTTCATAACATTCTCAAGCTCTGGTATTCATTCCACCCACTCTTCTATGATGTTCCAAGCCTTGGGATGGGGGAGGTGGATACACATGACCCATCTTTGGCTGAACACTTGTCACTGTGTTTAACACAGTGAAAATAGCTAAGAATTGTCACTGTATTCAATAGCTAGAAAGTGGAACCAACACAAATGTCCTTCAACTGACTAAATAGATAATGAAAACATGCTATGTTTACATAATGAAATATTAATTGGCAATAAGGAAAGATGAAATCATAAAATTTGCAGGTAAATATATGGAACTAGAGATTCTATTAAGATCACACCCAGACTCAGAAAAGTAAATGCTGTATGTTCTCATTCATATATCTATTCAATTCTAGCTTTCAATAGTTTGGGGAATTAGACTTGGAGTGCATGTAGAAGCCAAAGAATTAGAAACAGGTCATTGAGGACAGACCCATTAAGGGAGAGAAGTAGTAAAATACAGATAAAATGAAAGTAGAGAGACAGGGAATATAGCAAGTAAAAACATTCAAACATGGAGGAGGGGAATTCAGGGAGTGGGTAAAGGATTAAACAAAATGAAGGATTATGAAAAACCTATACAGAAACCTGTGCTCTTGCAACCCAAGTAAAAATATAATTAGAAGGGACAACAAAATGCTTCTAATATAAATTGTTAATAAAACAAGGAATAGCATTCATCATGAGCAGAAAATAGAGCACAAAAGATTTGACTCAAGGGACACAAGGATAGCATGTAATTCATGCTATTAACATAAAAATCATATATATATTACATATATATTTCACAAAATTTTAAATTTACTTAGGCAAAAAGTAAGAGTCAAATTAATTAAAAGAAATATCTAAGAGAATTGTGTTACTGTTTTCCTTTAAAATTGTCATTGGAAACCAAACACTCAATTGCATATACTAATGCTATTCAGATATGAGGCATTTTACAGATAATTTGGAATGCATGAGGCCATGAGAGTGGGGTGGTCATTATGGTATTAGTGGTTTTGTGATTAGGAATGTGCAATTTATTTCTATATACAGCTCTCCTTCAACATCAAGTTGCCACAGCTCAGCCCTCACCATCAGCCAGGAGGGTCCTTTGTATCTTCCCAGTCTCCAGAACTTTTAACGGGAACTGGAGATCATTTCAATTAAGTGAAATTGACTTCTTGATATTTCTCCTGTGCAGTTTCCAGAAGACAGGAATAGTTGGTAAAATCATTAGGGAAGAAACTCCTATATCACATCAAAACTATTAGTCATATTTCCTGGATTTGAACGTTTTCCCCCTTTTGTATCTTCTGTATCTGATGTAATATTTACATGTGACATAAAATAAGATTATCACATTTAAAATTAAAATAATCAAAACTGTTAGTCCTGATAAAGTGAGGGTAACAGATGAAGGAAACACATATTTTAAACAAACAAAATTCATACATATTTTTTAAAAATTAGATTGACTATATGTTCCCTTGTATTTAGTTGTTTGTACTCTATGAGCTATCTTATTCATATCTAAAGTACTAAACATAACTGTTATCTTTTGGTTTCAGATTTTCTTTTGGCCAGTTTCATTTCTTAGCTATAATCTCAAGTGGAGAGGCTAGCTCTAATTCTAGGAATGATTGATCTTCAATATTTAAATTACCATAACTCTTATCTGTGGATACTGACTTGTTCTGTTCTACTATTTTGATATTATTCCAAATTTGGTATGGAAAAATAAATGGAAAGTCAAATTGCAGAAGAAATTAGAAAATAATATACTTTTCCTTTAAATTTCCTATAACAATATTGTCATTTATCATGTACCAAATGTTAATAAGTATGACAGAAACAAGTGATCAGCCCTATTAAAGAATCATACTTTTATAGTCCTTGTGGGCCTGGGCAATCTTATTTTTTTTTAATGGTTAGAAATGGAAATGACACTCTAGAAAGAGTCATTATAGTATTGTCTGCATCCTTTTTAGCAAAATATTAATGTTTACTTTTTAAAATTCCAGCTAATTGTGCTATATGGGATACTTTAGACACTCATTTAATGAGGAAATACCAGCACTTAGCACATAAAACATCATGAATGATGTTATTAGAGAACGATGCCTTTTTGTATAGTTTGCATAAGAAGTTAACCTAAATCTGAATAATCTTAGACAAAGTAAACATCTGAGCAAGTTATGCTACCTTTTTATGGTGTTTAAGTTGTTTAATCTTAACATTTTTAACATAAATATAGTAATCTAATTCATTGGACTCCATTAATATACATGGGGCTGGAGAGGTGGCTCAGAGGTTAAGATCAAAGGCTGTTCTTGCAAAAGATCCAGGTTCGTATCCCAGCACCTACATGGTGGAAAACAACTGTCCATAACTCCAGTTCCAGGGTATCCAACACCCTCTTCTGTCCTCCGTGGGCACTGCATGACTTGGGTGCACTTACACATAGCAGGCATAACACTCATACACATAAAATAAAAGCAAATAAATTTTAATTTTTTTAAAAAATAAAAATGTTTATACATATCTTTTTTTTTTTTTTGGTCTTTTTGAGACAGGGTCTCCCTGTAGCCCCAGCTGTCCTGGAACTCACTATGTAGAAAGTAGACCAGGCTGGCCTGTGCTATGGAGGTTACATGATGTACAGGTTGGAGTAATTCCTTCTTTCTCTATATCCAGCCTCAATGCACAGGTGTAATGGTGTGACCCTCCACTACTGTATCTGAGATGTGAGCTTGTGCTCTGGCTACACTGGCCTAAGCCAAAGATGACACCTGACACAGGATAAGTCAGTCAGACTCCCTCACTCTAGGGGTGGTTTGCCTTGTTTTGTCTTGAGACAGGGTCTCAATATGTAGCCCTGACTGGCCTGGACTATGTAGAGTAGACCAGGCTGGCCTCAAACTCACATATCTTTTTCTTAATAGGAAATTTTTAATACTTTTGGCTATAAGAATTTGAATTGAAAATATAAGTACCACAAAAATAAAGTCTTTTTTGGAAGATTCAAATTGTTCATGTCGATTTAAAAACTAGATTTTTATAGATGGAAATTATAGGGACTGGAGAGGTGGCTCAGCAGTTAAGAACACTGGCTGTTTTTGCAGAAGACCAGGGTTTGAATACCAGACCCTACATGACAGCTAACAACCATCCATAACTCCAGTTCTAGGGAATTTAAAGCCCTCTTCTGACATTTGTGGGCATTGCATGACACCGGTGCACTCACAAAATTGTAGGCAATACATACACATAAAATAAAAACAACAAAGCTGTTCTTTTCCACAGTTATACCTTCATTGACTTGCTTTCCACAACCTGTTGGGTATAGTCATTCCCTTTTTCAGTCCTTTGTATTGCTTCAAGAACTCTCTGAAGGGCTGGTTTTGTGCACATGAATTCTTTCAGCCTTTCTATGTCATGGAAGATTTTTCTTTCCCCTTTGACTATAATAGACATTTTGGCTGGGTATAGTAATCTGGGTTGGTATCTCTGTTCATTTAGAACTGGGGATACTTTGGCCCAGGTTCTTCTGGCTTTCATAGCTTGCACTGAAAAGTCAGATATAATTCTGATGGGTTTTCCTTTATATATGACTTGTTTCTTTTGTAGCTTTCAGTATTGTCTCTTTGTTCTGTATATTTAGTGTTTTAAAAACATTAAAATGTGTTTTTAAACACTATGTGTGTTAAACACTATGATGTGCTGTGGAGAGTTTCTTTTCTGGTCCTGTCTGTTTGGTGTTTTATATGCTTTTTGTATTTGTATGGGCATGTCTTTCTTCAATTTGGCAAAGTTTTCTTCTACAGTCCTGCCCAAAATAAAAGTTATACTAAGAAAATTATACTAAGAAAAATTCTTTACAAAGACAGTAAAAACCTTGAATATTCTAGACATGCAAATTAGATTTAAATATGCAAACAAGTCATACCAAAATATTATAAATGAAAGGGAATAATATCAATCTCATTTATAACTTAATTAAGACTAAGATTAGCATTATTTTATCACTTAGGAATATATCAAGTGAAATATTAAAAATTAGAAACAATTTTTTAAATGTCTAATTATAAAAGGGTTTAAAAAATATTTTTATTGATTCTTTGAGAATTTCATACAGGGTCTGATTATATTCAGACCCAATCTTGCATCCCCACCCCACCTTACTACTCCCCCAATTCATGTCCTTTATTGTTTATTTTTTTAAGACCTATTGAGTATAGCATTCTCCAAATGTTCCTGGACATGCGTGTATTCCCCGGAGCCTTGTCAACCTACCAGACATCTTAAAAGAAAATTTACTCTTCCTCTCCCATGAGCAACCACTTCCAATAGTTCCTCAGCTGGGCTAGGGCTTTTGCCCACCTCCCCTGTCAATGCTGGGACTTTTGTCTGGCTTGAGCTTGACCAGGACTTGTGCATGATGTCACAAGCACTGTGGGCCATGTTGACAACTCTGCCCTGTTGTGGCAAGAAAACATAGGGGTTTTTTATGTATTCATCAATCACATCTGATTTTTATAATCTTCCTGCCTCCTTTTCAACAATGTTGGGAATAGAGTTTGTAATGTAGGCGTTCCATTTAGAGCTGAACATTGACCAGTGTATGGGTCTCTGCATTAGCTGCCATCTACTGAAAGAAGAAGCTTCTCAGGTGAGAACTGAGAGATATATTAAGATGTGGGTATAAAAATAACTCAGTAATTAGTTTAATACTATGTCCATTTGGCAGAATAATAGTAGGTTCCCTGTATGGCATGTGTTCTATCTAGTCACAAGTTCTTGTCCCTTATTACAGTGCAATATTGGCTCCATCTTCTGAAATAGGCCTTAAATCCAGCCAGAAGTGGCTCATTATTCCATAACATTCGTGACACTATTGTACCAGTGGGCATATGTTTCCAGGCCAGCTGTCATTGTAGCTTTCAGTGTTCACTGAAGCTAAGATGGATGATTAGTTTTCTCTTCTAGCATCCTAGCACCTTCCAGCACTATGAAGGCTAGCAATAAGAGATGAACTTTGAAGTCTGTACCAGCTTGATTTCCTCTTCTTTGTTCTATAGTTCACATATGTTGTGTATGTTGTGTCTTCAGCAATATGGACTTACCACCAAGTTTAAACAGGTAACCAATAGCAGGTCAATAGCCACTATTGTTTGAGGGTCTGTGGGACTATGGGATGACCCTGCTCAACAATTCCAAAAGACATAGGCCATTGCTGGTATTGGGCTTTTTATTTGCTAGTCTATGGTGTCTGGTAGGGTCATCAAACCTCTGTTATAGGATAGCTTCATTTAAACTCTTTTTATGTTGTGAATGTATATAGTTTCCATTTGAATTTTTAAAAAAGGCTTAGTGTTAGTTATCTCTCCCAGTACACCATCTCTGGTCTGCCCACTCATTCCCCACACCATTTAACTCTTCCTATTGCATTATTTCCCTTACTCCCTTTATATCACTTCATTCTATCTCTCCTCCCTTGGAGCCATCCCTCTCCATGGTACCTTACTAGTTTCTTGATCTATATCCCCAATGAAGCACACAAATCTAAAGGATCAAAGCTAGCATCCATTTATGAAATAAAGTATGAGGAGTTTATCTTTCTATTCCTGGGTGTCCTCATTATGGATGATTATTTGAAGGTTTATTCATTTACCTGCAGATTTCAAATTTTCATTTTTCTAAACAGCTGGATAATATTCCATTGTGTAAATGTACCATACTTTCATTAAACATTCATCAGTTGGTAGACATACAGGTTGTTTCCATTTCCTAGAGATTGTGAATAGGACAGCAGTGACCATAGTTGAACAGATGTCTCTTTGTTTGATATAGAGTCCTTTGCATATGTGCCCAAAGTGGTACAGATGGGTCATACATAGCTCAATATTTGGTTTTGGGGGGAATTTCCACACTGATTTCAATAGTGACTGCACCAGTTTGCATTCCCAAATTTAAGTTCACAAACCTATAGCCACCCGATTTTTGAAAAAGAGAAAAAAAAACACATTGGATAATAGACAGCATGTTCATTAAATGGTGATGGTCAAACTGGAAATCTACATGCAGAAAAAAATGAAGCTAAATCTATATCTCTCATACTCATGAAACTCAACTCCAAATAGATCAAAGGCTTCAACATAAGACCTGACAACCTGAATATGATAGAGGACAAAATAGGAGTACACTTTAAATTATAGGCACAGGAAAGGACATTCTGAACAGGACTCTGATAGCACAAGCATTAAGACTAACAACTGACAAACAGGACCACATGAAACTATAAAGTTTCTGTACAGTAAAAAGTTTTAAGTAGCATAAAAAGTGAGAGAGATGGTTCAGTTGACTCAATAGGCCTCAACATAGATGACAGAATGCATTGAGTCCAGTGGGGGGGTGGTGTCTATAGAGGGTGCAGATATGGGAGGGGGGGTCTAAGTATGATTAAGATGTATTGTATGAAATGTACAAAAATTCATTAAAAAACAAATATGAAAAAACAGCATACAGTTTTTGTTAGGGTTTGAGGCATCTAGAACAGGATAAACTTTTGGCATTTTTTACTTTATTCCTTTAGAACAACTTCATTACATTTGTAGTAAGTGCATTAATCATTTAACAAGTATTTTACCTAAACTATTTTTCTTTAAAAGTAAAAGCACAGAGGTGAATATTGTCCAAGATATATTATTATGATGTAATACATTAGATTATCTGTAAACTTTAGGATGTCTTTGTAAGCCTTGAAGTAGATTATTTTTAGTGATCTTGTTTTTCAAATGTTTAAATTTGTATCTTACAGAAACTTGGCTAAAATACGGACCTTGAAAATTCTGTTTGCTCTTTTGTTTTTCAAAAGGCAATAGTAGTTTTAAAAAATCCTTAAAATTCCTAAAATGATTATATTTATATTTATTTTTGTGTACTACATGTACACATAAAACATATCTAAAAACACAGGGGCATGTTATCTTCAAATTCTTGGAATAAGAAGCTCAGCAACTCAGGAGGGCAATCATTCATTAAGAAAACATGTTCCCTGAAGCAAGAGTAATCATCTCATCAAAAGAATTTGTACCCTAGAGCAAGAGGGACCATATTGTAGAACCAGAATTGAGACAAAGATCAAGAAGATAGCATCTCGACCAGACCTGTATAATTATGTATATCTTGTCTTTAAAAAAGAGTTTTTTAAATGTAAACTTAAAACTGATGCTTATTCTTCCAAAGAAAGATCCATGACCATTAGCTCTACTAGTTTACCTATTATTTGTCATTATTTTGCAACTTTAATTCTCATGCTAGGCATGTACTAAGGGTATTTAACCACTTGGGACAATTGCAGTTGCGACTTTCCCTTAAAATTTTAGTTTTACTGTGACCAGTTTAACAACTCCAATAAACATGAGCACTTACTAACAAGACAATTTGGTACTGAGTTAAATTATATTAAAAACAAGCACATGTAGACAGTGGATACATGCATAATCATGCATAAGACAGACTCTTCACAGTTATTGAAGTTCTAATAGGTTAATCAGCCTTGTAGATGGCTCTGTTTGAAGATGGAGGGTTTTCTGGTGAACTGTCATTCATGGTGGTCTCAATATAAAATAATTTAAAACAGACTCAAAAGGAAGCTCAAGGCCAGTTTTATTAGAATTTAAAAAAAAAGCCCTAAAGCAGCCAAGCTAGAAATATCAGCAGCTATGTGGAGAAGAAGAATGGAGAAGGGAAAGGAAAAAAAGCCGTTTGAGTTAAGCCTGCATGGAGGTCAGCCTGTTTGAGTTAAGCCTGCATGGAGGTCAGCCTGTTTGAGTTAAGCCTATATGAAGATGAGCCTGTTTGAGTTAAGCCTGCATGGACATCAGCCTGTTGAACAAACAACCTCACAGCAGGGAAGGGAGCTTTAGAGAAAGAGTAAGGAGTCCTAAAACACCAGAAAAAGCACTTGGGTTCTGGAAAGCATCCAAAAGAAAAAGAGAAAGAAGTTCCACCTTGACAGTGGGCAGATCCAACAGAACCTCATGGTGGCTTGTAGGGACCAAGGAGTTGGAATTCTGGGAAAAAATACATTATCTCTTTAAAAGACTCATTATTCCTCCATTCTCTTTAGCATTGCTTAAGGTGAACCGTCCTTCCTAAGGGTGATCCTACCTTCCTGAGGGGTGTCCCTTAGCCAGGTCAGTGACCCTGCACAAATGGAATGTTAGGGTTCTACCAAGGCCAGAAATTTCATCCTCTTGACCATTAGGAAATAGTTTTCCCTTACCGGGTCTTTACTGCTAACTACTGTGACAGGGAATCATAAAGATGGAGGAAGGGAGACAAGAAAGGGCAAAGGGAAGGTGAATATGAAGAAAATGTGTACACAGGAAAATTTCATAATGAAACCCACCATTACATACAATGACATACAATTTAAAAATTCTGAAGTTCACTCAATGCCAAACAGTTGAAAGCTTTACCTGTAAAAATGAAAGCAAAACAAAATCCTTGCTCTCTTCACTTGTATTCAGGATTATTCCCATGAAATGGGATAAGAAAAATATGTAACTCACATGTTTGGGAAAAGAAGGCATAGATGTGCATGTATTCATATGGATAGCCTATTTGTACACATAGTACAACCTAAGAAGCCTATAAACGAGCTCAAGCTCAGAAAACTGGTAAGTGAACATTGTGAGTTTTTAGCATACTGAGTAAAGATTTTTCAAAACAACATTTTTAAAGTAGCACCAAATGATCTGAAAATTAAATTCAGAAAATATTATCTATACTAATATAAAAAATGTGATATATGTAGGTATAACTTCAGAAATGTGAACACTAATCCATATAATAGAAGTCTTTAAAAATTACTGATACGGGGCTGGAGAGATGGTTCAGCAGTTAAGAACACTGGCTGTTCTTGCAGAAGACCTGGGTTCGAATACCAGCACCCACATGGCAGCTTACGACTGTCCATAACTCCAGTCCCAGGGGATCTGACAGCCTCTTCTGACTTCCACGGGCATTGCACGACACAGGTGCACTTACTTACATGCAGGCAATACATAAATACACACAAAAATAATAAATAAATTATGTTTTTAAAATTACTGGTACATTGCTTATCTAAAATAAATGAAGACACACACTATGATTAAGGACTTAAAGATTCAATGTACTATTATCTCGTGTATCCTGAACAGAGGATAGTGACTTTTGGCCATCAAAATCCCAAAATATTGTGTAAAAATAGAGTTGATTCTAGCATTTCTATGAGAAAGAAAAAAAAAACTAAAATAGTCAAAATAATTTAGAAAAGTAACTAAGATAATTGCATCATCTGATCTTAAGATCATACTTTTATAACCACAGGTACCTAGAAGATGTAGAATTCATGAGACATTGGATTTATGATCAATAGAACAGAACTGAGTAGAAGACACGTAATATAGTCAACTGATTTTTACCACATTTATTCAATGGGGAATGAACAGTGTGTTGATAAATTTTGCTGGCAAGATAGGTTAACATATAGAAAAGACAACTTCAATCCTTATTTCACAAAACAGGAAAGTTCAGCTTCAAATAAATCATAGGCTTAAGCATAAAAGTTAAAACTATAGACTTTTCTAACAGGTAAGAGTATGGGAGGATGGTTCAGTTGATAAAGTCCCTACCATGAAGGTGTGAGGACTTGAGTTTAAAATTCTAACACCACTTGAAATAGCCAGGTGTGGTTGTGTGCTACTCTAAGCCTTACACTAGGAAGTAGAGACAGGTAGATCACCAGATTTCATGGGCAGGTTGATCTAGCCCATCGTAAGAGACATGTTCAGTGAGACACTATTTCATAAAAAGATGAGATGCAAAGTGATAGTGGCACACAATGTCTACCTCAGTCCTCCACATGCACATTCACAGGAATGCACATGACCACAAACAGAAACATGCAGACACACCCAGCACATATGCACATGCACACAGCCAAAACCATAAGAGAAAAATCCCTTCAATATTGAGCAAAGAAAAAGTAATGTAGCACAAATTTATGAATGCAACAGTTCATAAATTATACTTATAAAAATTAAAACTTTCCAAATATTTAAAAAATTCCTCTAGAAGTGAGTTGGGCATGGTGATGCTTGTTATCTGGGCCCTCAGCAAGCTACAGCAAGAGGATCACAACTTTAAGGCTAGGATAGGAAACAGCTACACACTATAGCCCTACCAAAAATAAAAATCTAACCTTGCAAAAACTAAAAAGAAATGTTAGACAATCCACAGAATGTCCCTTATTAAATATCTGTATCCAGAATATAAAATTATCTCACAGTTTAATAAGTCAAAAGAAAGTCTACTGGAAATAAGTAGTTTGAATAAACACTTCAAAAATACTCAGCTGTGCAGAGGACCAGAGTTCTGTTCCCATCACCCACAACAGGAGGGCCACAACCACCTGGAACTCCAGCTCCAGGGAATCTGATGCTCTCTTCTGGTCTCCAGAGGCACCTTCACTAACATGCGCATGCCCACATACAGTCACACACATACATATGTAATTAAAAATAAAACAAGGAGCTGGAGAGATGGCTCTTTAGTTAAGGGCATGTACTGCCCTTCCAGAGAACCCACACCAGGTAGCCCACTGCCACCTCTGACTCCAGCTCCAGGGAGATCTGACTTTTGTGGCAACCCAGACACCTACACACATGTGCTCATATCCACACAGCACACAACACAACACACACACACACACACACACACACACACACACAATTCTTTAAATAAGAAAATAAAGTAAGTCTTTTTAAAAAAAATCACAAAAATTCAAATGGGAAGATATTTTACTAATAACAAGAAAATTAAAATTGAATATTTTAGTGAAATTCCTCTATATATCTAGTAAAACATAAAAATGAAAATGACTGGCCATAGTAAATGCCAATGGTGCAGTTACTAGAACAGACACATATGATTGCAAGTAATGAACAGGATTCAATACTTTGGGACATAATTCCACATTTTATGCAGATAAACTCAGGCTAAACCATATCATTTCTACTGTTAGATATAAACAGAAGAGACAGAACACACATGGTATTAATTTATACTCAAGTTTTTTTAATTAACCAAAAACTGGAGATTAAAAAAACAAATCACAAATATTTAAATGTTTTTAAATATATTCAAAGAGTTTGTAGTTTTAAAAACTAACACTATGTAGAGCTAGACGGATGGCTCAGCAGTTAGGAGTATATACTGTTCTTACAGAGAGCCCGAGTTCAGTTCCCAGCAGCCATATTGGGTTCCTGTAACTCCTACTCCAAGGGACCTGACATCCTCTTCTGGCCTCTGTAGGCACTGGCACTCGTGGGCACACACCCCCACAAAACATAATTTAAAAATAATAAAAATAATTTTAAGTAAAATTTTAGTTAACTCAAAACATTGATGAATGTTGAGAAGAGATCATTAATTATTATTGTTACATATATATGTGTATGTCTAAACAACCTACTTATACTGTACTTAATACCAACCTCCAGTTAGTATTGTTTGAAAATACTTGTGTCTAGGGATTGGACAACCCATCAGGGAGCTCATTTCTGGGGAATGCTGACCTTCCTCTTTCAGAAGCCACTTATTGCCTATAGCTCTTCATCCAGAGGTGGGACCTTGGGAAATTTCCAATTTCCCCTATCCACTTTGGCATATAAAGATCAGGTGGGAGGGTAGAGATGGAGGGAGAGAAGTGATGTAAATAGAGTATCCATGCAAAAGTCTCAAAAAATTAAAATTTAAAATATAAAAACAGGGCCGGGCGTGGTGGTGCACACCTTTAATCCCAGCACTTGGGAGGCAGGAGGCAGGCGGATCTCTGTGAGTTCAAGGCCAGCCTGGTCTACATAGTGAGTTCTAGGCCAGCTGGGGCTACTGGGAGACCCTGTCAATAAAGACTATAACAATCCAGGCGTTAAAGAAACCTGCAGGAGAATAAAGAAACACTTGTCTTCTCATTTGATATTTTTAGTTTCAAAGATATAGTTATTGGGAAGGTGAGGTGGTTCAGTAGGTAAAGGCACTTGCTACCCAGGCTGATGAACTAAATGCAATCCCCAGGACGGTAGAAGGAGTGATCCAACTTCTACAAGTTGTCCGTTGACCTCCAACAAGAGCCTTGGTACACTGTCCTCACACACAATACAGAAATAGGTAAATACTTGTAATAAATTTATTATAAAGAAAAGATGCAAATGTATTAAACGTAAATTGACATTTGTTTCTTTTTTGCAATGAATTATTAAATAAAAATGCTTTAAATGGGGCTGGAGAGATGGCTCAGCAGTTAAGAACACTGGTTGTTCTTGCAGAAGACCCAGGTTTGAACCCCAGCACCCACATGGCAGCTAACAACTGTCTGTGACTCTAGTCCCAGGGATCTGACAGCCTCTTCTGACCTCTGCAGGCATTGCAGGACAAGGGTGCACCTACCTACATGCAGGCAATATATGCATACACATAAAATAAAAATAATAAATAAATTTTTTTTTAAAATGCTTTAAGTCCCAGAAAATAAGTGAAAGAATAGACGAGGTAGAGCAAGGAGGGCCAATGAATGCTCATCCTGTGTGATTTTCAACTAGATCTTTTATATTGATTATAGAAGAAACACCACAGGATACTTCCTAAGGGATTCCTAAGCACACTAGCCGAGATTTCCTTGTACTTAGATTCTTCAGCACCTCTCAGTGAGGTTTATTTGTTTATTTGAAGATCCTCATTTTGAATTGTGTATAATGGGCTGAAAAAATACACATGGCAGAGTATCAAGGTAAAATGTTTCAAAACCATCTACATATATTTACAAAATAATCCACTCCTTTTACATTCATATAATAGCATCAAAACAGATTTTATTCATAAATACATATTTATGCTCTAAGAGGAAAAGAGATCAATAAATATTGAACATTCACATAGGTTAAAAACATGCCATGCTTTGTTAACAGTAACTATAGATAGAATGTTTTCAGGTGTCTTCTGTTTGGACTATATGATACATTTGAAAATCCCATTTGTAAAAAATGAAGAAACATACTTTGGTGATATGATTTTCTGGATTTACAATTGAATTAATTACCTTTTTTAAAAGCAATAATTGATTAGTCTAAATTCAGATTGCTTATAAATTCCCGTGAGCTGAAACTATCCATCTTCATCAGTAGCTCTGATGCGAATGTGGCTCCAAACTTCTGGAACTCCAAAGTGGCAAAAACTAGAAGGAACAGCTGATGTGGTTGTGTGGATAGCCTGAATTTGTCAAGGAAAATAAACCTGAAACAAATGAGACTAACTATGTCTACATTTTCATTGTTTGTATAAAACAGAAGAGGGAGGATTTTAGATGAAAAATTTCAAGGTGAAAAGTCTCATAGATTCAAATTGGCAAAGACTTGAATAAGAAAGCTAAAGTGTCCTTGAGTTTTCTTTGTTTGGCTTCCTACGTGTTCATTATGAATCAGCAGAGTGATCAGACTGCTGAAAATGTTAGTGTCATCCTGAAATACATTAAGGAAATGATGTGTTCAGAATAGAGGAAGTGAGAATAACTGTAGCTCTGCCATATCCAGACGGTCCCGACAAATGTTTGTTCTACATGACTACCTCACTAAAGAGGTAAGCTGAGAAGTAGGACTGCACCTGGCAGAGAAGTCTGCAGAGCAACATGCATCCACGCACGCACACACTAGAAAGACTGATGCAATGAAGATATTAGATATTAGCCTGGAAAAGAAAATACTTGGTGTGCCGGCTTTAGTCCCAAAGAAGCAGATGCAAAAATGGAATTAGTTGTGCAAAAGATTTACACGGGGGAGGGTAGTGTGAAATTTAGAAGAGTGAAGGAGGAGGGGGAAGATCAGGTAGGAAAACTGTACTGCAGCTCTGCCATCTCTGGAAAGAAGAAAGGAAAAATTGTATTTGAATATCTACACAGCCCAATACGATCCTGAAAAAGTCTCAAAGGGACCTGTTATTACAGTTTGAACGGGAAATGTACCAGGCTCATGAATATATGAACACTTTGTCCACAGCCGATGGTACTTTTTGGGGAAGTTGTGAAACTTAATGCACTTGGGGTCAACCTTATAGACATAGGGCCAAAGTGACAAGATTTGAGGACTTCTAGGCAGAGATTCCTGCACAAGCTCTCTGCTTCATGACATATCAAAAAGTAATGATGTGTGTCTGAAGATCCAGCTGCCTTGGACTGAAACCCTGCCATCATGCATGATCCCTGTCATAACGAATTTACTCCATTGAACAGTGACCTAAAGAAATCCTTCCTCCCTTAAGCCACTGTCAGCATGTTGTCTCAGTGACAAGGAACCAGCTCACCTGTGGAAAGTTCTCAAACCAAAACAGACTGTTTAATGAATGTGTTACAGGAAGGAATGACTTCTGTTATTGCACCTGTGCTTTATCATCATCTGGAAAAATGTAGAGAAAGGATGTCTAGGCATATGTATCCTTGTGGATACGAAGAAACCAGTGGGGGCTTTAAGAAGCATTCTCACAGCAGGTCTTTGGAAGGCCCAAGCCCAAGGTTATGCTCTCACTTGGGAGAGTATCACTGGCATTTTTTAACTTTACTAAAGAATTTCGATTCTAGTCAGAGGTACAGATTTCTTCTACATGGCTTAAAGGACAGAAGCAGACAAGAAACTGATTTATACTCTGGATCTCATCACAGTATAAAGACTTTGTAACCATTCAAGCTCAGAGATGGAAGGAACAGCTTCGTAAACTAATGTGCAATAAATACTTGGAGTGTAGACTAGAGCGACAAAGTTTCTTCTCAATACTGAAGTCTAATAGGAGAATGCGAAGAAACTGAGGAATGTGGGCTGTGGGGATGGTTTCAGTGAGATTGAGTTAGGATGTTTTCTTTTTCCTTTTATAATACTGGCAGGTTCTGTGTTCCAAACGGAGACACACAATGTACTAAAATTACATTGTCTTTTTATTAGTGGGAATTGCTTTTCCTTGTGTCAGAAACAGAGCACTGGACTTAAATCATGACCCCTGTGAATTATTCTCAAACACATCAATAATGTTTTCCTCCCCTTCCATTATTGAAGAATAAATCATTCTTCTTTACTTGTCAATGCAGTATATGTCAAACTATTTCTAGATTTTAACTCACATCATTTCTGTTTTCCCTTAAGAAAAAAATATGGCAAAGCTTTTGTACTCTGTGTTTCTCAGGGCATTGAAATGGTTAAGTGTGCTAGAGTAGATCCTGATTTGAGAACCAAAACTCTGGCAACCAGCCCAGAGTCCCTTTCCAAAAGGAACCAGCTACCCTAAGCCTGTACAAAGGAGGTGGTTGCCCTAGCAACAGTATCTGATAGCAGAAAATATGGCTTACAGGTACACACACAGAGACTGTTCCAGAAAGGGAAGCTTCTAGGCTGTTGTTGCACTTGATGCTAAAGATCTATTTGACCAATATAAGTTTTAAACCTGTTCACCTGATTTATGAATGCAGAAATTTTCTGAGTAACATTTATTTAGGTCATAATTAATGTCATTCACATTTTGGCACTGTGTAGAGACTCTTGAGCATGACATGTCTTTCTATCTAACTGCAAGCAACCACAACAAACGACTGTCAAGGAATACCAGCTAAATGGAAAGGTCAGGCTCAGAAGGCTCTGCCCAAAGTAGCCATCAATTCCCACACACCTAGAACTTCAGTCGTAATCTCTAATCATACCCCAGTGTTTTCTTTCATTGTTGTTCAGAGCTGCAGTTTTCTTAGCAGACATTCTAACTGCTCAGAGGCTTCGTTACTTTATTTTACAAAATTATTTGTAGTTTATGTTATTATCCATTTTCTTTAAAGAATGAATGTTGATCAACACCCTGTGTGTACTGATATACCTTTTCTAAATTGAAGATCCCCTAGAAAAGTATATTACTAGAGAGTGAATTTTATTGTTTGATAGGATGATGGTAAAAACAAGCGGGGGAGCTACACTGTATCCTTGATTATAAAGGAGAGCTGCTTACCTATTTATAGCTTTTAACATAATACACTAAGATAGAGTTGAGTTATGCAACTAAAGAACATGAGCAACCAGGACATATGCACTGGATCCTGACAAGCTTTTCGTGTATATGCTTTCACACCCTACTTCTACCTCAAATAACCAACTCTACTTAAAAATCAACATGGGATACATTACAAGGGGAAATACCCACGTTCTTTTCAGACATTTGGATCCTAATCTTAGTGTTTCTCTTAGTTAATGAAATAGCTTTCACTGGGCACTTGATATCTCAAAATATGTTTCTTAGAGAAAACATGATACAGTGCATGTGGTGTCTATGAAGTGTCTTAACTGTGTCATTGGATGAAAATAGACCACTGCCTACTGTGAGCAGAAAGCACAGGTTCTGTTGGAACCTGTATGTCACATTCTGATTAGAGCTTTCTGTCTAAATTTCTTCACAAGTTTCTGTGCCTAACAGCTTCTGATTTTCCTCCATAAATTAAATGCCTCAAATCATAATTCTAGATAATTACATGTGCAGTGGATGAAATGTTCCTGTGAATACTACTCTCAGACGTTCAATGATTTGTTGTATAGCTTGGATGAGAGTGTAAAAAATCTCTGAGACAAATTTAAAAGCACATAAATGATATGGCATGCTTCTTTAAAGCACAGACTGGCAAAGGCTGAATGACATAGGAAGAGACATAACTTGCAATTTGGGGGTGAGAAATAAAGGAAATTTTAGGGGTTTGTATCACCAAAATAATACAATGTTGTTAAACTGTTAATATTTTAGGAACTTGTCAAAAAAAAGGTGGCAATATTTAATGCAAACATTTGTAGAAAAAGATAAATGTATAGTTCTGATCAATATAATAGAATTTCTTTCAATTATTATATAAGAAATTCACTTAATAAGCCTCAAATAAAAACGTAATTCAAAATTTAGTGATTTGAAATATTAAAAATTATCTTGATAAAAATAGAAAATATTTGAAAAAGACTCAAAGTTCTCTAATGGTATTTAAGATGTTTAGTAAATTTAGAAAACTCTTAGTATGAGCAACTACCAAAAATTTCTGGAATTACTATTCAACTTAGTAAAATATTATATAATCTCTTAACAGAATCTTTTTAACCAAAAAATATGTAACAGATACACCCACTGCTGGCCTGCACTGCTTCTAAGCTTCACTGGTGAGAGTTGATAGATGGCAGTAGTTTTCTCTCTACCCCTTGTTCTGCTATGTTCCATGAGTCTTAGTTGTAGAGGCTAAACTGTAGATGTGTCACCTAGTACTAAGCATCTCTCAGACATACGTTCTCTGTATGACCAGATGTGAAATTCTGCAGTAGCCTCTATCTGTTACAAAAAGAAGCTTCTTTAATAAGTGGTTTACGGTATGCTTACTTGACTCCAAATGCTGGAGAGGATGTAGAGAAAGGGGAATGCCCATTCACTGCTGGTGGGAATGCAAACTTGTATAACTACTGTGGAAAACAGTATGGAGAACTCTCAAAAACTAAAAATGAACCTATCATATGTTCCAGTTATACCACTCCTTGACATATATCCAAAGGACTCATCAAACTGCAGAGATATCTGTACATTCATGTTTGTTGCTGACCTAGTCACAATAGCTAAGAAATGGAAACATCCTAAACATCCCTCAGCTGAAGAATGGATGATGAAAATGTAGTACATCTGCACAATAAAACTCTACTCAGCAGTAAGAAAAGATGAAATTATGAAATTTGCAGATAAATGGATGGAACTAGAGAGTGTTATACTAAGTGAAATAACAAAAACTCAGGAAAGCAAGTGATGTATGTTCTCGCTCATTTGCAGATTGTAGTACCAATCCCTTATATGTGAGTATATAGATTCTGATGTAACGGCAGGAAGCAGGAAAATGGAAAGGATACGTGGAGGTAAAGGAAAAGAAAGAATCTGAGAGGGGAATAGTAGGGAACAAATGTTCCCAGGCTGGAGGTGGGGAAAGTGGGAGTATTTGGCAGGGAGGAACATGCAAGAAGCCATCATGGTGTGGGGAAGGGAGGGAAGTCAGGAGAGGGAGGATGGTGGGAGGCAGATGGTATTGGGGGGAAGGTGGGTTTAATGAGGGTGCTGTGACTAGGGAGGGAGGAGGGAGGCTAGATGGGAGGAAAAAAGAGTAGAGATGAATGAATTTGGGGAGACTAAGAAACCTAGAGGGAAAAGTGATGTCCTCAAAACCCTATGAGAAATGCACATTAATACATACATACATACATACATACATACATACATACATACATACATGTATGTATGTACACACACACACCCCTGGGAGCTATTTGGCAAGGAACACAGTGCCAAATAGAAGAGACCTCGCTTTGAGTGGTTGGTGAAGGAAAATGACAAAGACTACTGCCAAACCTCTTGGTTATCTCCCAGAACTAGTAGATAAGACCCTACTGTTGAAGACGGGGCATACTTAGGATACAGGGCTTGAAGCAATGGAGCAGGAACTGACCTGGAAGCCTTTTACATAAGTTTGTCTATCATAGTACTAAATGATGATATGCAAACTGCCAAGGGAGAAAAACAGTCAAAGGTCCAAACAGCCCTACAGCCTGATAACCATAACAAGCATGGCAAACTACCTCTATTGGTGCAGTAGTGGCAGTTATCTGGGGTCAATGAGCAGCTACCTAATCGAACTTAAAGCCCTTTCAATGGGAGGGAGATCATGGGTGGCACTGTAAACTCAGCCAAATACACATGGCAGGAGAGGGCATAGATCCTAGAGAAAACCCTTTTTTTTTCGTATCTCTAGACAAAATAAATATTTTATCTATTTGTTTATTCAGTCATTTATAATTTGTCTTATATGATTTTTGCAATTGACTGAATTTGCTGTTAACAAGACGAAATTTAAAGACCTTGTTAATATTAACAAATCTCTTCATTTTGTAATTTTAGATTTTATTCTATTTGCTCTGAATTAAATTGGCCATGTATTTTCATTATTAAAAAAATCCATCATTTCAACCCAGAACAGATATCTCTATTATTTTAATATTGTTATACTTCTGCATCATCAAACTGTATAAAACTATAACTTTATCACCAAGGAAGTAGAACTGATTTATGAAAATATCTGACTCATAATTCAGATGAGGTCAATGACACATATGACCTGCTAGGGGGCTGTCTTGCTGGGACATGTGATACATGAGATGCTGTAATGTTGAAAGTTTGAGAAGTCAACCCCTTGGATATTACTACTCTAAAGAATGTTACCAAAGAGATTAATGGGTGGACTGTGTATGTCAAGACTAGCTTGAAAATGAATAGCATGGGGATTTTGGCATGGATTGGAAGGATCTCCAGTCAATGGACAGAACTGAAAGCAATTCTGTTGTGAGCTGATCATCTCAATGGAGTTCTAAGTTAAGGGACATCTCTTAATGTCTGTATCCTCCAAAAGAAAAAAATTGCTAGCTAGCTTCTCTTTGTAGGTTTACTTGGCCCTTTTCAATGTCTGTCTGATGGTGCCTTGGATTACACAGTAATATTCCACCCAGTGCTAAAGGGAACCAAATAGCTGTTATGCACTGTTCTTTCTGTACATAAGATGGGAGGATTTTATTACAGCAAGTTTGGAAAGTCTAAGAAATCAACCCTTTTGTCCTATTTAGTGATTTGAGAGATAACATGAGACAGGCAGCTTAGAGACATGCAGCTCAGCTCATCTTGTTATTTGTAAACTTAAGGAAAGAATACCAGAAGCATTTCTATAAAGGACTCAAGAAGCTTTGTCTACTTGTTCAGAAGTGATTTCTAAAGGACAGTGTTTCAAAGAAGTCAGAAGAAGCAACATTTGTAAGAATTATAGCTAAATGGCTTAGTGTAACAAAGAATAACCTGCAACCCATTCCCTTCAGTATCAAGGACATCATAAAGACCATGCAATCGTCTTGCCAGTCCACTATCTAATTTCTTTCCAGCCTGTTTGATAAAGGTTTGAGCTCTGGTCTTATTGTCCAATATTATTTACATACCTCAAGACCACTCCTATTTTGCTAAGCTAAATAACATTAGACAATTGACCAAGAAATCACCAAATACATATTAACAAATTACAATAAACAAGTGGTTTTGTAGTTATTCAATGACCAGCTTCCCACACAATGATTATCAGCCAAAATTTCTTCCATCATCTGGTTCCATCATCACTTAGAGTACTTGAAATGTCTGGCTGAAGTCTGGCTGAGCAACTGGTGGAGACTGTGGGGAGGATCTTGCAGTGGAGTGTCAGCAAGGTCTGGAGGTGGTCTACATCACTTCTGTACTCATGCCATTGCCTGGAGCTCAGGACCACACAGATTGTCAGGGAACTAGTGTGCCCATTTCCATTGACTTGTGACTATTACAAAAAGAAATGTAGTGTCTTACCACACATTTATTCTCTCATAATTCCTTTGGATCTGAAATCCAGGCAGGACATACCCGGGTCCTCTGGACCTGCCATGGCTGGAATCGAGGTTTCGACCAAACACCATTTTCAATAGGGCACTCATCCAGAGAAGACTGTGTTTTGAACTTTATTCAGGTTTGCATAAGAATTCATTTTCTTGGGCTGGAGAGATGGCTCAGCAGTTAAGAGTACTGGCTGCTTTTGCAGAGAACCCAGGTTTGATTCCCAGCACCCACATGGCAGCTAACAATCATCTATAACTCCTCTTCTGGCCTCTGCATGTATTGCATGATAATGGGTGCACTTACACATATGCAGGCAATACACTCATACACATAAAATAAAAAATAATAAAATATTTTTAAGATTTCATTTTCTTATGTTCCTGTACATGAGGACCCTGGCTCTTTCTCTTGGCTCTCAGATGGAGTCAGCTCTCCAGTTCTAGAAGCTAGTTGTAGTTCCCAGACACTTTCTTCAGTGCCTTGTCAATGTAGTTGCTTATTTCTTAAAGTCACCAACATGAAAATTAATTCCACTCCACTCTCTGTCCACTTCTCTGCTCTTTAAGAATGAATACTAGGACAGTAAAGGGATTGTTAGATGTTCAGAGGAAAAATGATACCGTAGAACTGGAAGCAGAAGATAAAGAGACACATGGATAAAGTTTCTTTATATATATATATATATATACTGAATTTTTGCACATTTTACATCTTAATCATGTTTAAACCCCTTTCCCCATAGCCCACTAGATTTCATGCATTTTCTCATATATGTTAAAGCCTATCCAGTCAAGTTTGTGTACTCAGATGTCCCTTACTGTGAGTTCACCCACTGGAGCCTTGTCAGCCTATCTACTGTCACTCCCTTAAAGAAGATCAACTCTTCCTCACCTAGCAGTGATCAGCTGCCAACAGTTTCTCAGGTAAGGTTGTAGCCTCATGCCCATTCCCCGCAGTTCTATGCTGGTTTTTTGTCTGATTGAGTTTCCATGGGTCTTGTGCATGCTGTCACTATTGCTGTAAGTTCTTAAGAATGGTTCCTGGAAGACTGTTTCCTTGTGGTCATGCATCATCCTTGGCTCTTACAATCTTTCTGCCCCCTCTTCCACAATGGTCCCTGAGCTCTGGGTGGATGAGGTTTAATATAGGAGTCCTATCCAGGGACATGCACTGTGTAGTCTTTTATTCTCTACACTTTGGTCAGCTGTGGCTTTTTGTGTTAATCACCCTCTGTTGTATAATGAAGCTTCACTGGTAAGAGTTGAGAGATGCATTATTATTCTCTCTATCCCCATTCCACTATGTTCTGTAAGCCTTAGGTGTAGAAGTTCCATTGTAGATGTGTCACTTAGGGTTAGGCATCTCACACATATTCTTTGTGTGTGACCATCTGTGAAACTCTATAATAGTCTCCATCTGATACAAAAAGAACCTTCTTTGGTGAGTGATGACAGGTATACTTTGCAAATTTCATTTCATCTTTTTTTTTAAAAATCTCTGAGTAGAACTCCATTATTACATGTACCACATTTTCATTATCCATTCAGTTGAGGGACATTTAGGTTGTTTCCATTTATTAACAGAGTAGTATGGAGGTCTTGAGAAGCATGATCAGGAGGGGGCCTATACCCAAGGTGGGAATGGGGACAGTGTTCACAGAGAGAATGTAGCTGGTTAGAGTTCAGGAAAATTGAGCCACAGTGGGCAGGGTCTGACTTACCAGGGTGGTCTGGAGCTTTCAGGAAGGATGAACAGGAGGGGGCCTAGGGTCAAGGTGGGGGTAGGGACAACACTTGGAGGTTCTAACTAGCTAGGCAGAGTAGTTACAAGCCCTGAAGCAGTAAAATACAGTTAGTCTGTGTGTAGTGGTGAATCAAGACACAGTGGGTAGAGCTGGAGTTAGGCGGCTAGTCCAGAGGTCTCAGGTAGGAAGAGGTGGCATGGGCCTAGGCCCATGGCTGGAATGTGGAAAGCACATAGGGAGACAGACTGTAGCTGGTGAGGGTGCAGGGGAATGATTTGAGCTTCGTTTAGGATGAAGACTTAATATGATTTAATAATTAGAAATCTAAGTGAGAGAGGGAATTATTATAACCTGTCACAATTACTCAAAATACAGCACTCAAAGTCTGCTTAAATTTATGATTATGCCTAGAAACTCGTTCAAAAGCTCTCTTTGCATCTTCTACTGTTGGAAACATTTCCATTCAGATAGTAGGATTTAGGGCATAATCTCATAGCCATCTTACTTTTGACCTTGTATGTTCCATATCTGTGAGTCTGGCTTATCTCCCTGATAAGAAATTTATTAAATTTAAGTCCAAGGACTGTTTCTGATAAAAACATGTAATCTCTGTAACAACCAGGAGTGTTCCTTACCTTTCACAGTTTATATTGATGAAACACTGTGTGATTTGCACATGCTAGGAGTGCGTGATCTTTCTTAACTGTCTGGCTCACTGTGTATTAACTGCCACGATTAAATTTCAAAAGAAATTAAGACTATTGTTCTTGAAATTTCATCATTATGGCATTTAGTTGTCCAATCAAACAGTATTAATACATGACTTTGGTATTTATTTAGACCATAATATACTTGAAGTGTCTTGGTATCACTTATCTCATTCGCCATGGAATAGGATTTCCTTTAGACCCATGCATTAGTTGCTTTTCTGATGCTGTGATAAAACACCATGACTTAGGGGTTAAGAGCACTGACTGCTTTTGCAGAAGACCTGAATTCAGCTGCCAGAACCAACATATGGGTTAACAACCATCTGTAACTCCATTTCCAGGAGATCTGATGCCCTCTTCTGGTCTCTTCAGGCATCACACACATGTGATGCACTTACATACATATAGGCAAAGCATTCCTACATATAAGAATTTTTTAAAAAATGAAATAAAGCAGGGGCTGGAGAGATGGCTCAGTGGCTAAGAGCACTGACTGCTTTTGCAGAGGACCCAGGTTCAATTCCCAGCACCCACATTGCAGCTACAAACCGTCCTTAACTCTGGTTCCAGGGGAATCCGAAGCCCTCTTCTGACCTCCGCAGTGTTGCACGACACAGGTGCACTCACATACATGCAGGCAATACACTCATACACATAAAATAAAAATAACAAAATATTTTAAAAAATGAAATAAAGCACCACAACCAAGGTAACTTATAGAAAGAAGAGTTTATTTGGGGTAATGGCTCTGGAGGGATGAGTCCATTATGACAGGAGGCATGTGGAAGAGGCAGCCAGAACAGAAAGATAAGCACTGGCATGTTCAAGCCCATACAGGAAGCAGAACAAAACAGAAAGTAGTGCAAGGCTATGCACTCTCAAAGCCCACTCCTAGCGACATACTTCCTCCAGCAAGGTCACACCTCCTAAAGGCTCCACAACCCTCCCCAAACAGTGCCACCAACTAGGGCCAAGTATTCAGATACATGAGCCTATGGGGGACATTTCTCATTCAAACCACCAAAATCTACCAACACTCCAAAGAGGAGTGATCATGCCACCTGCTAAAGGTGGCCAAGAAACAGGTAGGCACCAGGGACCACAAGGGCCTCCTTGCAATGAAAAGAAGCATACTACTCAAAAACATTCTTCCATTTAGGGAGAAAAATTGTTTCTCACTGAGTGGAAACAGATCACTCAGCATTTTCTGGTACATAACACTAAATGTTTAATAGCTGTAGGCTCCAGAGTGCTTGAGACTCCTTGTGGCCAGTCCAGATATCAACAGAGAAGCTCAAGGAAGGGTGGTCATCACAAGTCTATACAGTAGACAGTGATGATGTCTCCTCGTAAAAACCCGTTTTGTATTAACCATGCCTTTTTTTATTTGCTGTTAGGGTTTAAACGTGGAACGCCACTCACAGGCTCATGTATGTGAATAGCTGATCTCCAGTTGGTGGTGTTGTTTATGTAAATTATAGAACCTTTAAAGCCGAAAGAAGAGCAACAGGGGAGGCTACCATGTTATAGGCTGGCTCTGCTTTAAGTCTGGCATTCTACTTTGCTGTGTGTGTATTCAATTTTTTAAATTAGGTTTAAGGCTGGTATGCCCAACAGTGGATTTCAGAAACGACTACTTTATTCTTTCTCCCTTTCTTTTGTCCCCCACTGCCATGCCTGTGCCCCTTGCCCTGCTCCTTCTGGCTCCCCTCCTTCCCCCAGTTAGTCCCACAACCAGCTTTCTTGCCACATATATTCCATTACGTATTTCCCACCTCTCTCAAGGGTTTTTCTCCCCTTGCATGATCGCTCCCTTTGCTTTCTGATTTGTTGAGATGTAACAAGCTGAGCCATCAGTTTCTGCTGCCACAGACACAACCCTAGCCACTGTGCCTTCCCCACCATGGGGACGTTTTTAAACTGTGAAGCAAAATAATCCTCTCCTCCCTTAAGCTGCTTCTGTCAGATATCTTGTGACAGTAAGGAAGGTAACTAAGACAGTTATAAAATTTAAAAAACTTATTTTAACATAAAAGATATTTCAGAGATGGAAGAGCAAGTTCCCAAATACATGAAACTAAGGCAAGGATGATGAGATAGTTAGGGAGACAGTAAAAGACAATGTCAGAATATAGTAAAATAGTGCTACATAGACCAGTGTTTTCCAAGCAAGCTAGATTGGAATTACATAAAAGAAATGTTCAAACAGACATCTCACGTTTGAATCTGAATATTTAGAATGAGGCCTGACCTTGTAAGTTATCACTCCATCATCATCATCATCATCATCATCAGTATTGAAGAAGCTCAGGGTTTTGCAATGAGGTTCAGGAACTCCTGACATGGGCCAAAGGTCAGGTTGAAAAATAAAAAATGGTATATTTTGTCCCAAAGAAATGTTTGTTATTCTTTCTTTCTTATTCTTTTTCATCTTTCCCCAATGGTGGACTTCCTATTGTTCAGGTGTCATGAATTGTTATCTTCAGTTTGGGGCAAAAATTCATAAATTCAAGATGAAAAAGGAATAGTTATGAATCCATAGTTGTTATTGGACTTACGACAAAAGTTGTTATAAATATAAATATTCCAATGGATTTTGCACCCTCATGTATATAAAGATAAAAATAAATGCTACCTTTTGGGGGTCTGTTCACAATCTTAGACCCCAATTTGAAAATATCCCTTTAAACATATTTATAATCCAGGTGAAAGGTGATTGCATAATCATGAAGACAATTCATCTTGACCCTCTTGTTTTGAAAAAGACTGTAGACACAGATTACTTATGAGTTCTCAGTATACTCAAAACATTTCCTGGCATCCTAGACAATAGTTTAAGAAACATTCCATGGGGCAGTACCTGAGGAGTCCAACCTCCAAATGGGAAAGACTCTAATCTCCCGGTAGGATTCCATCAGCATCTGAGCATGGTGAGACTGGCAACAAAAGACCATTTCCAAGAGGAAGACAGGGCACATTTGAGTCCCTAGAGACAGATGCACCCTGAATAAAGCTAAATTCCTTTTATGTGAAACAGATTTATGCCATGGCATAAATGGCAGGCAGAGCTGGCCACTTAGCCCTTCCATGAAGCTTGGGAAAGCTTTAAGGTGTTTGGTACATGAGTAGCCTGAATTAAGGCAGTGACAATAAACTAGGAAAAAGCATAGGAATTTATTACATCTTTGATATATTTGCTTTCCTCCTTGGAAACATGAGTCATACCTAAAAGTTAATTCATTCGGTAGCTTTTGAATCTGAAATAAGTCCTCTGACAAGATGAGAGTGTGGGGAATACTGAGATCATTTACAAAGATTCTGTGACCTTAAATAACTCACATGCTAGTGAAAATGAGAGAATATGTGAGAAAAGCATTGCATGATTAAACCTGTGATTCGGGAGTGCAACTAGAAGGTTCCAGAAGTCGCCCCAGCGGAATCAACAGGCAGAACTATGAAATGGAGAAGTCTTAGAATGTCAGTTCAATCATCTATTGGGATATAACATGTCCCTGAGTGGTCCTATTCTGTGGAACACAGTTCATGTCATCTGGACAGTGTGACTGGTGATCAGTGTGACTCCCAAGAGAATAAATCCTTACCTATGACTTGATCTTTGGAGGTTGGGCGTTAAACCACTGGATCTGACCATATGCTTGCCCAGGAAGTATTGCTGTGAGCTGATCTGCATTAACTATCACTGCCATTTAGGGTCTTCTGTGCTGGTTTACCAAATTAAAACATGTATCATCCATTCAGTTCTAGGCAAATATAAATAATTTGGCTCTTGAAGATAAAAGTCAATACAAAGGTAAGCAATGTTTTTCTATGTGAAAGAGGAGGCCTAGACTTTGGAGAAGTCATCTCAGGGCAAGGGTGGGAGAAGCAATCAATTTTACTAAGAAACATCATATTCTGTAGCAGTTGTTTGGCAAGCACCCTGGTAGTACAGGTACCACCTGAAGAACTCTATCCTTCAGTAGCAAATGGCACACCAGTGTATGCATTCTCTGCAATAAGACCCCCTGAATTTTTCAATACTGGTAAAATTCCATTCGGAGAGATGATGGGTTTATGATGTTCAGAATCTCCAATTCATGAGCATCTGTAGCACAAGAGCTTATGACACAGACATGACCAGAGAGGCAGACCACAGTAAATTTGATAACTTATCCAATTAGCAAAACTTCTTTAAACTTTATGAAATCCAGGACTGGAGAGATGGCTCAGAGGTTAAGAGCTTATACTTCTCTTTCAGAGGACCCAAGTTTGGTTCCCAGCACCCGCATGGGATGCTTCTGCGGGCATTTGCACTCATGCGTACATACCCCTCAAGATGTACACACATATACATAGTAAAGGTAATAAAAATGAATCTTTAGAAGAAAAAGTTTATAAAATCTACTGTTGGCAAGAACAAGTATAAGTCAAAAAGGAAGTCTACTGAGCTAGTGGCAGAAGTGTGTCAGCATACATCAAAGTGTTCCTGTTCCTAGGTCTACACAGAGCGTTCCAGGCCAGCTGGGGCTACAGGGAGATCTGGTCTCAAAAAGACAAAAAAGGAAAGAATGAAAGAACGAAAGGAAGGAAGGAAGGAAGGAAGGAAGGAAGGAAGGAAAGAAGGAAAGGAGAGAAGGAGGGAAGGAGGGAAGGAAGGAAGGAAGGAAGGAAGGAAGGAAGGAAGGAAGGAAGGAAGGAAAGGATCAGTAAATGTGCAAACTTACATGTGACACTAAACATTGGAAATGCTTCAATGCCTATTGGAGGAGATGTGTCATATAAGTTATAGGAGAAGCAACAGATATTCAAGCCACTATTACAGAGGATCATAGAAATCTTATCTACTATGTACATGAAGAGATACAAATTGAATTCTTATAGTTAAGTTAAAATATTGACATAACACAGTATGAATAAGAAATGAAAAATTTTCCAAAAAGTAGAAATGTAAATGTTGAAAGGTACACAAGAAAGGATTAGTAATAATCATCATTTAGGTAGATTTTCTCTCAAAATATAATTTAGTGTTCACTTATTTTCATATTCTATATTTTCTACAAAAATATTAATTAAAAATATGGTATTTAATCATTAAAAAATAGAATAATGATTTCATCCCTGCTTTGTTAACTAATAGGAGAGAACTGTGGTAATCAGAAGTCAGAAACAAGAAGAAGATAATTATCTTGGGACTATATCCACTGAGAGCCAAGGAGCAGATTGTGAGGTTGAAAATTTCACCGAACCAACAAAACACAGGAAACAAACATGAGAACAGCAGAGTTTGAGAAGTGACTCAACTGGTAAGAGCACTGGCTGCTCTTGCAGGGGACCTGGGTTTGCTTCCCAGCACTCATATGGTAGCTAACAACCATCTGTAACTCCAGTTCCAGCGGACCCAGCACCCACTTCCGGCCTCTGCAGGTACTGTATGCACATAGCACACTCACATTCAGGCAGAACACTCATACATATAAAATAAAATTTAAAAAGTAAATAAAAGTTAAAATAAGCAAGTAGGAAAGCATTAACTAAGGAGCTTCTCTACAGGAAAGCAGTAATCAACAGAATGAAGAGACAGTCTACATACAAAGAATGCCTACAAATTATATGACTAATAATAAAACTAAAACGCTCAATAGAAAGAGAACAAATAACCTTAATAAGAAATAGTCAAAGATCTAAAGACATTTTTCAAAGGAAGACAAACAAGCAACAAATGTGTTTATGAAAAAAGTTTTATTGCTAACCCACAGAGAAATGTAAATGAAAACAATTTCAAAGTATTACTTCATGTTTGTCAGGGTGGCTAATACCAAAAGGATAAGTTCAAAGTTGTTAGCAAGGATATAGCACAAAGGGAGCCTTTCCTCACTGTTAGTGAGAAGGCCTGCCAGGACAACCGACATGGAACACAGTGCCAAACTTCCTCAAAATACTACAAGTAGAACAACAATGATCCGGTGATTCCACTTCTGAGCATGCCTCCAAAGGAAAGGAAATCAGCACGTACAAGACATTTGCATTTCCCTGTGCATTTTAGTATTTTTCACAATAGCCAGACTCGTATGTTTCCACCAGTAGATGAATAGATAAGAGATGTAATATACATTACATAATATGCATATATTATACAGTTATTGTGGCATATATTACTATGCAACCTTCAAAAAAGAAATTCTGACATTTTCAATATAGATGCATCTGGGTTGTCTGAAATCACATAGTAAAGTAGAGGCATGAGTAATTTTCAAAATAGGTCAAGATCAAATAAAACATATGGACCATCATAGAAAAATAATATTACCAATAAGAAAGAAGAGTGGACAGAAATGGAAGTTAATTTCCAGTCAGGATACCTAAAAAAGAATCTAATGTTCCCTGAAGATGACTTGGCTAGTGGTCCAGGCCTGAGACAGTAAGTGCGGAGGCAGTGCCAGCAATCCACTTTGATTTGGAAACCATTTCCTTTCAAGGAAATGAAAATAAAAAAGACCACCGCGAGTGCAAGACACAAGCTGGGGTGCCTGGCACACTCATTTGATTTTCCCAGTGGCCAAGTAGGCCCAACTCTTTGGCCATGCTTGACTGAGGGAAATGCAGAGATATGAGGCAAACTAAACCCCAATTTTCCCTTGGTGTTTATAGGTAGGAGGGGCAACCAGAGGCAAAGGCACTGTGAGCTGAAAACATCACCTTTGCCTTGGGGAATGGTCTCTTCTAACCCCACAGAACGGCCCTGGCAGCCTTGTTTCTAGAGTCTTGGTTTTGATTTCCCATTATCTATCACTAAATACCCTTTCTGACTTGACTACACTGAAAGTTCTCCAAATTATTTGGGGAAAAAAAAAAAAAACGTGATATCATTATTTTCTAGATAATTTCTTTTGTGTAGATGAATTGTATTGTACTAAAATTTTTGACTTAAAAGCACCACCAAAGCAAATCCTGATGCCTGAGAATGAATTGAAGTTCTGTTTGGAGGTATCTGCTGATTTCTATAGTTGTAAGCTAGCTGCTCTCCAGTTTGGAGGTATAGCCTGATTGGTATCATGTGACTTGATTTTCTGTTTCTGAAATAATCAATAGAGGGGGCCAAAGAGATGGGCCAGGGGTTAAGAGCACTGGCTGCTCTTGCAGAGGACCCAGGTTTGAATCCCAGCACCCATATGGTGGCTAACAACTGTTCATAACTCCAATTTCAGGGGAATCCAGTGCCCTCTATTGACCTCAGCAGGCATTGCACAACAAAGGTGCACTTACACACATGCAAGCAATATACTCTTACACATAAAATAAAAATAATAAAATAATATAAAATACTGTAAATAATATAGATGAACTGGCACCTATGAGACATGACATTTGATTGGAGCAGCTGTGTTTCCAGAAAATCTGAATTTTAAGCATTCTGCCTGAGAATCTCCAAGTAAAGTGTGGTTCTACATGGAGTTCATGAATAGCTTAGCACTCTGTAAGCTTAGCTGTCAGCAGATAAGTAACTAAAATGCAGTATTAGGACTGGGTGGTAGCTCCATACAGTATATATAAGGCCTTGGGTTTAATCCTCGGCACTGAAAAAAAAAAAATGTTAAAAGAAGTGTTCCAGAATGATCCTGAGACTAAGAGTTAAGCAGTGAAAGAATTTGAATGAAATAAAATTATTCATTCAAAGAAAAAGATCAGTTTCAAATAAACCAATGTGACAGGAGCAAAGAGGAAAAGCAAAACTGAGATTAAATAAGATTATAATTAGAGACACTCATTCTTGACACACACCCACTGACTGCAGCGGAAGAGGGAGGACAATAGGAAACAAGTGGTACGTTGCAGGCAAGCAGGCCATCTAGGAGGACTTGAGGTGCTGCAAGAATCCCTCTGGAGGATTCCCGTGTGTTCCTCAGTCCCTGAGGTCATCAGACCCTGTGACAGCACCAAATTCTTGAGAGCCGTCTGCCTTGTGGATCTTTCCCTACCCTGAGGTCAAGGAGGAGAGGGGTTTCCTGTTCATCTCCGAGTACCCAGCATTTGGCAGAGTACCCAGCATAAGGGAGACCGCTAATGTTTGCTAAAGAGTATATTGAATGAATTAGTAACTAGTGCACTCTCTGGAGCACAAAAGTAGTATACAGATCTAATCTATGGTCTGGAAGTGTAGCTTAGTTGGTAGAGTGCCCACCTACCCTGCTCAAAGCTCTGTGTTTAATCCTCAACACTCCATGAAATCAGGCATGTTAGTCCTCCTCCCCACATAGCTAGCTCACGGCCAGTATGAATTACATGAGACTCTGTCTAAACTAAACACATAAGAAATTATAAATAATTAAATAAATAAATAATAAAACTTTAAATAACTGAAAGAACTTTCAAACGTTAAAATGATGTTGGAAACGGGAGGATAAAAAGCAAATTCAACTTATCTATAGCAAATAAAGTATGCTTTTTTCTTTTTGTACTGCTTCGTTAGATACTAAGAACTGAATTTTTAAAAATTATCTGTGAGAGGTGTGGTCCTATCATAAAATGTCCGTGTATCAATCATAACTACTTATTTAAAGTTACAAATTGCTCATCTGAAAACTCAAAATTTGGATTAAAATTAATAGAAAATCAGAGTAAATCTAATTA
>NW_008358517.1:3617660-3662383 GCF_000622305.1 Nannospalax galili
AAAGTGTGATTAATTTTTCACAGAAGTGTTGGCAGCCTGAAAATATTATAAACTGTCACAGAATATATGTTCTTGTGTAATTGCAAACAACGGCAATATGATGGCTAAAGTAGTTGGAGGTTCGATGGTAATCTTTTTCTCTAGTATTTATAAGAAAATAATTATAAAAATTATAAAATAGTGTTTAAGGACTTACTTTTTATGAAGCCATTCCCCATAATAAATGTTTGAAACTGTCACTCTATTGTGAATTGGGAAAAACTGGGATTTGCTCTCAACTTGTTAATAAAATATTGATAAATCAGACCTTCCCCCTCAAAACTGAATTTCAGTGTTCCTAGATTCAACCAACGATGTTTTTCTTCCTAATACTTCAATGCACAGAAATGATAGATCTAATATTATTTCAGAACGTCATAGATTGTACGGTACAGGGAAGAATGCTTTAGAATGAGCTAGAACTCAACTCAGTGTAAATGCCAAGCCTACTTCCCTGGGTGGGCCTCAGCCCACTCAACTGTAAAGCAGAATAAAAGATATTTATGTCATGAAGTTAACATAAGCAAAATGGCTGAAATAAGGTAACTGGGAATTTACCTTGAAAGTCCTTCTGCTTATTTTTAAATGCATGAAAATCTAGGGAAAGAAGAGATGGACAAAATGGGAAGGAGCAGCAACAAATGCAGCTTGCAAAACAGTGGGAGCAAACTGGGCTCTGGTTCCTTCATGTTCCCACAGCGGGCAGTCTGCCGCTGCTCCCTAGCGCCCAGACCCTTTGACATTCAGAACATGAAATCGTGGTTCAATGAACCTGATTTTAAAAAAAAAAAATCTTCTACTTGCTCTTTCCTGTCACATTGCCTCTGAAGAGTACGAAAAGCCAGGCAGAGATTGCGCCTGGAGTCACTTATGAAAGTGGCTATTTCCTCACTGTCGTTTGCACTGAAGTCAGAGAATCTGTGCTCTTCCTACGCGGGTCTTAAGAAAACTCTGCTTTCCAAATTTTCTCAATTTTGAAAAGCATTTGAGGTTGAAAATCTTTTTGCCTTTTTTATTCATTATTATTCACCTCTCCATTTAATTGTCATGTGCCCTTAAGATTTACACTCAAGTACCACATACAGGAAATTGTGCTATTTGAATACACAGGTATGGTTAGAGTGTCTACTAGTCACACTACCTCGACCAGGGGATGGGGAAATGAGGAAAGGGAAAAGAAAGAAAAAAAAAAGAAGAAAGAAATGTTCTCATAATCTTGCCCAGAGGAGCACTAATGGGTTATGAGCCCTTTCAGAGTCATACAGCAGAGGGAAAAATGGTTGCCTTGGTAACAAGGCAGACCAGTCAGTTGCACATACTCTCCCAAGAGCATCTAATTTATTCAGCAAATGCAGGCTAGAACAGGTGGCTAACCTAGATGATGCCAAAAAGCTTTAGCTCTGCAATTCTGGCATCCTCCTCATTTTCTTGAATACAAACTATCAGTCTTCTTTATACAGGAAGAATTAACAAGATACATTGAATTGTGCCTCCTAATTTCTTAGTAAACAACAGATCTGCCAGCATTTATCATTTTCTAACTAAAAAAATGGTGTCTATGATTTCACAAAATGATGGATACCAACAACTTATTCCACTAGTTTGAAAGCAAACATAATCTTCAGTCCTATTATAAAAACTGAGCACTTGTCTTCTAATAAATAAAGATATTATTGTGAATTTTAAAGAGAGTGTATTGCTAGATTGCACAATTCTTGCTTTAAATGATAAACAAACATAGAAAGTCTAATTCCATAAAGCCATCTGCAAGCATCCAGGTATTTCTAACTAGTTTTGTATTGTCAAAGGAAGTGGAAGGAATCACATCAAGCTTCTCAAAGCTCCACTTCTTATAACACTAAATAAAATCATTAATTATTGTATAGAGAACAGGCCTGGAAAGCTAGCAATACACTTTTTAAATATGACATAAAGATTTTCATGGCTGAGTTGCAATTTTCTTTTCCAGACCCTTCAAACATTCTTCATTAAATCCTGAGTGTCAGACAACAGAATCCCAGTGCTCTCTGCTCCTCCCATCTCTGCTCTGTGTGCCTGCTGCTGTCTATACCACATACCCTTCCAGCACTGGACTCCCTGCTCCATTCCTATCCACCCTCAAGGCTAGGAGCAGCCATTTCTCTCTTCCCTTTCCTCTCTGAACCATGAACCGTTGCTTAGATAACAAGTAACATCCTGTGTGGCCTCTGTAAGTGACTCCATTGTTTGTTTCCACATTAGCCTTTTTCATCAGATTGAATCTAGCGGACATTAAGGGAAGAGACTGTGTTTTATTCATCTCTCAGACTCAGGCACATAGTATGAAATCATAATACCTGATTTTAAAAAATGAATCAAATAATTGGTGAGTGGGTGGATGAATGAAATTGACTCAAAGTCTGCACAGTTCTAAAATATGATAAAGCATTTTCTGAAATTAAAATCTCACTAATCCAAAGTCCAGTAAAGGCTCAGTTGACTCCTTTATAAGTGCAAACTTAAAATATTTAATTTATTATTTTTATTTTATGTGTACTGTATATTATCTGCATGTGTGTGTGCCCATGTTGTACAATGCCCGCAGAGGTCAGAAGAGGGCGCCAGATCAACTAGAATTGGAGTTACAGATAGTTGTTAGCTGCCATGTGGGTGCTGGAATTTGAACCCGGGTCTTCTGCAAGAACATTCAGTGTTCTTAACTGCTGAGCCATCTCTCCAGCACCACAAATGCAATTTTAAATGGATCTTCTCTTTTTAAACCCGAATTCAGTTCAACTTCAGGCTTCTGAAGTTTCCCGTACTCAGAAAATCCCCACTATACATCACAAACTTGGAAGAACATGCTGCAACAGTTAGGAAGTCAAGGTCTTGACTTTTCTCTATTGATCTGCTCTTGAAGTCTTGCTATGTTTCCAAGAGGTGCCTTGTATAAAGTGAGGATGTTTCCTTGACAACCTGGATACCTGCTTCCAAAATGTAGGGAAAATGTTTCTTATTGTATTGTGCTCAACTACCACCCAGAGATGCTCTGTTGCTTCAAAGAAAGCAAGCACCTCTCCTTTCTACATAGTAGTCATCCAGCTCTAGGTAGGTTGAAGATTATGCTGGAAAACAAGGGGCGATGGCAATTGTGAGGGAACTGCTCCTCCTTCAAAGAAGAAGACACAACCTCTGTATTGATGAATGTTCTGTTCTCCCTTCCTAATTACCCCATGCATATGCCCATGTGCACATGTACACGTGAAAACACATAAATACACTATTCTCCGGCCACCACCCTTTATATTTTATTCTGTGAAAATCTGTGACTCTTATCAGCTTTCTGCTTCCTGTATAATCTCTGTTGTACTTATTTATAGTCATGCCCTCATTGTACATCTTAGTTTCTAAAATCAGCCAAGTACAGGATAAAATTAAGTAGCTATCATGGCCACAGAGGCTTGACTGGAGCAAGTGGAAGTAGGTAAGACACTTAACCCCATGTTATTACAAAATGAGATGAAAAGCTGTAATAGACCTCAAAATCAATGTATATAACCAATTCCCATTTAATTCACATTTGCCCCCATTTTCTCAAGTAGCATACTAACAATTTATTTACTATCCTTGTTCCCCTCAAGAATAATTTTAAAACTTTGTTTCTTACTATGATAATGCTCATTTATGGCAATTTCATACAATTTCATGGCAATAGTCACATCACAAAAGACACGAAAAACCCAGTACATCAGACATGCATCCGTATTAATGGAATTATTTTGTTTGAATTTTGTGCTCATAAAAATCATTGAAGAGGATTGGAGATATAGCTCAGTGGGTAAGAGCACTGGCTGCTCTTGCAGAGGACCCTGGTTCAGATTCCAGCACACACATGGCAGCTAACCACCATCTATAACTCCAGCTCCAGGGGATTTACTGCCCTGTTCTGGCCTTCATGGGCACTGCACACATATGGTACACTTACATACATGCATACAAAACATTCTTACACCTAAAATAAAATATAACAAAAAAATCAAATCATTGAAGGTATGTGAAGCTTTGTTGGAAAAAATTCTTTAGAAGAGATGCTTGCAGATATTATACAACTATAAATAACTAAACTAGATTTTCATCTGGGGTATGGTATATCAAAAGGTAAAAATTTATAGCTAAGCTTTCTCAGTGTAGAATACTAACCATGAATAGGATAGGCTTCAAGACTTCTTTCACATCCAAGGAATGCACAGAACACAAATGCTAAAATGTCAGTTTACAAGTAACATTATAAATTCAAAGATTTAAAATGCATTTCATTCTAATAAACTTAGAAATTTGCATTCACATTGAAGCTGGAAAATAATGCAATCTTGTATTTTACAGGAGAAAGTGAGCACAAACCCTGGAGTAATACCAAAAAAATCCTTTGATTCTTCTTTGATTAAAAAAATAAGTTCATCAAATAAATTTCTTCACTATAAGAATGACTTTTAACTGCTTAAGTGTTTTATATAATACAATATTCAGCTTTCAACAATCTGTAATGACTTGTTCATGTTCACATATGCATAACATAAATTAGGAATGTTTCTAGTTAAACAAAATCAGAAAATATCATTTATAGTGGCTTAATGAACACTGAATAACTTTAAGACATGTATCTATAAGAATAACATATTGTATCCCATTGAAACATACAGTTATTATATATGTGCAATAATGTTTAAAGATGTCTTGAGACATGCCACAAGCAAAAATCAGTAATTTGATCATTTCTGAAATTCTCTTTTGGATTGATCGTCTTTACTGCCTCTTAGTCACAAAATGGATGCAGCACCTTTCAACAACACTATCTGCCTTCAAGAAATAAGAGAGAAGAAAGCACTTTGGCCTTTAGCTCAGGAATGCCTTATGCCATGCCTTTATCTCAGGTTAAGTCATATGTTCCATAGAACACTTGACAAGTTTATGCCCCTATTTCATTGTCCAAAACTAAATCACATTGACACTCTCACTTGTAAGGGATACATGGAAACTTAGGTTTTCAACTGTTTTAGCAGAGCCAATAATTAAGGAAAGATGTGAAATACATGAGCTAGAAATATATTTATTTGAATAAACATAAAATAGATAGATACATAATAGATTAGATAGATAGATGATAGATGATAGATAGATGATGATAGATAAATGATAGAGCAATAGATAGATGATAGATAGATAGACAGATAGATAGATAGATAGATAGGTAGGTAGATACATAGATAGATGATAGATAGGATAGACAGATGATAGGTAGATTTAAAATCACATTTTTGTTTTCAAAATTAAGAATTTGAATAAGCCCATCTTTATTGTCCATTTGTTTTCTTTACTTAAATATTGCTTGCAGCAATTGTTTGAAATTATCTATCATCTATCATAGATAAAAATGGAAGGAGATCAAGAAAGGAAATAATAAAAAGATAAAGACTATATTGTGCCATAATCTTAAAATATAAAAATGAATTATTCAAAATGAGAGAAGTGACATGAAGACACGGAAATGCTGCCACATCCCTTCCATGGTAGAATATCAAAAGTATTCTCACTTTATGTAGTGTTACTAGGAGCTAGAGCCATCTAACGGTATTTCAAATTTTCAGTAAACATTAAGAACCAGTAGGCTTTTCCAAGTAGCAAGTCAAGGAAAAACACCAAAGAAAGTACTTCTAAGAAACTCTTATCTTCTTCTAGGCCAGGAGTGGTGGCACATGCCTTTAATCCCACTACTGCAGAGGCAGACAAAGCTCTGATCTCTGAGAGCTCAAGGCCAGCCTGGTCTACATAGTGAGAGTGCCAAGCCAGCTGGGATTACAGGGGGAAGATGTCTCAAAAACAAAAATAAGAATGATAGAAAGGGAGGGAGAGAGGGTGGGAGGGAGGGAGGGAAAAGAGACTCTAATTGCTTTTAAGTGTCCAAAATTTAAAATCGTACACATTATGAATAGTGTAAATAATCTGCACACACTTCTTAAAACAGAATTTGAAAGGGCTATGTTATTATGCTATTACAAGGTATTTATTGTTGACTCTAAAATCATTTACATCCACTCTGACACTACTTGTCAATATTAATAGTCCTTTCCTTTCCTTCAGGTAAGTAACGCACAACATGCAAGCAGGGAGGACCATGTGATTGCCACCAGATCAGGGCAACAGTTTGTTTCTAGCGCCTCTTTGCTCCTCCCTGACTCTCAGCTATGTTCTAAGTTCTATAATGGGATAGGCTGGCATCTTGTCCACTGCCATATGCCAGTTTACAACAGTGACTGGTGTAAAATATTCAACAAATATTGATTATCTAAATAGCAAGTTAGTATCTTGTAGAACAGCTATTAACAAATATTGTGTTACTTTTAGGTAGGATTCAACAAATTCTAGAAAACGTTACTTTAACATGTCTTGTACAGAAATAGAATTAAAGATATCCTTCTTTCAGTAAAATGGATCAGACTACAAATGTCTTGAAAGTGAGGACCACATGCTCAGCTTTGCCTTCATTACCCAACTCAGAGCCTGACACATAATAAAATTCATAAAATGATTTTATATTTACTTATAGCCAAAATGAAGACAATCAAAGCATTAATTCAAACTATTTAAATATAAGTAAAGTTGACTTGTCTCCAGGGGATAGCCAGTCCCTGGACTTCATTCCAAGAGTGCTGCTCAAGTTCAAAATCATTTAGCTTTCAGAATCAAAGGCTAATGAAAATCTCAAAGGAAATTCATAAAACAAAAGTCAAAGTTAAGCTTAAAATCATACATGCAGCATGTACACAAATACCATAGAGCGGTTTCACATATCACTCCTTGCTAGTGAAATTAATTTTTCCCAAAGAACACAAAATTGCACTCCTAAGGATGCTGGTGTGTTTGTGTGTGTGTGTGTGTGTGTGTGTGTGTTTCTTTAAGAAGTAGAATCAGAAGGACTCAAAGTTGATGATGATCCTCAGCTCCATATCGAGTGCAAGACCAGACCCTGACGGAAAAACAAAAGTTTTTTAAAATTTATTTAGTAACCACATAATTAGTAGAAGCATTTCATTACAACAGCATTGATGTATTCAATAAAAATTTCCAGAGCTAAGATGCACCTCTTTCAAAATTGGTTGCAAAATTTTAGGTTTACAGTTGAATTAATACAGCCATTCAATATTGTACTCAGTATAAACCCTGTAAGACATAAAATTAAATGATGTTTTAATCTTTAAAAAAGATCTCCATTTATTTTTAAAATATACTGTTTCATATGGATAAACTCATTTTTAATGCAACTAACACTCAGATGTTTGCACATGCATCTTTAATCTCTATATATCTGATTATTACTAGTTACAAAAAATCAGCAAATAAAAAGTGAGTTATATTTGAGGAGGAAGCACAAAAATTTGTTTCATGTTAATTAATAGATATGAAAAACATTAACACTGAAATCTACCTGATGACTTTATAGCCATGCTTAGGTGCCAAGGATCTCAGAAAGTAACCAAGTTCAATTTTTAAGCCTTAAAACATGGAGATGATATGGTTTTTTGTGGTTGGAAAGTTAAAATACTGATTTACTAAAAAGAATAGTTTTTAGTGGTCAAATGATATGTGTAATACGGCTGATGATTACCACCACGGCTGAGCAGATAAGGTGAATATGAACGTCCTACAAGTCAATACTTAAACTTATAAAAGCACACTTAGCACAAGCTCTCAGCATTGAATTATTATTGTTACTACTTTGAATGAAGCTTAGCAAGGGGAACATGAGCCCATTCCTGCCCCATGAGTTTGAACATGTACAATATTCTTCTTGATGTCGCTAAAATTACAGAAGGGCTTCTCTTGCACAAAATCATATTTTTAGTTCAGGCATTTTGTTCCATTTAATGAAAAGGAACCATCCAAAAAGATCCCAAATGAAAGCATACAAACAAACAACAGGCAGAAGTAAGTGAATTAGGAACCAGCAGGCTGAAGCGTTAATTGAGCATTACCTTCTCCTCATAGCGAGGCGCATGCATCATGGTCATTTCTGTCTTTTCTCACAGTGCTGATTTCAAACCCCCAGCTGAGAAGGCAGCTGTGCAGAGCCAGGAACTGGCGCTCACAGCAGGAGTCCTGCATCCTAATGCTGCTCCCAGAAATCCATGCTTTCTTTCCGTTGATGTGTTGTCGTGAACAATGCCAGACATCAGAATGATGTCTGCTCTCCCCAGCCGTGGTACAAAGATCACAGTGATGCTTTCTCTAAAGACTTTAAAGCCAGCATCCACCTTACTTTTATTGTTAGTTTCAGTATAGCCTCCAAAGGGCAGGGATTGGCTAGTTTTCAAGATTCCTGAAATTCTGGAAAGCTCTCATTAATCATAATCTTAACAGGATGGATAACAGTAACGCCAATGTGGAAGATGGAGCATATGGGAGGGGTGTTGATTGCTTTCTCCCCTCCCTGTGCCAAATGAAGAAGGAGAAAGGAAAGAAATGAAGCAAAAAAAAGAAAAATGCTTCACTGTTGAACAACATGCTTTTCCATTTGTTGCTAGATTGCAACGTTGAAATCCTTACCACTAATAAAAAAAAAAAAAATGGTATTTTATGTCCCTGGCAGAAGTAGTGATATAAAATTAACTGCAACCTAAAACAGATCTGCATTTCTTTAAAGTCCTGGAACCTGAAATTAATTTCTATCTACTGCCATGTGGTGACAGTAAAAGTGCTTTATGAAGGACTCTGGGAAAGACATGAAAGGTAATTACAGAGAAAACACGGGGTGACATAAAGGCTGCAGGTGCTAGCTGCATGGATGATGGATGCTACAGACTGTCACAGATGAACCACGCATGTCACGTTCAGTCTGATGTTTAGCCTTCAGAATCAGAGGAGAGGCAAGTATTTACCTTTCTGAAAACATGAACTTTCCATATATGACATATCAAATTATATTTATACATATAAAATATACATGTGTGCTAGTATCTATTTTAAAGACATTTGGTTTCAATATATAAAATCATGTTTAATAGATTTTAATGACTTTAAATGTCTATTTTACTGTGTTACTAAGTAATGAGTACTTTTTAGCCTCAAAGCTATAACCAAGTATAAAACTCATAAAATATTTGATAACAGAAAAATTTATTCCAAGTCACCTTAGGAGTGACTAGTATTTTTACGTTCACATCACTGTACAACTTGATGTGGAAGAATACATTGAGCTTAAATATTAAAATTCAGGAATTTTAATTTAAAGACATACTATGTCATCCAACAGATACTCATGAGAATAAGCTTAGAACCAAGAACATTATCACTCTAAAGATTACATAGATTAAAGATTCAGATGCAAACACTACAGGTCTGTCTTCTTTAAGGAAGGTGTCCTTGTTCATCAGATAATATTTCAAGCAAAATATTTGGGAAAATAGAAGACTAACACACAACAACTGTGAAACAACAAATTATCAATTTAGTTGCTTAAAGCATCCCATTTGGAAACACATTTATAGTGTCTTGCAAAGCAAAATTGTTGTAATAACATTCTGATAGATACTCAGTGATTTCTTCCTTCTCTTACCAATGTATTCCCAATTTTCATTGTCAAGACATCTACCAACAAACAAAATTTTCCCTAAATAAATTAAAACTTTTGTCTTGTAAAACATCATTTAAAAATATCATTCATGGGACTAGAGAGATGGCTCAGTGGTTAAGAGCACTGACTGCTCTTGCAGAGGACCCGGGTTCGATTCCCAGCACCCACATGGTGGCTATGGACCATCCTTAACTCCAGTTCCAGGGGAATCCGAAGACCTCTTCTGACCTCCGCGGCACTGCACGACACAGGTGCGCTCCCGTACATGCAGGCAATACACTCATACAGATAAAATAAAAATAGTAAATAAATTATTATATCATTCACTTTTAATAACAACTATATGAAGTTCAACCACATTGCTACCTAATCTAGAAAGTGAGCAAGTTACTTGTTAAAAATTGAATAATAAAATAGATAATTATATTTTAGAACTGTGTTTCTTATCATCCCCCAATAGCATTTCAAAAACATTCTTTTTCCGACAAAGTTCCTTTTATTTGACTGTAAGAAAATTTCTTTAGTAAGTCACTAGAAATTTTCAGCATAAGATTTAGCATTTCAATGACTATTAAGACCCTAGGCCCTGAGGTTTGTTCAGTCTCTCCTAGTACTTAGTGGGGGTTAGAGGAAGAGACGTCATTTACAGAGGCCAAGTCAGATGGTCACAGGGCCACCTTTCCTAGTTACTGGACAAGTTGCTCAACTCTTGTCCAGACCAGGAAAGAGCCAGTTTCTCAGAAAAATTAAAGAAAAATTTGACACTGTATCATAACATCTCTTTGAACAGTTTAGACCTATAAGCAGTTGGTCCAAACTCATTTTTCTCAAGCTGCAATTTACTCTTTCTGTATATAATCTTAATAATTTTATTCCTTGTGCAGAGATGAATCAACTCAGTGCAAAGAAAACCCCATCAAACTGGAATAGCTTTATCTTGCTTTGGTAAAAAGTTTTCTGCTCCTCATCTACCCAACAAATGAACACATATCGCCCCCCCAAAGTAAAAAAAAAAAAAAAGAAACATTATTTCTGGCCTTGGAATATAGTACAGTCAGCTTTTGATGAACTGAGTAAAACCACCCAGGAAGGGCAGGTGGACCCACTAAGCAGGCAGCCTTTGGAAACGTCTAAAACCAACTCCTGCCAACTGCCCGGGAGTGTGTTCCAAAGCTCTACATTCCCGATAGGGGCTATTCCATTTCACGAACTAGGCCCAGAGGAGGCACTGGAATTTTCGGAAGCGAGAGCATAAGCTGTGGCTCCACGAACTTCAAAAACTCGAGGCTTGTCATTGATCTGGGCCATCCGGTTTCCCTTCTCCACAATGCTGACGATCCAGGCCTGATGGCCCTCTCCATACTTGGAGATTTCCTAACCGAAGTGGGCAGCCTGTTCTCTAGGCAGACAAATCAATCATTCTCCGGAGGTTTCAGGCGACGTTCCTTGAAGTGGTCCAACGCACCCACTGGCCTTGCTGATGGCAGCCATTTTGGTAGTAATTGGCAGATTATGAATGATAAAGGACACCTCATTTTTTTGTTGTTTTGTGAGGTTCTGAGAGTGTCCTAAAATGCCAAAGCCTGTGATATCCGTGGCTGCATGGGCATTAAATGTGTGCCTCAACCCAACAGCAGTTTTGTTTTAAGTAGCCATATTGAACATAGCTTCCTGACAGGCCAGCTCTACCTCTTCTCTGGAAACCACCATCTTGATCTTATTCCATTGCTCAGGATTATCCAGCCCCTGGTGGGCACTGGCAACAACCTGGGTTCCTGAGAGTTTGGTTAACACCACCAGCACATCTCTTGTCATGGCACTGTCAGACATGATGAATTCGTTTTGCTGACTTACCACAGTGGCAACTCCACCAATGATAATCCAAGGGTTGATCACTGTCTGTCCACCTGTCACTGCAGTTCCTCCCTCTTCCCCTGCACAGAATCCTGAAAGCCTTTGATCATGAGTGGTGTCACTGCCTCACTCACACTCTGGCTGACACTGAGTAACATTAGCATTTTGTTATATGCAGTAGCTAACCTTAAGAATAGAATCAGACCTGTGCAATTGAAAAGATGCATGAAACTAGAGGAATACTAAACACAAAGGGAAAGCCTGACCTGCTGAACTACGTAGGTTTTAATGTGCTGTGGATTATTTTTCATTTCTAATTGACACATAATATTTAATACATGTGATACAAGCTTAGTAGGGTCTGGTAACATGATATATATATATAATATATAATGACCAAATCTGCCTCTTTAAAGGCTTATAATATCTACGTGATGAGAATGCTTAAACACTTTTCTTCTGGCTGTTTTGAAGTGTATAGAAAGCTGATGTGGACTACAGCTGATCTGTGCTATGGGTGCCAGAACCCCTTCTCCTGTGTCCCTGTACTCTGATCCCACTTATTCGCCTCCTGGATCTCTGTGGCCATCCTCCTTGCCCCTCTTCTCAGCCTCCACTGGACACTCTCTCAATTTCTACTACAAATACATGTTTTTAGCTTCCACAGAGGAGGGAGAAGCTAATAATTATTTTAAAGTAGACCATAAATGCATTTTCAGCTTATGGCGTGAAAGGCTAATGTGAATTCAATGAGACGTATAAGACTTCCATTAGTTACCTAACAAAGGACATGAATAGACACATGTTCAAAAAAGTACTATTTCAAAAAAGTAAATGAAGACAGATTTTTAAAATATTAATCATCTTCCAAAAAAGCATAGAAACTCAAATTCAGTTAAAGTTTAAATTCTGCTTTCATCTACTAATCAATTTTTAAAATATGCAATTTACAAAGATCATATTACTGTCAGTATGTCAAATTGGTAATAGGGCAGGCCAAAAAAATGACCATTCATATAATACCAAAAGCCATTTCTGGGATTCTACATTTTTCAGCAAAGGTGTATTTATAACAGTACTCAGTATATTATATCAACATTAGGAAATTTTTTAACTCTAAATGTCCAATAAAGTAATTCAAAAACTAAATGTGAAACTTGGGCCTGGTCGTGGACAGTAAGAACTAGGCTTTTAAAAACAATCCACAAAAAGTATTACAAAGCATGTGATGTGTGTCTGTGACCGTGTCAAACTCCAGGCGAGGACACTGGAAACACAAAGCAACTGAATATCTCTCTCTAGTCCTAACCAGGCTGTCTGTGTCCATTTGTCAGTATCAGAAACATGGCTCCAACCCTCTCAGCTCCTGGAGAATATTTGCAAGAGTCGATTGGTAAACTGGCCCACCTTTCTAAGAACATCCAACTCAGAACTAGCCTGCACTTATTCCAGCCCTATGAAAACCATCTTGAGTACACACCCAAGCGCTTTCAAAAGCCTCCCACTGAAACCACCACAGTTCCCTTGCTATATGTTCTTCACAGCAGCAAGCTAAATCAACCTATTCTGTTTCACTTACATGTGTGTAGTCAGCTCAGTGATAGATATGTTTCAGTGTGCCAGTCTGCTGAGTAGTCTGCGGCCATTCTAATGAGGGCATGCAAAACAGCAAGATGTGCTTATCTCCACATGGAAAACATAGGAAGAAAACATACAGAGCACGACAGTTAAAATAGTAAATTTATTGTTAATCTCATTATTCCTTCCGTATTTTCTTCTCCGTTTTCTTACATTGTTAAAGTTCAGTAAATTACATTTCAAAAAAACTAATTAAAACACATACAGAGTAGAATATCTCTTCCTTCAATTAAATAGGAAGCCTTGATGTATTTAAGGTGCACATTTGTTTATCTATTCATAAAGAGATGTATGTGATACATATTATTAACTTTACATTCGTAATCTGATAGATATTATTGATTGGTTCATCTACATACTTTATTTTATATATAATAGATTGATTTATAAGCAGCTATTCGTTATTTGATATACAAAACTATGTAATAATAAACTCCTCTATAATACATTTTTTGTGTTAATTCATTTATCATTTCAGTAAACATATACTGAGCTTCTTTGAATTCCTAGACTTGGTCCAAATTAGTGGCATTGAATACAATGAGCTGCCTAATGGAAGGGAGCTTGCTCTGCTGTGGGGAGGCAGAGAGAGCAGAGCAGATGCCAAATGGTGGGGCAGATGCTCTTTCTCACACACAGATGATGCTGTGGGGCGGAGTCAAGGGTGCATCTACTCTTGTGACAGTCATTCCATGGTAGAATATTTGAATGTTCAAAGATGACTTCAGGAAAGAGGTCATGCTTACCATGTGTCCTTAGTAGCAAGCACATGTTTGCCAGCCAGAGAGGTAAAGGACAAATATTCCAGGCTGCAAAAATGTATATAATTAAGAGTAAAATGAGAGAGACAATACTTCATGGGATTAGAGACGTTGAGACCAATGTGGGAGTAATTGGTGGAAGATTTGTGAAGAGAATGGAATTTGACCTAGATCTTAGAAAATGGAGAAGGCACGAGGCCAGGCAACCTGATAGACAACAGAAACTTTTGTAGGGTTATTTGTTGTGTAACTAAAGTGTCATCAGATAACTTGAAAAAGCGCAATTTTACTTTTGAGGAAATCACTTAAAGTAATTTTTTTGTTTGTTTTGGGGGGGTTGTTTTCTTTTGTTTGTTTGTTTGCTTTGGTGATTACAAATTAAATTGGGTTCTCTTGTGACAAACTTTCTTTCTTTGGTAAGGAATGGCCACTTGCTACAGTCCATTTGAATCAAGGGAGGTTGAGGGTTGAATCAGCTGAAAAGCTCAGGGGAGAATTTTCTGCTGTAATCTAGTTACCTATGAAGATACCATCTGTCTTTAGGATTTCCCCCGTAGTGCAACAAAGGGATTTTATGATACACTGCTGCATTTTTACAACCTTAGAATGGAGACTCTGGCTAAATATGAAAAGATTACAAAGTAGTGCTCCTTTGAAATTGACCAGCTACAGATTAAAGAGGATCCATCAGATTTTGATGGAGACAACTTTGCCAAGTTTGAAAGGTATAAAAATACAAAGTACAGGGAAGGATGCATTTCAGACTTTAAATTGGGTTTGGAAGTATTGCAAGTATAGTTACATATGGCAGGCAAACGAAGCACATGCCAATAGAGGCAAAATGAATATGAGGAGGTGTGAAATTTGATCTTACATATGGGGAACATTAGCACAGAGAAGAAAAAAGAAAATATCTGTAGAGAAAATTGGCCACATTTGTCTAGCAAAGAAACTCCACAGAAAGGAAGAGTGTGGGACACAGTCAGAATGAGAACCAAATTCCAGTTGGACAAGTTTAGCCTCTATCAGATTTTTATTTCCCCTCCTGAGCCTTAGTAATGGTACTTCAGCTACTTCCTTCTTTTAACCAGAACTTTCCTGATTTCTGCTTTATGAGAAAAAAAAAAAAAAAAAAAACATGTGAAAGACTCTTATAGACTGTAGATGTGCCTAGGAGAAATCAGGAGACAAGACTAAACAGTTACTTTTGCCCTATTTCATATCTGAAGTCATATTTGTTTATTCTATTAATGATTGGCAGGTATGGTAAATCAGAGTAAGGGGGCGGATCAAAGAAAACTGCAACACAATAACACGTGTGAGTTTACAGAGCTGTTAAGGAGTTTTCTTTGAAATACAGTACATGCTGTTAGTTACTTCAAAAAGATTAAAGAAGTGGGATTCCCTGTGTCTAGTCTCAAAATTGTTCTCTTTAAAGAAACAATTCTGTTGACATGCATTCAACCAGGATAAAAGCATTTTTACGGTTTTGTTATCCTATTTAAAGTCAAAGCTCATCTGATGACTTGGCTTCAAGATAATATAAAATTCATGTAGCTGGATTAGATAATGCTCAACAATAAATAACTCTGAAATTTACTAGGTCAAAACAATGAACATGTGTCATCTCACGGTTTCTGTGGGTCAGGCCTCCTGGCGTAGCTTAGCCAAGTCCACTAGCTTATAATTTCTCATGCACCTGCCAAAAAGATGTCACACATGGCTGCGGTTGTGCCAGCATGTGAGCGGGAGGAAATGCACTGCGCAGTTCACTCAGGTATCTGTTTGCAGACCTCATGTTCTGACTGAGTTCTTTGTCAGACAAACTACCATAAAACTACTGACAACATACAAACCAAAAGCTTGTTTCCTCAGAGCAAAAGGAAAGGAAAGGAATGGAGAGAGAAACACATGAAAGTCTTGGTCTTTTTACAACCGAATCTGCAAAATGATATCAAGCACTATGGTCATACTCTACCTTTTTTCGTTTGATTGGTTGGGGTTTTTTGAGACAAGGTCTCCCTGTTGCCCCAGCTGGCCTGGAACTCACTGCATAGACCAGACTGGCCTCAAACTCGTAGAAATCTGCCTGTCTCTGCCTTCCAAATTCTAGGATTAAAAGTATGCACCACCAAGCCCAGCAAACTCTGACTTTTTTGAAAGTGTGTGTGTGTGTGTGTGTGTGTGTGTGTGTGTGTGTGTGTCTGTATGCAGCACACATATGCCATAGTACTCATGTGGAGGCCAGAAGAAAACCTTGGGTGTCAGTTTTTGCTTCCATCTTATTTGAGAAAGGGCTTTTGTTGTCTGCCACTGTGTGTACCAAGTTAGCCAGCCCCATGAGCTGCTGCAGATTCTTCTGTCCCCTCCTTCCATCTCTCCACAGGAGTGCTGGCACTATAGATGGACAGCACTGAGCCCAGCTTTCTTGGTGTTATGAGGATCCAACCGCAAATCCTTATGTTTGTGCAACAGGCACTTTACTGCTAAGTCATCTCCTGAACCCATTCTGGTCATATCCTTGTTAGAAGATGCTCCTTAGGTATAGCATACACTTAAGGCAACAGGACTCTGCAGAGGGGTGAATATAAGAGTGCAAGATGACCTGCAGCCATTTTAGAAGCTGAAAACCAAAACTATGAAAACTCTGTCTTTAGCTAATCATAAACCATGAAATTCCATTTGAAATGACTGTTATATGCAAAGTTTGAGACCAGGAAAGCATCACATATAAAATATGTATGTCTTTCCTTATCCTTCTTTCAGGATAATGTGGACTTGTGGATGTCCATTTATTCTTGGTATTCTAATCTAATACTATATTCTTTTTTATCTCCTAAAATATTATGCTTTCACCATAATTGATTAGGTATATATCTAGCTAATAGCCTAATGTTCTCACTAAATGCAGTATCATGTCTATCACTCCCTGACAGATAAATTAAAATAGACTGGCCAGCACTGGGTACAGAATGAACGCTTTGTAGTCAATTAAAATACTCTATGAAATAACAAAACACATGAAGGACATTAGACAATTGTTCCTCATGGAAAACCACTGGTTCTATAATAATTATATTAAACATAAACTCATAAACTTAATCTTAAAATATCAAGGGCTTATTCTATTTACCATTTCTACAGCTTCACTGAAAACCACTGTTAACCAAGATTCACTTCTGATTGGCTTCCTTGAATCTCATCATCCATGACTTCCTGGCCCATTTTAGGCAAACAAGCCTATTGGTTTTCTCCATCATATAATCCCTTAATTCTCATTTTTAAGAATTATACAGAATTATACATTCTCTCACTCCAATAATCTGTATATCATCCAATCCCCAAAACCTGGTTTTAAATATTTTATCTTAAACTAAACTATCTGAGGATGTAATGGAAAAGTAATGTAAAACCCTGGCTCCAAAGAGTCAAATAATTTGTTGCATGGTGATCCCTTAATCACTCACAAATGAGGAGTGTCTACATTGTAGGGTGGCTTTGCTTTGTTGGAGCTCATTTTCAAAATGGCTTTATAGCATCTATCTGGAACCATCTAGACTCCTTCTCCTAATGAGACTCACTCTAGTTCCTGCATCCCTTCTCCTTCCAATTCAGTTGTATATAAACCCTTGACTTCCCAATTTGTACCCATACACCCTTAAGACTTTTGACTCCGCAAGAGTATATGATGGTAAATCTTCATTGTCAATATCACTGACTTTAGAAACACCATGGAAACGTACCTCTGGGTATATTTATAAAGGTGTTTACAGAAAGGTTAAACTGAAGAAAAGCCCACCCAGAATATGAGTGGCATCATCACACAGCTGTGGTCTCTAAAAGGAGAAAGCACCTGAGCACCAGCATCCACCTGCTTCTGCTTTCTGACCACAGATGCCATGTGCCAAGCTTCCACACACTCCTACCACCCTGCTTTCCTGCCATGGTGGATTGTACCCTCAGAACATGAGCCGAAATGTGTCTTTCCTTCCCTAAGCTGCTTTTCATCAGTATTTGGACAACAAAAAGAAAAGTAACTCCTAAAGGTCACTTCATAATTTGTGCTCTCATACAGTCAAGTCCTTCTTTCCGACCAACTGTCTAGAGCTATGCCATTATTATTATACGTATAAGTTTATACTTTATCAGATATCCTAGGGTATTGTAGACCTTTCTCAAGGCTGTGACAAAATAACAAAAGCAACTTGAAGAAGGAATAGTTTGTTTTGGCTCACAGTTTGAGTATAGGATCCATGATGGAGGAAATGAGTGGTGGCAGGAACATGTGACAACTGTGGTCACATTACATCTGTCCTCAGGAAGCAGAGGAAGATGAATGCTAGCACTTAGTTCACTGTGTGGTGCCCTGGCTTTCGGGGTGGGTCATCGTTCTTCAGTTAAACCACTCTAGAAACTCTCGTAGGCACTCCCAGAGTAATTCTTAGGTTATTCTAAATCTGGTCAAGTTGATAAGCAAGATCAGTCATCACAAGTCACCCCTTATCTACTTGACACACAAACACATCACTTTTAAATCATAACATTCCAGTCCTGGCACTCAAGGTTCATGTCCATCTCATAACACAAAATACAGTGTGTCCAACTTCAAAATTTTTCATACTCTAACAGTTTCAATGATGTTCAAAAGCCTAGAATTGAAGACTTTATCAAACACTAAGTTCCATGTATCTAATAACCAAAAAACATTTCTATTCCAAAGGGAGGAATGGATGCATAGCAAGGAAAGATTACATCAAAGTCATATTAAAAACCAACAGGGCAAACATCAAATCCATATCTGGTATCTGAGGCTCATGATAGAGTCTTCTGAGGTCCAAGAGCCCTGTGTAGATCCGGCTTCTCCACCTCTGTCATCTATAACACATGTGACCTCCCTCTTGGGGCATCTCCATTCCATGCTACATCTTTCTTCTGTGGACATCCACGGCCTGGCATCTCTAATATCTTGGTGTCTCTATTCCAATTTAGTTTTCACCTGCATAGCTATACACTTGAGACCTCTTGCAGGGAATCCAATCCTGCCATGCATTGCCTGGTCTTAACAGCTTTCTATAACTTTGGCACAACCCGCCATGACCACCTCAGTATTGCATTTGGTATACCCCCTAACTTCCACTGTGTAGATGACACTGCTGAGTTCTGCTACCAGTTTAAGATGTCTGGCCCCCTTCTACCACAGCTATAGCAACCTCTCTGTCCCTTAGCAGTTAAACCTGAGAAAATACTTCCCTATGCAGTTATTTTCAAGCAGGGACCCCTCCAGTGGCATTCTCAGGTCATGCTCTCTCCTTTCAAACAAATTTGTGTTTTCTCTAGTTTGAGCCTTAGATAGTGGGGGTTTTATTGTCAGGGCATTCTCTATTGTCCCTGTTCAGATCATGAGTCTCCTTAACAATTGTCTTCTTTCTCCATATTTTCATTGTCTGAAACTTTAAAATCATTCTCTGTTCTCTCTTCTCTTATCTTCATTTTCCTCCTCCTCCTCTTCCTCTTTTTCCTCTCTCTCTCCTCTCTCTTTCTCTCTCTTTCTCTCTCTCTTTTTCCGTTCTGCAATACAGTACCTATACTACAACCTGAATGTGGTATAATTGTGTCTTAGAACTTGTTAATTCACTACTTTTGAATTCAGCATCACTCAAATTATCAGAACAAGAGAAGAAACAGCCAGATTCTTTGCCAGGTTACAACATAAATGGTCCCTATCCCAACTGCCAGTAGAGTCTGGCTCCCCCCTGAAGCCTCATGTTTAGGCTTTATTTTCTGCCTCTCTATCTGCACTCTGCTCTCTCAGCTTCCCACCACAGTGGCCCAGTGTCTGACGGCTTCTCAACCTCACAAGTCAAATCTTTCCAAATTCTTCCCACAAAGCATTTCCGAAAGTCTATGAACGATCTCGTCAGATAGTCATAGCACTGACCCTATTTTTGGTACCAATTTTATGTGCCCATTTTACTTGTGTTATTACTGTGACAAAATACCCAACAAAACAACTTAAGATAGGAAGGATTTGCTTTGGCTCACAACTTGAGGGAATAGTCCATCGTGGTGGGAAGACAATGAAGCAAAACAGTGATGCAGCTGATCACAGCGCATCTGCAATCAGGAAACAGAGGAAAGCTGGTGCTCAGCGCACCTTCTCCTTTTAATTCAGCTGGGGACCGAAGCTGGTAGGATGGTGTCACCCTCATTCAAGGTAAGTTTTCCCTCCTCAGTTAAACCTCTCTGGAAAAACAGTGGTAGACACGTGCACAAGTGCTGACTCTTCAATGGTTGTAAATCTAGTCAGATTGACACGGAAGATAAGGCCTCACCCCACTTCTCCCTGCTTCCCTTTCTTACTCACCCTTTCATTCTCTTGTGGTAGATTTAGTCACACAGCTCTAAGCCTCTCTTTAGTTGGTGCATATTTTTGAACTTCATTTTTTATGAGCTTGACAGTTTTGACCAACATTCTTACAGTCTCTCTAGAATCAAGGTTAGTTGAAGGCTTTCCCATGAGTATACTGGGGTTTGGGGTTTTGAGGAAGAAAATCTCAGAAGTAAAATGCTATGCTCAGCATAGCATATCAATGATACAGATAACAACTTGACTAATCACTGACAGGGACTCTATCTTCTGGCTACAGCAGTGATTGCTACCCTTCTCCAGTGTGGTCACTTATTGCTACGCTGTTTCCATTCTGTACGCTTTAGAAGAAAGTTACTAATGATAACCCCCTCTCTCATACCGATTAGGAGCATCTTAGATTCTATCTCCTTGATCACAAAGTATCTTCACAGACCACTTGGGATTTTCTGTATAATAGATGTGTCCATTCTCACCTGGTGACTTGAATTGTAATCCCGTGATACACGACTTAATGTTTCTGCCATTAGAAGCTTTTTCCTTTGCTGCCTATGCCTCCTTGATACCTCATCACTGTCCAGGAGTTCTCTAGTTTCTGGTAGTACAAGATGTTCCAGGTTTGCCATGTGTTTTCCTTAATCGGCTCTAGAATCAGTCTTTATTTTTTCCAAGGACACCTGTGTCCATTTACTGAAGCATCTTGTTAAAAACTATTATGTGGAACTCAAAGGATACTGTGTCATGTGAAATGTGCCAGATCCAGGAGGACAAATACATCATGTTCCTTCTAGCACCTATAAGCAAAAAAATGAGCCTTAATTGATGCAAAACTGGTAGATATGGGGATGGGTGGTGGATGAGGAGGACTAGGAGAATCTATACCAGCACATAATGATGAGGATGGGTGGTGGATGAGGAGGACTAGGAGACTCTATACCAGCACATAATGATGGGGATGGGTGGTGGATGAGGAGGACTAGGAGAATCTATACTAGCACATAATGATGGGGATGGGTGGTGGATGAGGAGGACTAGGAGAATCTATACTAGCACATAATGATGGGGATGGGTGGTGGATGAGGAGGACTAGGAGAATCTATACTAGCACATAATGATGGGGATGGGTGGTGGATGAGGAGGACTAGGAGAATCTATACCACCACATAATGATGGGGATGGGTGGTGGATGAAGGGGGAATAGGAGAATCAATATCAAAACATAATAAGGAAGACGGAATGGGTGCTGGTGTTCTGCAGCATAATATGGTGACTCTGGCTTGCAGTAATCTATTGTATATCTATGAAAACCAGAAGAAAGGAATGCCAAACAATGATCAGTCCATGTTTAACATATGTACATGTGTTAACACATATTATACCCCATAAATATATACAATTATTACATGATAATTTAAAAAATAGACGAGGTACATGTGATGAATAGTTTTAATTATGACCTTGACACAACCTAGAGTCACCTAGGAAGAGAGTCTCGATGAAGCAGTGACTCGATCAACTTAGGCTGTGAGCTTGCCGGTGGAAGATTATCTTGATTATGTTAATTGTGGTGGGAAGACCTGCCCTGTGTAGGTGGCATCATTCCCTAGGAAGGAGATTTTGAACTGTGTAAGACTGGAGGAAGCAAGATGAGCACTAGCAAGCATGCAGTCACGTGTTGCTCTCTGTTCCTGACTGTGAATGTAATATAACTAGCTGCTTGAGGTTCCTGCCGCCTTGAGTTCCCCACTCTGATGGACCAGAACCTGGAATTTTGAACTAAAATAAGTCCCTTTTTCCCTAAGTTGTTTTTGCCGGGGCATTTTATCAAATGACATGAAATGAAACTAAGACTTTAGATAAATCATCTGACATGCTCTGAGAAAGGTGAGAAATTAATGAAAAGAAAAAAACCATAATCTCATGACTGGGGGCACCTGTTGCTGCTGGGATATCATTGTTTTTAGGCCTCCTCAGTGAACAGAACTAGAGAACAGATATGTGTATACCAAGCTACCCAGGCACATTGTCTGTAATTGTTCTTCCACAAAGGCATCAATATCCACATGTAACTAAAAACAGTAACAACTCATGTCTCCATCTTAAGTGTTTCCTTCTATCTTTCTTCCTTTTCTTTTGTTTGTGTGTGTGTGTGTGTGTGTGTGTGTGTGATACTGGGCCTTGAATTCAGGGTTTCACTTGTGTTAGGCAAGTGTTTGACCCTTGGGGTATAGCCCCCGCTCGATTTTTTTTTCTTTTTCTTTTTTTCTTTCTTTCTTTTTTTTTTTTTTTTTGTATGTAAGTTAGAACAAAAGCCTCATACAAATGACCAGAGCTTAACTGAACAGAGCGATCCTGAGTTGGACAGCACTCTAAGATGAGAAAAAGGAACACAGAAAGTTTCCCTGCAGTGTGGGCCATCGGATTCAACAGGCTGAACCCACAGTTTCTTGTCATTGGCTGACACCAGACTACCTGGTATAAAAAGTACTCCTAAATTAGACTGCAGTCTGTTACACAGGAACTCAAAGGTCAGAGCCTATTGTCTTTTTTTCTTAACATGTGCCAACACCAATTCCCATAATTTTTCATGCAGCCTCCATCAAGTGCAAATCATTTGCTTGCTTTATATCAGTAAATATAGAGAGAGGTTTCTAAAGTATGAATCACACACCAAAGAGAAATTATCTTCTCAGTTAAAGTGCAATGCTTATGTACAATTTGGTAGTTCATTTGTCATTGTCCAATGTTTTTAAAAAATTAGCATCTCTTTATGCAAACCTTCTTCAGTGAGGTGACTTCACCCACAGGAAGTACAGCCACATCCTTCTGCCATCTGATTTCCATCCTGAAATTAATTTCTAATAAAACTATTTGGATTGTAAAACTCTGTGGGATTTAACAATGAATGGTGTAGTATACTCACCAATATAATTTAAGCACAATAGTTTTGTGGTGTTAAAAATGCTCTGTGCTTTTCCTAATTAACTCATCACCACTCTCAGCCCTGGTACCAATTGCTTGCCCTCTCTTTCCATAGCTTTTATTTCTTTCCCAGAATATTCTGCAAATGGACACACAATATGTACCATTATAAGTATGGATTCTCTCACTTAGCAATACTCACGTACCATTCATCTGTGTTCACACAGCTTAACCGTGGATTTCTTCACATTGCTGCACAGTATTCCTTTGTACGAATGTACAATCTACTTCTTCACTCACCTTTTGAGGAAAATCTTGATTATCTACCTGTTTAAAGTGATTACAAATAAAACTACTGTGAGCATTCAAAGGGAGATGTTTACAAGGGAACAGATTTCAGAATATGTAAAAACAATACAAGAAGTGTGCCCACTTCTTGGTATACCAGTGTTGAATTGATGATGGAAAGTAACCTGTACAAATATTGTTACTATAATATGCTTCACATTTTTCTTATTAATCCCAAAAATGTTTTCAAGTAAACCAGGGAAAACTGGGATACAATGAAGTCTATCATCACTAAAGGGCAGCGTGTTGTAGGCTGGATTCTGTTGAGGCGGGAAATATGGAGGGGAAGGTTTTCAAGGCAAGAAAAGAGAATGGACACAGAAACTGATTTCGAAGTTGTGGACATGAGGAGGGTATTTGAAGCTTCAGAAATAACGAATGGAAGGAATTTATTTAATGATAGGATCTGGTACTAAAATGCAGAGTACATGTGAATAATAGTGTAGAGAGTGCTTTTTAAAAAGAAATCTTCAAGGTGACTCTGTCGTGCAATAGATAGCGCATTGGACTTCTAGAGATGAAAAGGAAATCTTCAGTAGCTCAGGAGCTGTTGGAAAATGGTGGGTGCTGAGGAAGGGTCAGCTTTCTTCAGGTGTGGCCCCTGATAGACTGCCCATGCTCCAATAAATGTTTCTCTACCTATCTACACACCGCGAACACCAACTGAACTTAATGGGTTTGTAAAGGAGTACACGAAGTTTAGAGAAAGTGGTGAGGGGTATAGGAGGAGGAGCTGGAGGGGAGTGAGGAGTAGATTTGATCAAAACATATCATATTCATATATGGAGCTCTTAATCAAAAACTTTAAAAATAAAATACATCAGTGACTTTAAACCTCACCAAAAAGATAAGGGGGGAGGAGGAGAAGTAGGAGAAAGAAGGAGGGGGGAAATGGGGGAGAACAAGGGGGAAGAGGAGGAGGCAGAGAGAGGAGCAGGAAGAGGAGGAGGAGCAGCAAGAGGAGAGGAAGAGGAAGAATGGGCCTTGAGAAGGAAAAGCAACACAAAGAGAGATCCTCATGTGCAGCTTGGTAAATGAAGTGAATGGCAGAGATGAGGATGGAATGAGGCAGAAGCTCATCAAGACTGAAAAAGCAGTTCTGGAACCATTAGAGGAATGCGGAGTGCGGTGTGACATGCCTCCCTAATAATAACCTCTCAGCAATCACAATCCCTTTGATTGGCAGGAGACTTTGATGCATGTATTTAAGGCCTGCCTATTCCTTAACCGCTTTTTATGGGAATGCTGAATGATTCTACTGCTCTCTAATTCTCCTCACACTCCACCCACACTCTTCTCTGTACATAGGAATGTATTATCAGTGCTAGAAATATACTGAAAAGTGAAAGGGGTCCAAAGAGTTGCCTCATAATCTAACCCTTAATGCAAAAAATAAACGTTCAAAATGCAGTCTAGTGTGACTCTTAAGATGTTCCTTCTAGGAACATGTGAAAGAATGGTAGTCACAGAAAGAAAAGGTAAGGAAATGCTTCAGCAGCAAACCCTCTATCTTTACTGGAATCATCACATGCAGAGAAAAGCTTGCCTAGTCTTCTTTCTTTCTGCACTTGCTACACAGAAGGAATCTCTTAGGCAGTACCTCCTGACTTGAAAATAACTGTGCAACTGCTTACCTCGAAGTGTTTTGACAGTTAGGAGACAAAATTAGAAAGTCATAACAAAAATGGATAAGCATGTTTTTGTTTCTAAAGTCTAACTAACATTTCTCTGATAAATGTCTATGATATTCTCAAGAAGGCTATTTGGTTTCTATTTTGAATTACCTTCTGAACATAATCATGTCTCTAATATTTTTTCAAAGGACTGAAGTATAACTTGCACTACTTACTGTTCCTGTTGCTGTGATAAAATACCCTCATAAAAGAAATTTGAAAGAGACAGTTTATTTTGACTGATAGTTCCATCCTGGCCAGAAGTCACACTGAGGCAGCTGGCCACATTGCATTCAGTCAGGAAGAGGAGAGCAATTAATTCTAGTCTCCAGTTCACTATCTTCTTTCCCTGCAGAACAGGAGCCAAGTCCAGAGAATGGTGCCTCCCTCAGTGGATGGGTTCTCAGACCTCAATTAACATGAGCAAGATAACTCCCCACAAGCATGCCCAAAGGCCTATTGCTCAGATGGTTCTATATTTCATCAGTTTGACATTTGAAATTAATCATCCCAAAACTAAAATTATCAACTGAAATATATTTGTAATAATTGAGATTATTTATAATTATGGCTCTTAAAGACGTTAATTTATTTCCTCTAGTTAAGCAACAACCATTTTTAAGGACAAGATTATGAAATCTTTTAAAATATGCAATCATTTCCATCACTGCTATTTGAAGGTTGACAATGTACACAAATAGAAGGGGCTGAATTTCAGTCTCTGTGCAATACTTATTTTGTAATGTAGCCCTGATATATTTACACAAACCTGTTATCAGTTTTTGATTTGCAATTTCTTTGTTTCATATTCAAAGGGTTTCTAAATCTGTCAATGATGTTTGACACACAAAAGTGATCATGTCTAAAATAACCTGAATGCATAAGTAGTTGAATGGTTTAATGCAGATAGTTCTTATTTCACTGGACATTGAAACTATGTAAGACATTATACCACGATGTTCATTGCATTAGCAATGTAACATTCTTCTCCCATTAGGCAGAGGCACTAGATCATGAAGGCTGCACCATAGGCATGCACAGACCTCAGCAAAAACTCATCGATATTTTCAAAACACATCGTATTCCTCTTGTGCTCATTTAAGGTACATTAGCAAGCTTATTAGGTTCTCTGTTCTGAATTATCTCCCTGTCTTAATCTTTGACCTACTAATATTTCACAATGCATTAAGGTAGCAATTAGATCCCTTCTTTCTTCTTCTCTTTATGCTGATCAGGCAGTTGGCACACTCTTATATACATAATAGACTCATTTTTCTTCTACTTGGTGTGATAAGATTTCTGTTTAAATAGGTGAACATAACACTGCATGACACTGCACAACTTTGGGGAGAAAAAGAAAGAATGGAGATGGGGAAAGGGAAGGGAAAGAGCAAGAAGTATGTATTGTTACAAAATTCAATGACTCAGAATTTTAAACAATAAATAGTACAATTTCATTTGGGTGTTTGAAAGACTTAAAAGTCTCATATTTCTTTATTTCTAATAGGTTTCCTTTCATTTATTTTCTAGTAAATCTATGTCCTCCTACCACACACAGATTCTTCTTTTTGATAATTAGGTCACTGAGGGTATAAGCCTCAGCCAAGATTCTCAACATAAGTACATTAACAAACCAGAGTATCAGACACACAGCCACTTGGATATATACATACACATGCATCTACATATATGTATGTGTATGAAGTTAGTCATAGAAATACACTCACAGATTCCAAGATTATTTTTGAAAATTTTCAGATTGTTTCTTAGTCATGTAACAATTTCCCTGCCTGGCTCCTCACAAATCACTTTTTACATCTTGTATTGATCCTATGTAGTAAAACCAAACCATATTTTCTAATAAAAAATGCAGCTATTAGTCATAGTAATTTTCTTGATACATTTGTGCTCATACTAAGTAGATGAGATTTTTGTTTCTGATTCCACTAAACTCCCAAAGCACGAAAAAAAAGAGGCAAATTATCAGTCATCCACCCCTTTTAAAGGCAAGGATAAGTCACTATTTACTTGACAAGGCGTGGCCCACCACAGTTCTGTCACAGCATTGGGAACTCCACCAAAGCATAGAGGGAGAGTGAAGCCATCAGTTTGATAAAGTTGCCCACAAAGCATTAAGTGGGAATGCAGCCATCCAAGAAGGGCTAACAGAAGTCAGTAAGGAGCTTAGCCCAGGTCCATAGATACTGGAGTATGACTTGCTTTGGGGTGATGTTCAACATACTTAGAAGCTGCTGCTGTGTTGACACTGGTGCTACAGTGGAATCACGGGGCCCTGTCTGCTATAGATTACCTCTTAATTACTGCGTGTTGACAATGTGAGACTCATGAGTGAAGAGGAGAGGCAGGAGACTTCCTGCTTAATTAGATAATTCGGTTACCAAACTAAGAGTATATTTCTATGCTGTAACAACTTGTTGGGTTCTGCCACTGACAAGATCAGCATGATGAACACCTGCTTTACACCAGCAAAATAAAAGGTCAAGAAAAAAGCCGGATGCTGCTGGCCTGTAGCAGAGACTGAGAGGAGAAAGGAAGAGGGTTTGGGGAAAGGGAGAAAGGAAAAAAGAAAGAGAAGGAAAGAGGGAGGGAAAGAGGAAGAAAGGAGTTGAACGAGTGACCCTTTCAAGCAGAGGGCATATTAATTTTCTACTTTGATTTGATTTCTGCCCTGCTCTGGACAACTAGAATGATACTGTCCTCAGGAGTTTTATTTGAACTTTTTGTTACCTAAGTATAATTCAACCTCACTCTGTGACAAACCTGAGAGTTCATGTAAGTGCAAAGAAAAACTGATCAATCCACCATCCAGGCTTTCAACATCAGTGGTAGAAAAAAAGTGAAGTTTACTTGCTCTTTGTGTGTTCGCCTCCGGGTAATAGAAGGTTATGATATAAAAGCTTCAAGTTTGAACTTCATCTGCAGTTCCTACAAGGCTGGCTTGTCTGATGAGTCATGGGAGGGCCAAGCCTTACTCCCTTAGCATAATGGCTTGTGGTATGATGTTTTGGGATTTCTTTGTAAGCAGTTTCAGAAAACAAGGTGCCAAATTGAGACTAGTTGGAGGGTCAGTTGCATATGTTTCTACCTGATAAGAAAATTCTGCATAGAAACTTGAGTGGGTTAGACAAAGGTCTGGTTAAGAAGTAGGCTTCTACAACAGATGTACCAGGGGACATCACCAAATCCCAACCCCAGGCTTAGGACAACAGCAATAACTGCTCTGGACCACCTCCATAAGTAAACTCCTGTAGAACATTTGTATGGCACAGCTCCTGCAATGGAAGTGCCTTAACCTTGAAGTTCTGGGGTTGTGATTAAAAATTCAAATAGAATTTCTTTCTTTTGAAGACCTTTTCAAATATTTGTTCATAGAAAATTCCTTCCATGTATGCAAGTTAAGTGCAGAAATGCTTATCCATCTAACAGTCTAATAGCAGGTTCCTGAGTGTTTTCAGTGTTTTATCAAAGATGCTAGAGGTATCCTAAATGAATACTCACTTCAGTGGGGAGGAGATATGTAAACACTACACAGTATCCTGTTAAACAATGAGAAAAAACACATGGCCTTCCTCTTCCCATTTCATCAGTTCATGTGATGTATGATGAACATCTTGGCAATCCATGCGTACGTGTAATTAGAGACAATAATTGATTAGTTTATCAATACTCTCTTTAAACCATCTTCCTTCTCAAACAATTCAATTCTTGGGATTCTCAAACTGGATTTTTCTGACACCAAGGAAAAAAGAAAGAAAAATTTTAGTTTGTTTTAATTCACATTTGGAAATAACGCTTACTCAACTATACTCTAGAACTAACTTATCTATCAAATTAAAAGTAAAAGAAAAGATCACCCACTCAACTGCTCATTGCAGAACCAAACGGATTTACACACTATAACAATAAATGTCTTCAACTGATATGCTTGCTTCTATTCTTCTGTGCCTTCCTTTAGGGTAAAAAAAGATACCTGCTTTCATTTACATTCTGAATACTCCTGAAAATAAACCTTTTTCCTCTATAATCTGTAAGTTCACAAATAAATTTATGCTCAGTAGACCAGTGCTTTCCTGTGTGACAAGTTCTGAAGATAACCTCTAGCATCATTTTAGCACTGGGGACATGTGGTGGGACTGGCATTGTTTGTGGCACAGTTTATGGTGTTGATAGCCTGGAGCTCTTCTTTAGATCACACTTCTGACTGAGGTGTTCCAGGACCAGCCAGCCACATCTGAACTACTGACAGTATGAATTAGCCGACATTGGTAGAACAGAACAGACACAAACGTCCCATTTACCAACATGGAAGATTTAAAGGAGAAATGCCACCAGCTCTACTTTTCAGTGTGAGCTACACAGATCATATTGGTCATTTAACCCTGGATTAACTTATAATTGGAGTATCCTACTGATAGAAGTTGTCTCTTTGATCAAAACTAACTAATTAGTCTGTTCACTTCCTCTGTTACTATAGTAAATTTCTAAATGCTAATTAGTCTTTCTCAGAACTACTGTTTAAAATTTTAAATGGCTGGTGTCACTTTAACAGGCTAGAAGATTTCACTCAACACAGTTGCTAGGATCTTCCATTTTAATGGGCAGGAAGTTTTATCAATTTAGCATTTACTATCTTCTAAAATAGCACATAAATTTGACTATATCTTTTATTTTTTTAATTTTCGCACAAAGGGATAAAGTGTATAGCATTCAGTTTTCTCCAGCTCTTTGATTCTGTGATCTTTTTACTGGGAAATATGTCCTTATTTAATCAAATGTATCAAGATACATATTTCAGGAAAGTCAATATTTTCATCAATGCACTAAATAAAACTCTTAAGGCAATACATATTAAAGAAGAAAAAAATCAATTTTATTTTCAAAGGACACACATTTGATCTTAAAATACTGAAACAAAACTGGATTAGTTCACCTCTGTCTCCTACAGAGATAATCTACATAAGTGAGAAAATCATCAACTGGGGCTGGGGCTGGAGAGAATGCTCATCACTTAAGAGCACTGTCTGCTCTTCCAGACAACTCGAGTTCTGTTCCCAGCATCCTCATGGCAGCTAACAAACATCTGTAATTCCAGTTCAAAGGGATCCAACGCCCCTCTTCTGGCCTCTGCTGGTATTACACACATGTGCTGCACTTAACTTTATGAAGGCAAAACATTCATACACATAAGATAAAAACAAATCTTTTTTCAAGGGAAGATTATTAGCATTGAGAGTTTGTGCCTTCATGGCAAACTTTATGGTTGTCTCAAACCTCTACCAATATTTTAAGAGAAAGCTGCTGAGATAAATGTTGGAATGATGGTCAACAAAACAACAACATAGTATTAATGCTAATGTTTGGGCCAAGACTTCAGTCTTCTCTTCCAGTCCAAAGAATGCATCATTTCCTTGAGGCACAGAACTTCATGCATGATCTATTAGTTGATTTTCATCATCCTGGCCAAATTCCTGACATAAACAGCTTAAGAGAGGAAAGACCTAGTTAGGCTCCTGGTTTGGGAGGATTCAGCACATCTCATTGACTCAATGCACTCAGACAGGAACCCTGGTGGTAAGAGCACGTAGCAGAGTAGAGCTTCACACTCAGAGTGGAGGGGAAGAGAAGGGTCAGATGGGCCTGGTAGTGTGGTAAAACTTTTAAAAGAATGTACTCAGTGATCTATTTTTTCCAGATAGATCCCAACATCCAAAGTATCCACAACCTCCCAAAAATAGCTCTACTGGCTGAGGACCAAGTAGCCAAACTTAATGCACATAACCCTGAGGGAGGAGAACTTTTCATATTCAAAGCATAGCACAGGGTTTTGTTTACTTGTACTTAATGAGTGCTTAACTCTGAATTTCTTGCAAGTTATTTGTCCAAACTTGATCATATTGGTTCCATTATAATCTTTCAAGAACCCAAGAAGGTTTGGATTACAGCATCTGTTGATACCTCTTCAGAAGACACTTTTGGGTAGCATTGAGAAAATCATACTACTCTTTTTTTTAAATAAATACTTTGTTGAGAATTTCATACGTGCATATAAGGTGTTTTGATCAAATCCATGCCCACACCCTCCCCTCCAACTCCTCCCATATCTCCCCATCACTTTTTTTCTGACAAATTCATGTACTCTTTCTTCTTCTTCTTCTTTTTTTAATCGGGCTTTTGGCTACTCTAACATTCTCCCCTATGAAGACATAACCCTAAAATCTTTTAATGATTACATAAAAGCTCCTATATATTCTCAACATTTTTGGCCTTTGGAACAGAGTATGTTCCTAAGAGGCCCAAGGACATTGTGAGTTTTAGCCAAGAAACTGGCTACTTTTCTTTGTGGTCTTTTTACCCTAACTGCCTAGCCAATTCCTCCCTCCTATTCTTATCACACCATCTCTGAAGAGGTTACCCAAATTGCCAATAGGGAATAGGGATGCAGACCACTCTGGCTTCTTCCATGCTGAACAGGGACACAGGGTGAGGCAATTGGAGTACCCCTTCAGTGGGTCTATCTAAAAGACTCCCAAATTGCATAACTCCTGTCTGTAAGGGGAAAAGTCCTTGAATCATGAATAGGAGATGTGAAGGAGAAGTAAAGGCAAGAGTAATTAGCATTACAAGTTCTAGACAGGGAACTAGAAAAAAGTCAGAACAGGGCAATTTTCAAATGTTCATATGAGAATTCACTGGGATTTCTTGACAAGGGCTTCCAAAAACATCCCTCTATTGGGTTCCTCCTCATTTTTTTTTTCTGTCTTCCAAGGCTGGACTCTAAACTACTCTTAAACTATTTTTGTAGATGTGAGTCTTTAGTCACATTTATGTTGTCAAAAGAAGGTGCTTGGCCCTACCTAACTTCAAGTGGCAGGCAGACATAGTCCTTTAAATGGTCAGGAAGATAAGACAAATGCAAAACATTGATGGTACATAGAAATGTGTGTTGTGATAGTCAAATTAAGGAAGGCTCCTGTAAAAGACACCTTTGCAGATTATATCCAGTCTAGTATTTTATAGTAGGTAATCTAATATAATACAAAACATGCTGAATGCTTCTTTATAATTTTCAAAGTTTGGGCACATAACAGAAACTCAGTAATACCAGAAATATGAATTACTGAACAAATAAGTGATAAATATTTCATTGTCTACTGTCCCTGTAATCACTACACAGAGAGGAGAGTCTCTCTGAGGAAGAATAGCAGGGCCATCATGAGGTCAGGTGGCACTAATCACACTGGCCACATACCTAGGCTGAAAAAGTGGAGCATATGGAGTGAGCCGAGAGAGGTAAAGTCTTATCTAGCTCAGAATAACTCCCCCACTGTCCTGTCGTGACACCTCCCCTTCATGCAAGTGTGAGACTCCTGTCCATAGCCAGCCTATTTGGGCTTATCTGCCACATTTAAAAATACAAAGGTGCTACATAGAAAATAACAGAGATGTCATTATCTTTAAAAATTATTATTGTAAGGTCGACTCTCCCTCGCCCAGTAGTAATCAGTCTCCAATAGTTCCTAGATTAGGGCCAACTCGCCACTCATTTTCCTCTCTCTTTTTCTGGGCCCTTGTCTGATTGAGTTAGCATGAGTCCTATGCTCGATGCCACCATTGCTACAAATTCACACTTGCAAATTTCCAGTGGCCTGAAAGCATCTGCTTCCTTATGTTCATGGGCCAACCCTGGCTCTTACAATCTTCCCACCCCTCTTTCACAATGGTCCTTGAGCTGTGGGTGGGAGAGGTTTGATATAGGAATCCTATCCAGGGACACACACTCTGTAATCTCTTATTCTCTAAAAGTTGGCCTGTGTGGCCTTGTATGTGCATCACACTCTGTTGTATAAGGAAGTTCCACTGTTTCCCTATATTCATGAACCAGCCCTGGATCTTACAATCTTTCCACTCCCTCTTTCACAATGGTCCTTGAGCTGTGGGTGGGAGAGGTTTGATATAGGAATCCTATCCAGGGACACACACTCTGTAATCTCTTATTCTCTAAAAGTTGGCCTGTGTGGCCTTGTATGTGCATCACACTCTGTTGTATAAGGAAGTTCCACTGTTTCCCTATATTCATGAACCAGCCCTGGATCTTACAATCTTTCCACTCCCTCTTCCACAATGGTCCCTGACCCTGCATGGGTGAGGTTTAATATAGGAGTCGTATCCAGGGATACATACTCTGCAGTCTTATTCTTTAAAACTTGGCCAGTTGTGGCCTTCTGTGTGCATCACACTCTGTTGTATAAGGAAGTTCCACTGGTGAGAGTTGAGGGATGCAGTAGTTTTCTCTCTACTTGTTTTGCTGTGTACCATGAGTCTTGGGTGTAGAGGTTCAACTATAGACATGTTACCTAGGACTGGGAATCTCTCAGATGTATATTCTCTGTGTCTGACCAGTTGTGGGATTCTACAGTAGCCTCCACCTGTTGCAAAAAAAGAAGCTTCTTTGATGAGTAGTGTATGGTATACTAGTCTGTAAATATAAGGATCCGTAGTTAGCATATGGTAAGACACTTCATTTGCCTAGAGTTATGACAGAGATAGGGTTTTCTCTAGGATGTATGACCTCTCCAGTCATGTGTATTTGGCTATGTTTACAGTTCTACCCATGATTTCACTCCTGTTGAGAGGAATTTAAATCCACTTAGAGAGCTGTTGATAACTCTCCATATAACAGTGCCCCTACTGCACCCATAGAGGTGGTTTGCCGTGCCAGTCATTATGGTTGTTAGGATTTAGAGTTGGGTTGTACTATTAATTGATATTCTCACTTAGCAGCTTGCATAGTATCCTCTAGAACTATGAGAGCTAAACTTCAGGCAGAAGGTTTCCAGGTCAGTTCCTGCTCCATTGCTCCAAGTCCGGTGTCTGAAGTATGTTCTGTCTTCAACAGTAGGGTCCTATCTTCCCAGTTCTGGGAGATAACCAAGAACTCCGGCAGTAGCCTATGCTATTTTGGGAGTCTCCAAGAATACTCCAGTCAACCACCTAAAGGAGGTCTCTTCTGTCTGATGCTGTGTTCCTTGCCATACAGCTCCCAGGTATACATAAGGACTAATGTTCAGATACTATGTGCATTTTTCGGGGCATTCTGGAGGCAACACATTTCCCTCTGACTTCCATATCCCCCTGAGATCCATTCATCTCTACCCTCTCTTCCTGCCATCCACCCTCCCCGCTCCCTCCCCAATCCAAGTGCCCTCATTATCCCCACCCTCTCCCCAATAACACCATGCCACCTCCTCCTCCTGTCATTCTCCCTCTCCTGAGTTCCCTCCTCCCCCACCACAGCCCCCTGCATGTCCCTCTCTCCTCCCCTCCCAGCTGAATACTTCCACTTTCCCCACCTCCCCCACTGTAACATTGACTCCCTATTATCCCCCCTCTTTGGGGCTCTTTCTTTCCCTTTACCTTCATGTTTCCTTTCCATTTTCCTGGGTCTTGGTGTAACACCAAGATATATACTCACATATAAAGGATTGGTGCTGTGATTCACAAATGAGGAAGAACATACATTGCTTGCTTTGACTTTATATTACTTCACTTAGTATAGCAATCTCTAGTTCCATCGATTTACCTGAAATTTTCCTTCTTTTAATCTTGAATTTTCTCTTTCGTTCTCCTTTTGATCACTTAGTGTCTTCTGGGTGACACTTCCCATTCTCCATGGTCACCTGATGATTGGAGACTCTCTTCATTGCTTTCTTTGGCAGACACCAAGTGGGTAGTGCCAAGGACACTGCTGAACTTCCTACCGTAAAGAAAAAGCAGTCCCCACCCCCAACCAATATACGAAATCTGAAGCTCAAATCCCAATACTGGCGGTAGCCTATGTTATTTTTCAGGCATTATGAACAGAGACAACTGGCTTTCTACATTTTCCTAATGTTCTTGAGAAGATCACTCACACTTACTTACACACACACTTACTGACACACTGTGCGGCTTCCTACTGTGCGGCCACCTTTGTATCTGCTGTTTGTATTTTTTCTCTTTTCAGTGACTTTATCTTGAATATTTTTTCTTCTACTTCTTCAATCTCTCTAATGTTTTTAAAGCTCTTTTTCTCATAAATGAGATTTTTTTTTTTCTTTTTGAGGCAGTATTTTGGTAAATTGCCCAGGATGTACTTGAACTGGTGATTTTCCTGCTTCACCTTCCTGTACGCTGGGGTTGAAGTGTGCCACACACTCAGTTAAGAAGATACTGTTTAAATGTCTTTTATTTTATGCAGACATTTTACTCCTAATTATCATCTCTTCCAATTTTAGAAATTGTCAATAACGCAGATATTAAGCAAAGGCCATCTACATTTTCTTGTGAGACTGATGAACTGGTAGTCTTGGGAATCCCTTTGTGTTGGATCCCCGTGTACTCATTGCTATGGTCACTTGCAAGTTTATGAAAAATAGGGGAAAGAAATCATGTCAAATGTGATTGTGTTCCAGTATTGTTCAGGGAACCTTGTATATTATTTCATTTATTCCTTAAAGGCAAGTGAGGAGTTGAATGAAGACCCTTCCAACCCTTTCACTGTCTTATATTGGCCCTGACACACCTACCCTTATGTAGAGAAGGGTGACAGTATCTTCTGTGTGTGGCTTTAGGATCTGGGTAAAGATCACTCCAAACAGTTTATGTTGAACATAGCCACTTTACTCAATACTTTGTTTCTTAAAAACATAAATCATTGAAATAATACACACATACACACACACACACACACACACACACACACACACAATGGACTTTTTTGTTCAGGCATTAAGAACAATGTGGTATCATTTTCAGGAAAATGAATGCCACTGGAGATAATCATGTTAAACAAATGATGTCAATCTCAGAAAGAAAAACATGTTTTCTCTTATTTGTGCTTCCTAGATTTTACATAGGTACATATAATCATGTATGTAATACGTATGAATGTAGAAATGAAATACAGAAGGGAATAAAAAGGAGTAATCAGAGGGGTAGAGGAGACAAGGGCAGGCAGGGAGCGTTGGAGAAGTGTGATTAATGCACAGTATATATTTGTATGGAAATAAAACATTCTTCAATATATACAAATATTATAAATTCCCTATATATGAACACAGGTATCATAGGAGCAGAGAATTTGGCCAGTAAGGTTGACATCATAGTTTGAATCTGGAAGGTCCCCCAAAGGTTTTGTGCTAGATAGCTTTGTGTCGACTTGACACACCCAGGTAGAGGGAACCTCAATCGGGGGATTTCTTCCATTGGACTGGTCTGTGGCCATGTCTGTGGGGTCTTCCTCTCAGACCCACTCTCCACACCCTTATTAATCCCAACAACATGACTCCTGGTAGTTGTGTGGTTCAAGTCATCATGGGTGAAAAAATTTTTTTTGGAATTTGTGCACACATACAAAATTTGAGGTTATATTTTTGACAAAAGCCTAACCATAAGCCAAAATATGGCATCAAACCTAATAGACCTAATCTGAGCAAAATGACTCACATACCGGTTAGTGTAGCTTAAAACAAAGCAGAGCACTGAAAATGCTTAGATGGGTTCTACAACGGGGTATCTTCTTGATTACTGAGTGATGTGGAAGGGTCCAGCCCACTATGGGTGGTGTCACCCATGAGCAGGTGGGCCTGTGTTGCATAAGAAAGCAGGTTGAGCAGGAGCCAGGGGAGCAAGCCGGTAAGCAGCATTCTTCCATGGACTGTGTTCCAGCTCCTACCTCTGGGTTCCTGCCCTGTATTCTTACCTTGGGCTCCCTGATGAACTGTGACTTGAGAGATGTAAGCTGAATAAACTTTTTCTTCCCCAAGTTGGTATTGGTCAGAGTGTTTTGTCACAGCAATGGAGAGGCAAATGCCCCTATGCAGTGGTGCTAAAAGCTAACTGAGTCATGATGGCTTTAATATCATCAATAGATTAACTCATTGATGGATCAATAGCTGAATAGGCTCTGGGAGACAGTGGAAAGTAGGAAGTGGGACATAAATGGAGAAAGTAGGTGTTTGGAGATTATACCCCTCCCCTCCTTCTCTTTCCTTGTTGGCCATAATGAGGTGAGCATCCGCCTTAGACCCACTCTGGCTGCCAAGATCTTCTGCCTCTCCTTATGCCCAGAGCAATGGAGCCACTGGCCGTGGATTGAATCTTTACCTCTGAAACTGCAAGCCAAGTTTTAAGCTAATTTTTCTCAGGTAGTTTGCCACGGAGTAGGAAGTTTTGCAGAACACGTCACATCTTGATAGTTTATCAAGAGTGTCAGAGATGCTGTGTAGGAAAATAGCAAAGGATCAGAAAGACAGAATGAGTACATAAAAACTCACAATTCTGTGTTGGATGGGCACTGAGGTGGAGAGTTACTTACTATGCCATTGCATTTCCTCTATTTTTAGCTGGTGTCATTCTGCCTGAAGGAGAGAAGTGAATTGTTATATAAACTAAGAGAGAAGGGAAGGCTAGGTAAGCAACTGGGGAAGGGAAGCCACCGAAGCTAAATGATAAATGGGCATACCGAATGAGCTAGAACAGCCCTCTGTGTCACCAGAGAGAGCGCATCAGACCCAGGAGGCCTGCTGTGTGGCCTGCCCTGCCTGTGTCCACCAACAGCTCTACCTTCACTGATGCTTCTGTGGTTGGTGTCTCTGGGCTCTTGTTTTTCACACTAGTTTAAACCATTCCCAGGCAGACTAACATAAAGTGTCATCTAGGAAAACAAGCTGAGTGATTTGCTGAATACACTCAAGCAGTCTTACTTGCTTTAAAAATGGTTCCTAGGTTTTCTTTTTCCTTTTTCTTTGTTGAGGCAGGGTCTGGCTACATAGGAAAATCTAGAATCTAAACAGCGAGTTGCCTGCCTTTGCCTCCTGAGTGTTGGGATAACAGGCATGCACCATCACGCTTGACTGAGAAAATATTTCCTTAGTCATTCTTATGAATTATCCAAAGTTTGCAGACTAGACCACAGGAAAAGGGAGTTTGAATTCCAGAGGAAAGCGGCATTCTGAATTCCTGAAGGGATGTTACCGATGTTGTTGAATTATTAGCATTAATTAAGACCCTGTTGCTCCTTTGCAATTGGTGCTAATTGCTGGTCACAGGTGTCATGACTTGTATTTATTCACTAGATGATAAATAGCCACACTTGGATTATAGTAACAATTATTGCTTGTCCATCAATTTATCAATCATGTGAATCCATAAAATGCTCTTGTCTGATGATGCTTTCTCTTGTAACTCTGAGTGAGGAAGAAAGTTTAACTGGTTTATTGAACTTTCTCATAGTCAATCAGCAGATTCCACATTAATGAAAGTTACGAAAGTTTGTACAACAAAGCACTGCAAGTTCAGGATTTCAATGCAATTCCTTTCTAGGCTATTCCTGGTCAGTCTCTAAAAATGTTCTGTTCTGTAGCTCTTCCCGCCATTGGTGTTTTGCTAGCAATCATTAAACACAATGCGATCACCTGTGAGTATAACGCTCTGGATTTCCCCTTGTCTACCGGCAAGTACGTCTTGTCAACAACGTGTATCACAATTCCTCATTAGCTAAGGTAATGCTGAAATTCTTGCCAACTGAACAAAGAGTGAAAGAAAATGAAAACAGAAGTTTCCAGCCACAGCTTCCTTGCTGCTAAAGCAGTAGACATTTTGTAGTCTTTTTTGTTGCATTCGCCTATTTTTGTCCCAAACTTGAGCTCTCCTTATGTGGCCTCTGGATCCTCTTCCCACCGTCTCCTCCATCCCCAGTTGTTCCTTCTCATCCTCCTGCACCCATTTCCTCCTGGACATTTGGGATGCCGGATTCTTAGAGGTATGCCCCTGTCCTCACCCACTGACACCCTCTCTGTGGGAGAGCTGATCTGATCTTTTGAGCTTACACCCTGTTATGCTGATGACTCTCAGACTACGATTGCTAGGCCCGATCTTCCCTCGCCCTAGACCATCTAGGCAGTAGTTCTTAGAGTCAACAAATCTTACCTACAGCTCACCTCAACCCACTTCCTACTTCACTTCCTGGAGTCCCCACACTGAGGAATCAAGTCTACCAAGTGTTCAGTGTAGGGGCCATTTGAACTTACTTCTCTGTCTCACCTTGGAACTCGGGTTTTTATCCAGTCCTTCCTACCTGTTTTGCTACAATCTCTTCTTCTGTGCTCACTGTACTCTAGTCACACAGATGTTTATGATTTTTCTCTCAAATTATTGTGAAAGTTCTAAACCACTTCCCAGAGTACATTCAGTGACCTCTCTGGTATGTATTTCTGACTCAGGCCAAAAAAAAAAAAAAAAAAAAAACCCCGGAGGGCCAAAAAAAAGATCCTTTTAAAAATATATTTTTATTGAAGTTTTGTGTATTTCATACAAAACATCTTAATCATGTTTATATCCCCTCCCCCATCTGCACCTTCCCACAGGGCCCCCCCACATATTTCATGCATTCAGTCACTTATATTCAACAAAATATTTTAAAAGATATTATAAACAATGTAAGAAACAAAACTAGATCTTCAGAAGAAGAGCAAGAAACACTGGGAGTCCTTCCATATTGGGCCATGAGGTCACCTCTTCTGACCTAACTGTGTCTGAGCTCCAGCTGTGTGGATCACCTACAGTTGGCCCCTAGTCCCTGCTAGTGCTTCCTTCCCATCCCAGGGACACTAACCCCTCACAGCCCTGTCTTATACTGACAATTCTTATTTTTGAGACTTCAATCAAGTATCCTGACTTTTTCAAAATCTTCTTATCTTTTTTTTTTTTTTTTTTTTTTTTTTTTGGTGTTTTTGAGACAGGGTCCCTGTAGTCCCAGCTGGCCTGGAACTTTGAACTCACAGCGATATGCCTGCCTCTGCCTCCCAATCTTTATCTTTACACATCTCAACCCATAATATTTTAAAGGGCTGTTTTATGCTGGAAGTGTCTGCTTCTCTTGTTCTTATTAAACTGCCCTGTAGTTCTATATTTATTCATTTTTTAAAGATATTTTATTTATTATTTTATTATTATTTTATATGTATGGGTGTATTGCCTGCATGCATTAAGTGTCATGCAGTGCCCACAGAGATCAGAAAAGGGTAGCAGATCCCCTGGAACTGGAATTAAGGATGGTTGTTAGCTGCTATGTGGGTGCTGGGATCTGAACCCAGGTCCTCTGCAAGAGCAACCAGTACTCTTAAGCACTGAGCCTTCTCTCCAGCCCCATTATTCATCTTTTTTTAATGTTTTATTGAATTTTTCTGTATTTCATACAGAACATCTTAATCATCTTTATATCCCCTTCTCAATTGGCACCTCTCCATTGACCCCCCCCAATGGGGGTCATGCATTCTGTCATTTATGTTAAGGCTTATCAAGTCAAGTTAGTATCCCCAGACATCCCTCAGTGCCAATACATCCACTGAGGTCTAGTCAGCCTATCTACAGTCCCTCCCTTTAGGAAGACTAGCTCTTTCTCACCCAGCACCAATCAGCTGCCAATAGTTCTTCGACTAAGATTGAAACCTTCTGCCCATTTCTACAGTTCTATGCTTGTTTTTAGTCTGCTTGGGCTTGCACGGGGCTTGTGCATGCTGTCACCATTGTTGTAAGTTCATATGAGCAAGGTCCCAGGAGCCTGTAGGGCTCTATTTCCATATGATCATGTACCTCCTCCCCTGGCTTTTACAATCTTCCTGCCCCTTCTTCTGCAATGGTCCCTGAGCTCTAGAGTTTAACATGGGAGTCCTGTCCAAGGACCCACATTCTGCAGATTTTTATTCTCTATGCTTTGGCCATTTGTGTCCTTTTGTGTTCATGGCACTCTGTTGCATGAGTGAACTTCATTGATGAGAGCTGAGAGATGCATTAGTATTCTCTCTACCTCTTGTTTCACTATGTTTCACGAGTCTTAGATGCAGAGAATCCATTGTAGATGTATCACTTAGGGTTAGGTAATTCATAGACAATCTCTGTGTGTGATCAGTTGTGGAGCTCTGTAATAGACTCCATCTGTCGCAGAAGAAGCTTCTTCGATGAGTGGTAACTGGCATATTTGTCTGTAAATATAAAGATCATAGCACATAGTAAGAAATTACATTTGTCTATGGATGTGACATCCTTGGGGTTTTCTTTGAGATCTATGATCTTTCCATCCATGTGTATTTGGCTATGTTTATAGTGCCACACATGAGTTCCCTCCCATTAGGTGGGCTTTAAGTCCAATTAGGTAGATGCTGATTACCCCCAAGGTAAAAGTGCCACTACTTCCCCAATATAGTTTGTTGTGCTGGTCATTAGGCCTTATAGATGAGGTTGGACCATGCTTGGTGTTCTCCCTTAGCATCTTGCATAGTATTCTCCAAAACTATAAGAGCTAGCCTTCAGGGGAGGTGGCTTCCAGGTCAGTTCCAGCTCCATTGCTCTAAATCCTGTGTATGAAGTATGCACTATTTTCAGCAATAGGGTCTTAATTTCAAGTTCTGAGAGGCAATCAAGGGATGTGGCAATAGCCTGTGTAATTTTGGAAATCTCTTGGACTACCTTGGTCAACAACTCAAAGGGAGGTTTCTCCTGTCTGGAACTGTTTGTTGCATTAGAGCCTTCAGCTATACACACAGACTGATGTAGAGATAGTGTATGTATAATTTTTCAGTAAGTTTTTGAATTTACTGAACTGCCAATAGTTCTGCCAATATGTTTCCCTCTGGATTTTCAACCAGCTAAGGGCTATTTATCTCTCCTTTCTCTCTCCCTGGCTAGCCTTCCCTTTTTCCTCCCTAGTTAAAGTACCCCCATTTTCCCATTTCATCCTTGATAATACCTGTTATTCATCTTTTTTAAATCTTATTTTCATATACAAAGACCTTCAAGGGCCATGAGAAGTGTGTTTATTACTTTTTTCAAACCAAGCATAATGAATATTTAATGAATAGATGGAACCCATCAGAGGCTTGGTGGTAGAACAAGATTAATGTCTGTAATCTAATCTAACCCACTTAAAACATCAAATGGCTTCATCTAATTACTCTAAGTACGCTTCTAGTCCTTGTTCATGAGCAGATATCATTTTATAGTCTGCATTTACCCTTCATTCTGTGCATTCATCTTAATATTGTATAACTATGATCCAGTCTTCATGATAATTTTGCATGTAGGGATGATATTCCTTTAAGTTGCTGTGTTTTCATTTATTTGTATATTTCTTTATTTCCAGTCCTTCTTATTTATGAAGAAAGTGATATATTGTTTCTTATGTGGACATTTGCTCTCCATTAGGAGCTTAGAATGATGCAGGATCTTGCACAGCAGGGTACGGTATAGTTTGGGCAGGGAGGGTGCAGTACTCAACATAATCTTTTTTATAGTTTCATCTTTTCTGTAATGTTTGATTTTGAGAATTATTAACATGAAAATCACGTCACAAACAAAGAATATCAGCACATCCCTTCAGCACTATTGAAGGGCAGCATGGATGTTAAGATTAGACTCAGATATCCTGTGGTTTCTTTTTTAATCACAAGTTCTCATATCAGTAGAGCCTGGCACTTGGGTTCTAATTCCCTAGTTCTACCAGATACCTGTAATAAGTTGTACCATCCCTGTTCCTCTGGATTTTTTCCCATTGAAAGAGTTGCTGATGGATGAATGCTTGCTGGGATGAGGGAGCAGGTGCTTTGCCCCAGTGAGGAATGGCAAGACCACAGAACCTGGAAGAAGGTGGTTCTGGGCATTTTGAGCACAGAAGATCCTTGCAGCCTCTCCTTTATATTTTTATAGTGTGCATTCTCAGCAGCTCGCCATCTGGACATTCACCTTCTACTCTGCCTCAGTATTTTGACAACTTCCTTAAAAACAGAGTTCCTTAAGCACCTAGATGTGATCTGGGTACATTTTTTCCAATTCTGACACATATGCCAGAAAATAAAACTTGCATTTTATTTCTTTTTAGGAACTCCATCACTATTCAAAAGTGAAATCCAGTGATAATGATAATTTTTTTTCTATGCCCATTTTTATTTCAGAACTAGGCACAATAGCCAAAATGTATAATCTGCCTAAATGCCCACAGAGAGATGGATGGATAAGGACAATGGTAAATGTATACAATAGAGTGCTATATAGCCATAAAAAAATAAACCACATCAACAGCAAAAGTGGATGGAACTGGAAGACATACTGCTAAGTGAAAGAAGCTAGACTTCCAAAGCAGGGTGCTTCATATTCTGTCTCAATATGAGAAAAAATAAATGAATAAGTCAAACAGAAAGTAGAAGACAGATTAGAGGGGACTGAGTATGGGGAATGAGAGATGGAACAAAGGCTATGATCAGTTCTTTCATTTATATTCACATATAGCAATATATTATAAAGATTATAAAATTCCTTCAATCTTTTCAAAAAATTTTGTTGAATTTTTGTACATTTCATACAGCAGCTCTCAATCAAATTTAGACCCCTATCCATGCCCTCCAAAGCCCCCATTGGACCTCATGTACTCTGCCATATGTTAAGTCCTATCCAGTCAAGCATTTGTACCCAGATGTCCTTCGGTGCAAATTCATCCACTAGAGTCTAGTCAGCCTATCTAGAGATTATTGGTAGTTGTATACACAGCCAAATACACATGCCTGGATAGGTCTTAGATTCTACAGAAAACTCTAACTCTGTTATATCTCTAGACAAATGAAATGTCTTACCATATGCCAACTATGGATCCTTATATTTACAGACAAGTATACTATATACCACTCATCAAAGAAGCTTCTTTTTGCAACAGATGGAGGCTACTGCAGACTAGAGCAGTGTGCATTCCCAGCGGTTCCCAGAATAGAGCAAGAGAAATGGGTGTCAGGCTGGTTCTAGTCTGGACACTATTGGAGACCGATTATTACTACCCAGCGAGGGAGAGTAGGCGTTATTTACGATCTCTAGATAGGCTGACTAGATTCCAGTGGATGAATTTGCACCGAAGGACATCTGGGTATGAATGCTTGACTCGATAGGACTTAACATGTATGGCAGAATACATAAGGTCCAGTGGGGGAGTAGGGGGTATGGAAGAGGGAGGGGTCTAAATGTGATTACAAACTATTATATGAAATATACAAAAGCACAATAAAAAATTTTAAAAAAGAAGGAAAACCAAGAATTGCACAAATTTTATTATCAATGATATAGATAATAGATAGATAGATGATAGATAAATAGATGATAGATAGATAGATAGATAGATAGATAGATAGATAGATAGATAGATAACTGCATCCATTTAGCAGTGCTTGTAGGTCTAGGACTGACCACTTGGGGTTGGATAACCTACCAGGGAGCTCCTTCCAGGAGAAAATGGATTCTCCCTCTCTCAGCAGCCACTGAGTGCCTGTAGCTCTTCATCTAGAGATGGAACCCTGTGACATTTCCCCCATCCATGTTGGCATGCCAATTGGTATTGTCACTATGCAGGTCTCCTTAGGCAACCATGTTGCTGAGGTTTCATGGTTAGTCCCCCTAACATGTCATGCCGACAGTAT
>NW_008358517.1:3662484-3691617 GCF_000622305.1 Nannospalax galili
GATCACTGTGTAGAACAGATTGGCCTCAAACCTAAGATCTTGCTGTGTTCACCTTTTGAGTGCTGAGATTACATGTGTACATTAGTAAACATGGCTCTAATTATAATATTACTTTAAAACAAGACTTCTTACGGTCAAGAAAAAACCTCATTTATTAATTGTTAATGGGTTGTTAGTAAAAAAATCAATTCACTTGAAAGCTCTGCCATGTTTATTTACTCAGTCAACATATTTTCAACCTTTAATGACACTCAAAAGATAAAAAAAATCTTGGGGGCTGGAGTGATGCCTCAGTAGTTAAAAGCACTGGTTGCTCTTGCAAAAGACCGAGCTTCAATTCCCAGCACCCAGATGACAGCTAACAGCTGTCAATTCCCAGGGGATCTGACGCCCTCTTCTGACTTCAGCAGGCATTGCATGACACGAGTGCACTTAACCTACATGCAGGCAACACACTCAGACACATAAAATAAAAATAATAAATAAAATATTTAAAAAGAGAAAATACTTTTCAGAGAAGTTCTATATGTTAGATCTTAATTCTAAAATGTAAATATCAAATAGAGAACTTTCTGCTGCAACATGGCTAGAAATGCTGAAAAGGAAAGGAAAAGCTTCACCATTAAAGATGTTTAAATTCACTATAAATATCACCAAGCTTAAAAAAAATAAATCTAAAGCTTTAGGATACAATAACACAGGAAAGGATAATGAAAAACTGCACACTTCACAACATAAAAGCCACACTTAAAATAGTATCCAAAAGAGAAAAGAGATGTTTTTGAGTACTTTTATCATTAACTCTATAGCAGTAAAAAATAAATCAAATGTTTAAAAATGGAAAAAAATCAAAATAAGATAGTTAAAGGAAAGTAAATTACGTATTAGTCAGAAATGAAAGCGTCAGTGACATGAAAAGGACCGGTCAATAAATTCAAGAATTCAAGCACTGATGCTTATAAAATATAAACGACATAAACTACTAATACACTGTGATCAAGGAAAAAGGCACAAATGTGAAAAAAAAATAATGGTAAGTTCAAAATAATCACAAATACAGAAAGAGTTTTAAAATATTAAGTTCGGGGGCTGGAGAAATGACTCAGGGGTTAAGAACACTGGCTGCTCTTGCAGAAGACCTGGGTTTGAAGCCTAGCACCCACATGACAGCTAGCAACTGTCCATAACTCCAGTTTCAGGGAGTCTGGTGTCCTTTTCTGGTCTCTGCAGGCACTGTACAACACAGGAATACTTACATACATGCAGGGATAACACTCATATACATAAAATGATAAAAATAAATTTTTTAATTAAGTTCTTTGCTCAGACCCATGCAAATAAAATTTAAAACTACATGAAATGAAAAATCTCACAGACAAATTTAAGGTACTAAAATTAACCCTCACAAAATACTACTTGTAAACTGAATGATGCCAATTGTAGTTTAACATCTGTTAACAGACAGATGCCCTTACCAGTTGAACCATCTCACTAGGAAGGTAGATAGTAGGGGGTGGATTTGATCAAAACACATTATACTCTTGTATAAAATTCTCAAACAGTAAATTCTTTAAAAGCTAACAGCCAGGCACAATGGCTCACACTTGTAATACCTCCACTTAGGAGCATGAGGCTGGAGGATAGCCATGAGTTCAACACCATCCTGGGCTACAAAGTAAGTTGCATACCAGCCTGGACTGCAGTGTGAAACTGTCTCTAAATTTAAATGGACAGTGACAGATCAAAAGATTCATCAGTATGTTAAGGAGCAAGCATTTCCAATTCTACTTAAATTGCCATGCATTACAGGGAGAGAAGTAAAGGTTTCAAGTGACTTTCATAAAACAAGAAATGTTTGGTGCCAAAAAAAAATAACACTGAAAAGCCAAGGCATCCCTGAGGACCAATCCCACTAGTGATTATCAATACAAAATTTTCAAACTGAAATAAACTGAATTTTCACCATTTTAAAAATAAGAGAAGGGGCTAGAAAAATGGTTCACTGGTTAAGAGCCTGGCTATTCTTCCAGAGGACCCAGCTTGAGTTCCCAGCACCCACATTGCAGCTAACAACCTTCTGAAACTCCGATTCCAGGGAATCTGATGCCCTCTTGTGGCCTCTGCATACATTGTACACCTGTAGTACACTTACATACATGCAGGATAAACATTCATAATATACAAATAAATATTAAAAAGTAAAATTTTCAATTCCTTGATAGCCAAATTAAATTTACTTCAATGGCAAGAATGGTTTAACGTTAACATTAAAGATATTATGCATGTGTCAAAGGAGGGGAAAATGTCATGTAACCCCGTCCTAGTTCTCAAAAGAGCATTCAATAATAGTCATCAAATAGATTTACAAGTAAGTGAAATATTTGATGACATTTATTTTTTACATTTTGAGGCTTCTAATACATTACAAATAGTGGCTATATTCTGAACTTTTTACAACTTGAGTCAAGTTTCAAAATCATGCTTAATTATTAAATATTACAAATATTTTATAATGACAAAAGCTTGCCACAATTTCCTTTATTACCTAAGATTATTCTTAAAAGTTAACATTAATTGTCAACAACTACTAACTACAGAATACTGATTACAAGTTATAAAAGTCAAAAGGAGGTAAAAATTATTGTTCACTAATAATGAACATCAGCTGAAAAATCTGTTGAATGAGTTTGACTCATTACCAAATTGCTAACAGAAGCAGTTCATCTCCTTCATAAAACAGTCATTAAAATAATAAGTGTCTCATTTATGCCAACATCAAGAAAGGATAAAATATCTAATAAAGAATATATTTAATAAAACCATGCAAGAGCTCTATAAATAAACTATTAACACTCTCCTAAGACATTAAAGTAAACATCATAAGTGAAAATAAATACTATTCTCTCACACAAGAAGACTATCTTTAAATGGACCATTTATCCCAAAATGTGATGATATATTTAATGTTTGCTACTTGATGCAATACAACAAAGTTACTTAAAAATGAAATCTTATTCTAAATTTCATACTAGAAAAATGCAAGAGTACACAGGAACAAAGGTAATGACTATTTCCAGGTAAAATCATAATTAAAACATTTTTAATATCAGCAGCAAACAAACAAACAGCACAGAGGACAGAATGGAGAATTCAGAAACATCTCTAAGCAAAGTACCAAGTATAAAAGAGTCTATGATAAAAATGTCACCTTCAGCCTCTGAGAATATGGTGGTTAATAGTGACTGTGAACTTAACAGGACCTGGAATCCTCCTGGGCATCTAGTTTAAGTTATCTGAAGTGGGAAAACCCACCCTAAATATGAGAGGCACCAGTCCTTGGGTCAGACTCTCAGACCAAATAAAAAAGAAAAAGCCAGCTGAGCCCAAGCACTGACCAGTCTCTGCTTCCTGACTGTGGACACAACGTGACCAGCTTCCTCCTCAGCCTCCTGCCACCATGATTTCCACTGTGATGGATTATAACCTCAAACTGGAAAGCAAACAAAACCTTTTAGGTAGAATTTAATCTAATTCTAAATTATTTGTAAATTTCTTTTTAAGAAAAAGTAAAGCTGAAATCATGGAAAGATTTATTTCTAGAAAAGCAGTAAACATACTTTTCTCTCTTCCTCCTTTAAGTTTATTGAGGGGCTCTGACCATCATCTATAAAACAAACTCAGGAAGATGATAATTATGAAGACACCTGAACCATGGAAGGGAGACAGGAAGTACCATCCTAGAGGGGAGCTCCCTGAATTCAGTCTTGTGAGTTGTACAGACCGAACATGAAGCTTCAAAGACCACATTTGGCAACTTGAAAGGACCAACTGAAGATCAGAGAAAGCTCCAAGAAAAGTTTGATCTCCCTGGCCAAAGACCAAGAGCAATGCATCCAGACACATCAGGAACCTTCAGAGAGGAAGCTCTCTGCTCCAGCCAAGTACCACAGGAGAAAGCTCTGTGGCCCCTCTCCCCGTCATGTCAGCAACCAGCAGGTGGAACACACAGATTCCAGCCTTCTCTGTGCTGAGGCAAGGCACAGCACCACACCAGTCTTCCACCTGCAGCTGCAGGAACATGCCTCACTCCCACAATCTGCTACAGTGGTGCTGGAGGAGGAAAGCTTAGTGGGGACCTCTGCCCGCCCAGCCATCACCCAGAAGTCACAAAAGGACCAAACCAACGTGACAGAGACCTTACAGTCATCCAAGGATGATTGCTAAACAGCCATGATATACGATTTCACAAACAATTTGCAGGCACGTTTCAAACAAATGAAAATATAGAGAGGTTCATGTGGTGATTTAAATGAAAATTACCCCCTGTAGACGCCAAGTATTTGAACACGTGACCTTTGTTTGGAGAAGGTTATGGAACCTTCAGGAGGTGTGGCAATGCTGGAGGAAGCATGTCACGGGGAATGAACTTTGGGAGCTCATCACCTTCTCCCACTTGCAGTTTTGTTCTCTACTTCCTGTGCATGCTGAAGATGTGAGCCCTCAGTTTCCTTGCTCTGGTCGCCTTTCCCGCCATACCACCCACAGTGAGGAACTCTATCCCATAAGCCAAGTGAACTCTTCCTTCTGTAAGTCCCTTTGGTCATGGTATTTTATCACTGCAGCAGAAAAGTAGCTTATACACTCAGCAAAGATAGAAAATATAGAAAGAAGAAAAACTTTAAAAGTGAGACATTTGATAACAAATGTTTCAGTGAGTGGACACACACACATACAGAAAAAGGGGGGGATGAATTTGAGAGATTGCAGAATATAAATTTGTAAATCTGAAAATCTCCCTCTCTGTGTATATACAGAGAGAAAAACAAAAATTAAAAAAAACAACCAAGGTAGAGAGTGAGAGAGTGATTAACCTCTGGCAGATGGAGACAGAGAGAGAGAGAGAGAGAGAGAGAGAGAGAGAGAATAAGATTTCGGTACCCTATTAGACTATATAAACGATTATCTAAAATTCATGTGATCAAAGTAGGTCTTTGATGGAGAGGAAAATATTAAAAAATACTGAAAATTTCCCCCAGTTTAGCCAAAACCATTCCTATATAATTTAGAAACTAATTGAACTACAAACAAGATTAAGCCCAAAGAAATCCACACCAGGATTCACTTGTAGAAGTCAGAGACAAACGGGTGAGACACAGCGCATCCTGTGGTCCAAATATGCTGTCCTGCTATTCCATCCTTGGGCTCAGAAGGATGAATTCAACATTGTGGGTCTTCCAGTTACAGCCATCTCAAGGGAAATAAAGAGAATTTTTCTCTTGAAGGCTTAGTTTTAAGAATGAAAGCATTTCCTTCTCCAAATTCCAAGTAACCCTTCTCTTGTATTTTACTAGGCTGGGTTTGGTTCTATGTCCAGAGAATGCCTTTGGATGCTTAGTTTTAAACTAGGATTTTTCTAAACCAATTTTTATGACAAAACGGAGGAAACACTTGGTTGAATTGAAATTTAAATCATATTTTTACTGCTCTGGTGAACTAAATCCCTTTTTGTTTTTTATAGATGACTTATTTTTTATTGAGCTTTCTTAATTTCATACATTTCCCACTCAAATCCAGACCCTCTCCCCCATGCCTCCCCCTGTCCCCCCACTGAACCCTATGCACTCTGCCATACATGTTAAGTCCTATTCAGTCAGGTGTTTGTACCCAAATGTCCTTCAATGTAAATGCGTCCACTGGAGTTTAGTCAGCCCATCCGGTGGCCGTGTGTAAGTCATACTGTCCCTCACCCAGCAGCAATCAGTTTCAAATAGTTCTCAGTCTATTGCTGGCCTGCCACCTACTTCTCACCTCTCCTTTGGGCCCTTGCTTAAGGGGAACTGGCATGGGCCCCACACTCCACCACTGTCACAGGCTCACATGAGCAAGCCTCCAATGATCTAGAAGCCTCCACCTCCCTGTGTCTGTGAACCAGCCCTGTGTCCATGAACCACCCATGTCAGAAGAGGGCTTCAGATTCCCCTGGAACTGGAGTTAAGGACTGTTTGTAGCCGCGATGTGGGTGCTGGGAATCAAATCCAAGTCCTCTGCAAGAGTGGTCAGTGCTCTTAACTGCCAAGCTATCTCTCCAGCCCTGAGATCCATGTTTTAAATCTTCTTAAATATGATAATTCAAAATGGGTGCCTTCAGTGGCATACATAAATGGTAGAAGATGCTGTCGCTTGTTCTTATTAATGATCGTGGTTCACAAATAAACCATGAGATGGCCCCCAGAAATGACCTTCTGTATCAGTGTAGTTAATTAATGAGGGGAGAAATTTATGCCTTTCCATGCAAGGAGCCTGGGATGGCTGAGAACTGTTCTGGCTGAGACTAACATGGCCCATGACTTCGAGGAGTTGATACAGCTTTGGTGCCTCTAAGAACAGGAAGTGTGTCTGCCACAAGGAAACACTGTGAAGTCATCAGCCAATGCTGTGGCATCAGGAGTCCAACAGGGGTAAGTCTGCAGTATTTCTACCGGTGAATCATTGAGTTCTCTGAGTTTCTTCTCTTTGTAGGCTTGACATTTTCAGCAGCAAATCCTACGTACTTTCTGCCAGTTAGTTAACCAGCACATAACTAAAAAATTTCTAAAATTCCCCCAGAGCCTTGAAGAGTTGTGTGCCCATCTCAGCAAAATTCCTCTGTGCAGTACTAGCAACGGGCAAGAGAAATCTTTCTGATATTTTGCCTATTGACCATTACTTCAACTTATTCTACCAAGGGCCGCATAACAAATATACTTAGCTATTAATTAAGAGCAACCCAAAGCTATTCTGTGATACAATGTGCCAGGAAAAACATCACTGAAATTTACATTCTAAAAATGTAGTATATAGGCACTCAGTAAAAACCTAAATATCTCTGCTGAGTCTAAAATCGTATTTAGATCTATCTTAAACCTCAGATTCTGATGACATCAAGAGAAGATTTAAAGGAGATTTGAGGTGAGCTGTGGAAATCTTTGCTAAAATATTTAATCTGGATTCAGAGTGACAAATGGTCTATATTTCCCATAACCACTCATAATGCATCTGGAAGAAATATAGTTTCTACAGTAGCCAAGGTATTATAATCGATAACTGGAAAACTTTAGAAGTTCAGTGAATAGTATACATTATGGAAAAAGCCCCTGTCTCCTGACTACCTTAAGAGTGTCCCTGGAAGTCAGACAACAGTTGTTTACAGAAAACCCTCACTGTGTGTAGACAATATTCTTGTCACTGAAGGTCTGAAAAATAAACAAAATGGCCGGGCGTGGTGGCACACGCCTTTAATCCCAGCACTTAGGAGGCAGAGGCAAGCAGATCTCTGTGAGTTCAAGGCCAGCCTAGTCTACATGGTGAGTTCCAGGACAGCTGGGGCTACAGGGAGACCCTGTCTCAAAAAGATCAAAAAAAATTTTTTAATTAAAAAAAAAATAAACAAAATAATGAATGTCTATCCTTAAGAAATTTATATCCTCATAAATGTAGGAGGGGGGCAGTTAATGTACACATAAAATAGGAAAGGTGATCACTCTAGACACCAGTAAGAGTTAGACCTATCGTCAGGTAATTTGATACAGCAGAGTGGCCAAATCTTGATGAAATGACATCCATGGCAAGACCCATTCATTAAGGCAGAGGGAGCAGTGGAGAGGCTGATAAACATCCAAAGAGACAACAATTCAAAAGAATGCCATAAAACTAAAATTAGTTTACGTTACTTTTTTAATTTGATCTTACTTTGGCCTCTTCTACGTGTGAAGTGCTTTCATGTATAGAAGTTAGACAAACTTTAGTCTCTTAACTCTGAGAGATGCAAAACTAAGCTATTTAGCAACTTTCTCAAAATTGTGTGTGTGTGTGTGTGTGTGTGTGTGTGTGTGTGTGTACATAAGTTTAAGCCAAGTTTCTCATCTTAGATCTCTGAGAACACATTGCCTTTCCACCTCTTTCAGCCCTTGGTGTGTCAAGGAAAACCTGAAATATTGTAGCAATTCTAGTGCCATTGTTACGACTAACCAGAAAAACAAACACGTCCTTTAATATCCCTCACTCCTTCAAAGAAAGCAAACCTAGCTACCTGGGCCCTTTAAGAAGTTGATGTTACAAGCAAGGACCAGACTGAGAGGAATTGTCAGTTACAAAGAGCAGCTGGACTGCATGCACCGCTTGTTAAAAGGCAGCTCGGCTTCTCTGTGAAGCAAAGGGGGACAGAAGAGAAAGGAGAAACAGAGCACTGGCTGCCCAAATTACAGAGAACAAGAGAAAGATACTGAGCCAAAGAAAGTAATCAGATGAGCCAGCATGGTGGTACGTGCCTGTAATCCCAGCACTCAGGAGGCAGAGGCAGGTGGATCTCTGTGAGTTCGAGGCCAGCCTGGTCTATATAGAGAGTTCCAGGCCAGTTGGGGCTACAGGGAGACCCTGTCTCAAAAAAGCCAAAAGAAAAAACGAAAATAATCACATGGATAATTTCAAGTTTAAATTCTTCTGAAGAGAAATTGTTTTATGTGTATGAGTGTATTGCTACATGTATGTAAGTGCACCTGTGTCATACAGTACCTGTGGAAGTCAGAAGAGAGCATTGGATCCCCTGGAACTAGAGTTACAGACAGTTGTTAGTCACCATGTGGGTGCTGGGAAACAAACCCGGGTCCTCTGCAAGAGCAGTCAGTGCTCTTAACCACTGAGCCATCTCTCCAGCCCCCCAGAGAGATTCTCAGATGGAAATCACACACCCACTTGACATGACAAAGGGACTGTGCACTGATTTTTTTATTCATTTTCACTAAGTTTCAAAAAGTCACCAAAATGGAATTCCATACAGAAAAAAATAATAAATCAAGGGAAGAGAGGGAATAAAATTTAAACACAATGAAAACTGTCATTAATTTAGCAAGATATTTAATCAGTACCTAGGAAGAGTCGTCTATATCTTTTTAATGCTATGCAAACAAATTGATTTACATTTTGCACATAAATCTAAAGCAAGTACATGGAGGTCTACGAGTTAACATCTTTGGGGGCTGGAGAGATGGCTCAGTGGTTAAGAACACTGGTTGTTCTTGCAGAAGACCAGGGTTCGAATCCCAGCACCCACATGGCAGCTAACAACTGTGTGAACTCCAGTCCCAGGGGATCTGGCAGCCTCTTCTGACCTCTGTGGGCATTGCATGACATGGGTGCAATTACCTACATGCAGACAATACATGCATACACATAAAATAAAAATAAATAAAATTTTAAAAAGAGAGTTAACATATTTGAGGTCAACTGACTTGTGTGGCTGTGACACTGTAAAATGCCCTTACCTTTAATCCAGGAACAGATTGTAAAGACAAAAATCCTAAAAGTACAGAATTAAAGAGGAACTACACTATTCAGTATCTACAAGCACGATTTAAATTTAAATTAATGAAATAAAGTTTGAAATTCATTTCTCTAGTCACACTAGCCATATTCCAAGGACTCAGTAGCCACAGATAGCTTGTTGCTTAGCCATTGCAAAGTGCAGAATAGAACATTTCCATCACCTAGAAAGCTCCATGGGCCACCATGGACATGAAGGTGCTTGTCTAATGACAGTCTCACCTCCTTTCTATCCAAAGAGCTCATAAACCCCACGTTTTCCACTCCAAAAATGCCATTTGATCAATCTCATTTTGACTTCCTATCTTTAATCTCTTTGCCATTATTAGACATAGAATAAGTACTTTGGTTACTGTTCTAGCTTGTTTCTCCATCACTGTGACAAAATATTCTGAACAATACCAGCTTGGGGAGGAAAGGGTTTATTTGGCTTACATCTCCCAGGTCACAATTCATCAGGGAGTCCAAGACAGGAATTCAGGGCAGGAACCTGGAGGCAGGAGCTGGAGCACAGACCATGGAAGAACACTGCTACTGCTTACTTGCTTGCTCCCCTGGCCTGTGCTTAGCCTACTTTCTTATACAATATAGAACAATCTGCCCCAGGGGTAGCACTGTCCACAGTGGGCTGGGCCCTCCCACATCATTCAAAAATCAAGAAAATACCCCACAAATATGGCTACTGGCCAGTCCAATGGGAGAAATTCCCCAATTGAAGTTCCCTCTACCCAGGTATGTAAAGTTGACAACTAAAGCTGTCCAGCACAGTTATATATGTGGCTTAATTATATTGCACCAATACCACTGTATCACAGGTGGGAAGGTACCCATCTACTGTGGTAAGCTGTGCCCATCCATTCAATAAATATTTCATCAGCGCCCATGTATTCATGTCAAATCCAACCCTCACAGAGCTTGCAGGGGGAGACTGTATAAAGCAGACAAGAAATGCATAAGTCTAGGAAGGAAAATAATGCAGGACAAGAACAGAGAAGGTTTGAGGGTGCATGAATAGGAGGGAAGAGCCAGAGGCTGCGGTTCCTGCATGGAGGAAGGCCAACCAAGTTTGTTTGCAAAGGTGACAACTGAAGCAGGCCTAGAAAAGTGAGACACAAGGACCAACACCAGAGCAGTCCACAAACATTGCAAAGAGCAAACACGGTGTTCACGGGGCTGTACCAGCCTCAGTGTGCTGGAGAATGGAAGTCGACACAGCCAGATCCAGTGGGTCATGAATTAGTTCTCTATTACTGCGTAGAAAATGGCTCCAAGAAACAGCATTTGAAATAGCATTCGCTATCTCACAGGTGTGGGTCATAAATCCTGGTGCAGCTGGACCAGAATGTCTACGTTGAGGCTCTCAGCCATGGATTCTGTCTTTACTCATCATTTCTCACTCCCACCACCTCCCTCTTTATGCAGTCAAGGTAGTGTTCAGAGCTCCGATGCTCTAAAAGCTCAGGTTCAGAGAATTTCCTTCTAAATGCCCCTACATGGTTGCTGCCAAGATTCAAGTTTTGGTTCTCGCTGTGGCTCTGAGAGGCAGAGGCCACCCACAGGTCTTATGGGCTTTTCAACATGGCCACCTGTTTCATCAGATCAAGCAAACTGACAAGTGTCTTTGAACAAAACAGAAGTGGCAGTTTTTGTAAACTGACACCTACCAGTATGCCTACCTCTACCTGGTAGAGCAAACCCCTGGTCAAGGTCAACATCAGAAAAGGGAGCTACACAGAAACATAAACACTGTGGGTGTTCTAGAAGTTTATAGAAGAGAGGGCACAAGGGCCAGAGAAGGAATGGATTTTTTTTTTTAGGCTTTTACAAAAGCTTTATTGAGAATTTCATATATGTATACAAGGTATTTTGATCAAATCCATGCCCACTCCCTCCCCTCCAACATTCCCCCCTCTGAAGAGGTAACCCTAAAATCTTTTAAAGATTAGACACAAGCTCCCAAATACTTTTTGACATTTTTGGCCTTTGGAACAAAGTGTGTTGCTGACAGACCCAAGGACATTTTGAATTTTAGTCAAGAAACTGGCTACATTTCTTTGGGGTCTTTTTACCCTAACTGCCTAGCCAATTCCTACCTCCTATTCTTATCATGCCATCCTCTGACTGGGTTACCTAAAATGCCAATAGGGAAGAGGGATGCAGACCGCTCTGGCTTCTTCCATGCTTAATAGGGACACAGGGTGAGGCAATTGGAGTGCCCCTTCAGTGGGTCTATCTAAAAGACTCCCAAATTGCATAACTCTTGTCTCTAAGGGGAAAAGAGAGTCTTTGAATCATGAATAGGAGATACAAAGGAGAAGTAAAGGCAAGAGTAATTAGCATTACAAGTTCTAGATGGAACGAGAAAAAAGTCAGGAATTGGAATTTTATCCTAAGAATAACCAGGGAAACTTGGGAGGCATCCCTCAGGGAACTGTTGTGACATCATCTGTAGTTCAGGAATACATGTTGGTGGCCACCTTGGAAGCAGAGGACTGAGATGAATCTTGTTCTCTGGCTCATCCAAGAAGCACTGTATTGGGTACTTAGGGAATGTCTTTACTAAAAAGCGTGAGCTCTTCACTTGGGCCCATAAGGTAACTAAAAGCAAAGTAAAAGCTTGACATCCCTGCCTTCATATTTTAACTATCCCTTTTGGGTCAGATTCTCACTTATTCTATACATAGGTATGTTAATCATTGAATAAGTATCTGTCTGGAAACTGGTAATGCATACCTGTCTTATCACCTTTGTGACTGAAGACGCAGATGGAGGCATCTTACTATCAGCTTTCACAATGTCCTGCAGGAGGTCAAGAAACACCTGGAAGTTTCTAGTGGCTGTCCAAAATCTGCAGTCACCTTGATCCTTGAAACAGCAGTTTATCAGACATATCTTCTCCAGGCAGAAGCAATCCTCTCATGAGACCTGGCTTGCCCCTCAAGCAGTAAGGACTTCTTAAACACCTTGCAGAACTGCAGTTGAAATAATGATCAAGCAGACCAGACCACAGACTGCTGAATTCTGCATTGCTCTAGCCCAGCTCCAGTCCTTCCTCGGTCAAAACCTAACATTCATGTCAGTACCCGGAAGACAGATTTTGCATCAGTGAATTACTTTACATATAGTCACATTGATTAAATCTCCTTTCTCTGCTTGTCACTGTTACTTATCTCTTTAGTTGGCACAGTGGGACAGATAGCTAACCCTAGTCTGTTGGGACTCAGAGAGCCAGGGCTTTACCCTAAATCTCCAGCAACAGAGCAGGAGCCAAGAAAACTGTGCCATGCTGGTTTACTGACAGAAGCTACAGTATTGACTGATAGTTGGATGCTGAAGACTAGGAAGGAAGATAGGAACATTAACCAGAAAAGCTTAAATATGCAGAACTGCCTCCCAGAAGAATTGTCTTTCAAACCTTCTGAAAGAAGACATCCTGTTTCTTTACACTGTCTCACATGTCTTCTGACACGTTTCTGCTCTTCACGAGAGACTTCATAAATCGATGTTAGAAAAATGTAGACTTTCCTACTTTTCACATATTGCAATATGAAGTCTGAGCACTAAGTGATGTAGGGAAAGTAAGGTGTAAAATATCATTTCATCATTTATTTCTAGAAATGATATACTATAATTTTAAGTGCATACTCTATTTTTCTGAGAATTTCAAACATGACTATTGTCTTTGCATTATTTCTCAGTCCCCTGCCAAGCTCTCCCATGTCCCCCCAATCCTTCCAATTCTTTGTCCTCTTCTTATTATTGTTACATATATATGCATACATTTATAAATATACATATTCATCATGCACTGAGTCCGTTTAGTGATGCTCCTGTGCACCCGTGTTTAGGACTGCCTACTTAGGCTTAGATAACCTCTCCAGGAGCTAGTCCCTAGAAAAGACAGATTCTCCCTCCCTCAATATCCATTGATTGTCTGTAGCTCTTCATCTTGAGGTGGGGCCCTGTGAGTTCCCCTATCCACATTGCATAGCCTAGTTTTTCATATCCACCAGTAGTTATAACAACCCTCATCATTCCTATTTTATGTAAAAATATTAATATTCTTAATTTTGTGCAAAAAATGGTAACAAAGATATAAAAGTTTGATTTGAAGACCTTAGGAAAGCTGGCTAAACTGCGTAACACTTGAGCTTCAATAACAAATTCCCATTCTCTACAAAGTTACTGCTTGTGCATTAGTTTATCCAGGGCCTGACTTCTAACTCCTATCTCGTATGAAACTACGAGCTCAACAAGGAAAACCAGGCAGTGCTCTCATGTTATGACCCTCCTTGATTCATTCAAGGTATTTACCATTTAAAGCTAAGACTGTGCATAGCCAGATAACACACACACACAATCTAAGTAGGTCATGGTTAATAGTGAACAACACAGTTTCTCTTCTTGGGTTTTAATAATTAACCCAAATGGCTTCATGACTACAGGAAATTGATGCAGTCTTTGCCTTAAGCAAAATGATATGATTTCACTTTGGAACTGGCTTTCTTTGACTTCATGTCTTTTATCTCTTCCACCCACTCCCTGGACACAGGGTTCTTTTTTTCATGAGTATTTCTTACTGAGAGTAGGATTTCTGAAATATTCAAGAACTCTCCCAAAAGTGTACTATAGAGCAAGACTCCTCCCAGATGTGTCATTGTTGTAAACACCAGACAGGAAAACTCCTGTAGGCACCTAAGGTATGACACCTCCATGCTATCATAACTGTGTGCCCATCTATGTACGTGACAGGGCCTGGGTCTATTCTATCAAACAGTAAACATAGCCCAATAACAAGAAATCGCTTTTCCCTCACTTTCACATAGCCTTTCAGAAAAAGATATGTGGGACTCCTTTCCATGGTAATTTCCGATGACTTCAAAAGCTCAAGGAATAATCAAATTTTTCTTGACAGAAATATGGATAGGCCTATGAGAGAACTAGAGCTAGGTAGAAGAGAGAGAGAGACAGAGACAGAGAGAGAACAAGACATGCCTACAGTAAGACAAGGATTCCAGTTTCACCCTTAAAAGCCCTGTGATGAGATGCATAATTAAAAGAAAGTTCACCAACTCTGGAATGAAACACACGCATGCATGCGCTTAGTCTCATGATGCAGCTTGGGACAAAGATCTCAAACACAGATCGGGTGATATCCCTCCAGTGACGGGAATATCCTAAATAGCAGAGGCCTCCTCCTGGCCAGACCAGTGTTCACATGTCACTGTGGACACAGAATGTTGTAAAGAGGCTGATTTAGGCCTGCCAGTCACACCTAAGCTCCACAAATTACATACACCCTTATTTGCAAACTGAATTCCTTCAATGTAGGGTTCATACTTCATCACAAATCAAACCATTTCTTCCAGCAGTCATACCATGCTGCCTGCCTGGTCTGCAGTTTCAGAGTCATGTACAGCTGGATGTGACTGAGGAACAGGTGCTGCTTAGCAACTGGTGACCACCTGCCAGATCAGGATGGATGTCAAGAAAGTGTCTCCATCTATTTCCCATAGAGTCAGCATGTCTCTCAGCACTATCGCAGTCCTGACCAAAGGAAGCATATAGGTCAGCCTAATCGGTGCCCGATGTCTGCCTGTCACTAGGGGAAATCTTTATATAGATAAATAAAAGCCACATAGCCTGGTATCTCGGCTTACTCAATTTTTCTGGGTTGAAGAAGGAAGGCTGCTGATGGCATCTCTACCAGACTCTCAGATTCCTGAGGACCTCCACTGACATGTCTGAGACTCACCCAGGGCAGCCTCTGCATGACACACTTTTCACATAGCTTCTGAATGAGTCTGGCCTAGTAGTCCTTAGCTTCCAGAGTCCCGCTGAGGTTGACATTGTGAGGCTTGTACAGTTTTACCACAGCATCTAGAGATGACTCTCTGTCTACTTTCATGGACCCTGGACAGCCCCTGTGGACAAAAATCCTTGAAATTTTGTTCTTGAGGCCAGATCTCAGTTGAGCATTTACAGGACCTAAGAAATAGGACCGCCAGGATTCAAAGTGTTCCCATGTTCTCCTGCACACCAGCATCACAGGGGTTCATGGTATTGCATCGAATGTTTCAGTGTAGCTGGAAAAGAGGATTTTGAATGTGCTCAACCAAAGAAATGATGAACAGATGAGGAAGCAGATCCACTAAATACTGTTACAAAATATATACAAGCAAATAAACATAACATTGTATTCCATGCAATTATATGTAAATTAAAGACAAAAATCAAACTGAAAATAAGTACATTGCTCTGACAAAAGGTTTTTTTTTTTTAATATCAGGGAGATAAGGTTGGCGAGATGAATCAGCAGATAAGAGTGCCTGCTGCTCTATAGAGAACTGAAGTTCACTTCCTGAACATCCACTTCAGTCAACTCACAACTGCCTGTAACTTTAGCTCTAGGGAATCTAAGAGCCTCTTCTGTCCTCTGTGGACACTACACACACACACACACACACACACACACACACACACACACACAAATAAATAGATAAATAAATAAATAAATAAATAATAAAAAACATCAAACCAATTTTAAAAAATCAGGACTTGTTTAGGCAGCCATATTGTTAAGCTTTCCTGGGTACAGCATCTTTGTCATACCCTGGAAATGCCAGTGTGGATGGGGGAAATTTCATAAGATCCCCACTCTAGATAAAGAACTACAGGCAGTCAGTGGCTGCTGTGGAGGGAGGATCAGGTTACTCCAGAGATGAGCTCCCTGATGGGTTATCTAATCCCAAGTGGTCAGTCATAAACACATATGCACATGAGCAACAGTAAATGGACTCAATACATTATATACCTATGTTTGTGAAGTAATATTAATCAAGAACAGGTCACAAAGTTGAGAGTGGAGGAGGATGTAGAAGGATTTGGAGGTAGGGAGAGGGTGGGGTGGGTGATGTAAATACAGTACTCATATGAAATTGTTAAAAAAAATAAAAATAAATGGGGCTGGAGAGATGTTTCAGTGATTAAGAGCACTGGCTCCTCTTGCAGAGGACCTGGGTTCGATTCCCAGCACCTACATGGCATCTAACAACCATCTGTAACTCCAGTTCCAGGGGATCCAACACCATCTTCTGACCTCCACAGACACTGCACTGACATGGGTGCACTTGCACACATGCAGGCAATATACTCATACACATAAAATAAAAACAATAAAACACAAAAATAAATACAAAAAAATCAGGAAGGTGAGAGAGGGTGAGAGATGAAAGTAATCAGAACGCATTATATACATGTAGGAGGTTGTAAAAGAGTACATTTAATAAAGTTCCTTAAAGCATCAGTGTCTGGGTCATGTACCCCGCTGCCTCAGCATCCTAAGCTTAGTTCCCCGGCCAGTCAGACCAACCTGTGGTACTTCTTGATCCTGCTCACGTGGTCTCCGCCTCGCTCTCCCTGATCACCCAGCCGTGCCTCAGTCTTTCATTTACTTTCTCTTCCTTTCAGCTCCACTGATGGTGTCTCCTGATTCAGCCTTCTCAGCTGCCGACCTGCTGGCCTCATTTGGATTCTGTCTTTCGGTGCATGCCATTTTCATAATTATCTTTACTCTCAGCGCAAGACAGGCCCTCCCAGCCCCCGACAGGCTTCGCTGGGGTCAGATTGCTTGCTGTGCTTTGGCTCCGGGTGTTAGAAAAGCACCTGCTCACCTTTCCTATTGTTCCCTGAAGGCTTTTGTCCCATCCAGTCATGGTCCATTCCACCTTCACAGTGCTCTGCGCTTTTTAACTTTCACTGTAAATGCAAGGCTTTTCCAAGGCAGTTTTTAAAAACAGATCTTACTATATTCTGTGCAAACATTGGCCAATGAAAAAATAGACGATTCACTGGATATTTAAGAAAACCATTGTCTGGATTTGTACAATAAGAACAAATAGCTTGGAACACTGCTGTAAGGTACTTTGTCTATAGGGGCTTGAAAAGATGGTGTTGTATTGATATATTTTTATTCTTTGTATGTTTTTATATAAAGAATAGAAATATAATGGGTCAAATGATCTAAACAACGAAGAGTTTGTCCAGTTACTTCTTTGTACGCTAAGGAATCACTTCATTTCAAGCAGTTAAAACTTTTATTTGCTATAGAACCATAAAACACCCAATTCTACACTTGCAAATACTAGTCCATTTATTCACCTTCATTTTTTATTTGTGTAGTAGTCCAAAGACAGATAACAATTTATTTTTTCTGAGTGAAATTTCAGTCACTCCAGAAAATGTCATATATTGTATTTCTTTGTGCATTGTTTGACGGCTGCTCTAGTGGTTGGAAAGAGACAAAAGATGTGCAGCAAACACTTTCGTACCTCAAGGGAAAAGCTCTCCCCATCTAACAGCTATTTTAAGAGGTTGAAGATACATTACCACAGGCTGCAATTACTTCATGAATCCCAGTTTGAACTGAAGTCTCATCTCTCAAGGGTATAATCCTAGGGTCCCTTTTCCTTTCCAGCAGAACTAAACCATCTCTCTGACTATTAAGGCTGCTGTAGGCAATCTCAAACAATCAGAGTGCCTCTTCATATTTAAGTAAATAAAATCACCTTTAAACATGTACAGTTTGAAAAATCACAAAAACAGCAACCTGCAGAGATAGGAGCCAGTCAGTCGCAAACAAATAACTAATTATGGTCAAACATTGAATAGAAATTTTATTAGCGCATGGAGATCAGTAAAGCATCCTATTTATGTGGCACTGAAATTGACATGGTAAGAATATTTCTGTAGTTCTTAAAAATTAAGTTTTTATAAACCAATGATGTCATGCAGTAATTGTTAATTGTTATATTTAACTTCTGAAATTAATGTCCCAAAAGTCCTAATTTCTTTTTCAATGGAAGGGATAACCTTGCACTCCCAAATTTTCTGTCTTTGTGATCTCCATCTCCTAAAAAACAGAAGATAAAGCTGCTTTTAAGAGCTTCCCTGTAGTGTTCAGACAGTGTGAGGGGAAGCAAGCAGAGCCCACGACCAGCCACACAGTGAATAAGTGCTGTCTCCCACATACACACATGAGCAATTCTCAAATATTTATAGATGAAATTGGAATAAGTGAAATAGAGACCTCTTAAATGTCTTTGATGAGAGAGAGAGAAAGAGAAAGAGAATGAGGGCACACAGGAGTCTCTTGTTACATCTACAGTCTATCTAACCACATTTTATACATAACCTTAGACATGAGTAATATATTAAACAAAATTCTGTATCTTTCTTTGAATATGTACCTGTACTACATAACAAACTTACAGAAAAGTAATTCTATTTTTAAATTCTCTTCAGGAGCTGAAGAGAGCTCAGTAGTTAAGAGCACTTGCTGCTCTTGCAGTGGACACATTTTGGGGGACACACAACTGCAAATAACTCCAGTTCCAGGGGTTCTGTCACCCTTTTCTGGCCTCCACAGCATGCACAAAGGCAGCACAAACATATATACACACAAACATAAATAAAAAATAATAATAAATCTGTAAATGAATTCTCTTCTCTATTTTCTCTATTTCATCTCTTTGTAACAAAGATAAATCTGTTTTGTTAAATAAAAAACTAGATAGCTCTTAAAATTAAATTATTACAAATCCTCTTCTTTTTAAAGATGATGCAACTTACTGGCTCACAGACATCTGGTCTGATTGTGCAGATGTACCCTAACATGTTCCCCCATAGGCTAGAACTAAGAGCACTTAGGAAATGACATCACTAGTTTTCAATTCCAAAGGCACTGAGGTCAGGTGACCAGTCTCTTTCACTCAGTTCCTCTACAATCTTGTTAACTGGTTCCCCTGGGAACCCTTCTTTTGAATTGTTTCAATATTTATCTATTTTTGTATGTATCAGTATTTTGCCTGCATGTTTGTTGGTGCATCATATGCATTCAGTAATTGTTGAGGCCAGAAAAAGGAGTTGGATCTCCTGAAACTGGGCTTAAGACTATCAGCCCCCATTTGGGTACTGGGAATGGAACCTGGGTCATCTGGGAGAGCAAAAAGTGTCCTTAACCGCTGATCCACCTCTTGAGCCCCTGGGAACCTGTTCTAACGAACTTTAACCAAGGTGAGAACTTCAGATTTTTCCAACCACCCAATGGAGCCCTTCCAGCTACTCATTAAGGCTGCCTTGTTACTCCCACTCAGCAACTGGTGCCCGAGGAGTACTGCAATCCTTTGTGTTCAGTTCTGCTTCCCTGAAGATTTGAAGACATGTTCTCAATATGCTTCCCTCCTCCAATTTCAACTTAGAATTTTTTTTTGAAACAGGATTTCATGTAATCTAGCCTTGAACTCACTATGTAGCAAGGGATGACCTTGAACTCATGATCTTCCTGCCTGTCTCCATCTCCTTTTATACAGAATCTCAGCACAATCTTCATTTGCATCTCCATGTTTTTCTAGACCCTCATCACACACCTAAGCCCTTGTACTCAAAGATCTAGGAGAGAGAAATTTTCTTATACACAAAATTTATCACATTTTGATAAAACTTTAATATTTTATTTTCCATGGGGAGTAGGAGCTTGTTCACCATTATGTAACAGTTCAAGCTTCATAATTACAGAATCAATGACCATTTGGTTGGTTGAGTGGAAGGGTAGATGAATAAGTGAGTGAATTAATGAATAGCTACCTTTAAAACTATGTGTAGTCAGGATGTCTATTTGATAAAAAGTCAGAAACTGATCTTGTTGGGATCGTGCTAGCATCTACGCATCCTAAAACTATTCTACTGACTTTGTCTATTCTCATTAATTTAATACAAGAGACATCATAAAAACTGTTTGCAGCTAAAATTATCTAACCGTAGTTTAAAGAAGGAATTTTGAAGCATTCATTTATGTATTAATGTAGTTAAGGGGCATGCATGGAACTAGTCCCACAATAGTGAGAAATAATCCATTGTTTCTTCCTTTAAAGTTTATATTCTTGAGGAAGATATTATACAGTAAGCCTTCTTAATGGAGAAAAATCCATGATAATCTTATGTTGTCTTTTAAAAATCATTTTAAATATTTTATTTTCATTTTTTCTTATGTGCATGTGTGTGTGAGCGTAAGCACCTGAGTTCAGTGTCCTTAGAAGCCAGAAAAGGGCTCCTCTGGAGCTGGAATTGCAGGTGGTTGTGGGGTGGATATAATCCCCCTGATATGACTGTTAGGAGCAGAATTCCAGTCCTCTGAAAGAACTGTAAAAGCTCTTAACCACTGAGATACCTCTCCAGCCCTAAAACTCATTTTTAAAATTGCCTTCATAAGTCTTCCAAGTAGTTTTGACTAGAAAAGTCATGCAGTTTTAAAATCTAAATTCAAAAATACTTTAGATTTATCATATGTTCAACCTTATCAGTTCTACAAAGATTCAATAAAGCACTCCCAAATCTGAGAAAAATAGGAAAATAACTGTGTTTAAAGTAAATGTGAGACCTGTGAACCCATAGGATGGACTGAAGAAGGCAGTGACCACAACTCAGCTAAAGCAAAGCTCTCCTGTGGAGCACCAAGCACTGCATCCCACCATAGCTCCGGATGGTGGGGAGCCACACCACAGGCAGCTTGAAACCAGGAACCAGGGGAATGCCAGACATACGGGGATAATGGATGGACCATGCTTTCCAGTGGCGAGGAAGAGATTTGTGTTTCACTAAGTAACTCAGAGAAATGGTTCTGCCATACTAACCACTAAAGAGAGTGGTTATGCATCAAAGAAAGAATATGCACAGAGCCTGGCTGTCCAGAACCATCTCATGAAGGAAAGCAAGCACCTTCCACAGTGCTACAGCAGGTTGTCAAAAGTGTGGTGGTGGCAGAAGTGGGAACTGGAAAGGAGCTGCATTTAAGCTGCCTTCATCTCATTCAAACATGTCTGTTAAACTAGACATGATGATGGCTTGCTGAGTTTGGCTTATTACAGTTAATATAGTAATCTCCTCCAGCTCCATCCATTTTTCTAAAAATATCATGATTTCTTTCTTCTTTATGAATGGATAAAATTCTGTTGTGCAGTTCATACTTAAGTTTATGTGTGCATGTGTGTATGTGTATTTGTAGAGTGTAACATAGAGAAGAGGCTGAAAGGGGAAAGATAGACATGAAGAGACGACAGGTGCTAAGAGAGGCTGATGGGATATAGTCAACATGAAAACAGCAAATGACTATCTACGAGGGAAGAAGCTGACCGAGGAAACTGGGGGCGGGGGATGAGGGAAGGTATTGATGGCAGGAGATGACTAGGAATGGAGCATGTGGTGGCACAGGCCTTTAATCCCAACACTCGGGAGGCAGAGGCAGGCAAGGCCAGCCTGGTCTACATTAAAAAAAAGTTTCACACATAAATGTGAATATGCTATAATGAAACCTAATTCTTGGTAGGTTAACTTAAAGTTCTTATTTTAAAATATTTTAAAAAAGGAAATTTTGATGGCAGAATGAAAGATAGCCTGTGAGTTTCATCTTCCTTTTGGGCAAACATAAAGTAGCTCTTTGTCTAGGAGAACGAGGCAAAATCAGAATTCCGCAGGTAACCGCTACTCAGCCTTCCATTCCCTCCTCCTGCCACCCCTCACACCATCCTTTCAGACTGAATCACGTTTCACCCCTGCAATAAACTATGCAAACTTCTGACTAGTTCTGATGTACCCAGTAAAAAGCTGTAAAGGTACAATAACCCTTACAGGAACTGAACAACATGGAGACGCTGGTAGACGGTAGATTAGATAGATAGGTTGTGATAATGATTGACAGACAACAGATAGGTAGACAGATTTCTAGAATAGGCAAAATGATATGTAATTGATTGAATACATAAGGTTGATTGACAATGATCACAGAAGAGTGATAGTTGATAGATTATAGACAGAATTTGAATAGATTTTGCTAAAGCGTATGGGGCATGTAGCATACACTTTACAAAAATAACAAAACATACAGTAATTACTCTATATTATAAATGTCACATGAGTATCACCTAATACTAACATCAGGTTTGCTGAACTCTTGTGTTCTTAGACAAAATGTGGCTGCATCAACCAAAATTTCATAAAAATGGACTGAATGAAAGTTTTATTCTTTTTTTCCAATTTAGAAGTACCTCACATCATTTGGAAACTAAGATGGTTCTGATCTAAATAGTGCTTAATATTCTCATTTCCATTAGGAAGAAAGTAAAAAAAAAAAAGTGAAGACATGCATGACCACTTCATTCATTCATCAGTGAGATAAAGCATGATTTCTAAGTGTGGAGAAGACATTTCCTTGGGAATTTTTGTATTTCTCACAAGGTAATGTCTCTAAAGATGAAGCACATTTATTTCTATTCCGTGTTATTAACACTTTCCCCACTGCTTTTTTTAGGTAGTAAACAGAGTGATATATCAACACTGTCGAGTGTTGAAGAACTCTTTGGACAATGCCTGCCACGTAAATACCCACCATGACCAACTCAGACCTTTCAATATAGTGTCCCTGGCTACAGAAATGCCACAATATGCATGGCAGCACACCATTATGTATTTCCATCAGCCACACACAATGGACGCAAAGAACCTCAGGAGCATGAATGACAGTAAAGGGAGGGAAAAGAGAGGAGATGGGTTTTTAATACACATTAGACATTTTTTTGTCTTTTTGAAGCAGAGTCTCCCTGTCACCACATTAGACTTTTTTATTACTAAAAAAAATATTCTTTTCCAATTTCATAATATGTATATAATATAGTCCCACTATTTTCTGGCCCTCCCTTTCCTGTCAACCCCTCTGCCCAAAGTCCATTTCCCATGTGCACATCGTTTTATTTTGTTTTGTTTTGTGAGCCAATGAGTTTAATCAGGCCGTTCACATGACCGTGCACCTGGAACTACCCATTGGATGCTGGTGGGCTCACCAGTAGGTAAGCAATTGAAGAAAATGACCCCTCCTCCCCAAGCAGTCCTCAGTAGGCAATAGTTCCTAGGGAACAGTAGGGTCCCATGAGCCCCTCTCTGATCCATGAATGATCATTTACAGGCCCAAATCTTGTGCAGGCCCAGTACAAGCAACCAGCGCTGTTCTGAATTCATGATTGTAACAGCCATGCTGTGCCCCGCGAGCCACAGCCTTTCTCACTTTCTTTAAACTCTTACATTCTTTCTACCCCTCTTCTGTGATGTTCCCTGAGCCTTAGAGAGGGTGGAAAGAAATTCTATCTAGGGCTAAGCACTCGATAGTCACATATTCTCAGAACTCTGAACACCCTGAGTCTCTGCATTCATGGCCGTTCGACCTTATTTTCTTTATTTTATGTGAATGAGTGTTTTGCCTACATCTATGTAAGTTCACCCATGTTGTACAGTGGAGGCCAGAAGAGATGTTGAAGCCCTGGACCTGGAGTTACAGTCAGTTAGCTGCCATGTGGGTGCTGGTAACCAAACCCGGGTCCTCTGCAAGAGCAGGCAGTACTCATTACTGCTGAGCCATCTCTCTAGCCCTCAGCCTTATTTTTAATATAATTTATTTACTAAGTTAATTATTTTTATCTTTAATAATTCATGTGTCTAGCAACAAGATGACAGTTTCTGAAAATATGACCTGCTCTTGTGAATCAGTAAGCCATCTCTAACACACTATGGATTACTGTTCATTACAGGCACATGAGGACCTAGTCCTCTTGTTTCCATTTCAGATGATTCTGTGGGGCTATCCCAACTCCAGCGTTCCCTTGGGTGGGAGGGGGCTGTGGTCTTGCTCTGGCTTCTGGTACAATAAGACTATCCTTCAATTACCCTCTCTGCCCACTTTAGCTCCCTTAACTCCTTCAATGTATGCACAAAACTCTACCTCTGTTCCCTGAGGACCCCAGTATGCTATAGCCTTCAATATTATATTGTACATAGCAGTACATTTTAACATAATGCCATGTCAAAGGAGGCATGTGTAGGAAATACTGGGATTTAAAACTAGAGCAGAACACTAGCAAATAGAAAAAGATAACCAGGGTGCTGGATAGATGTCTCAGCAGTTAAGAGCACTGGCTGCTCCTGCAGAGGACCCAATTTCAATTCCTAAAACCCGCATGCTGGCTAACAATCATCCTTAACTCCAGTTCCAGGGGAACCAATGCCCTCTTCTGACCTCCACAGCATTGCATGACACAGGTGCACTTACATGCATGCAAGGCAATACACTCACACACATAAAATATTACAAAATACTAAATACATTTTAAATAAAAGATAGTTGTAATAGTTTCAATGATTTCACAGAACTGTTTGAGGTAAATATTAGTTTAAATAATAGATCTTTTTATAATTATTGATTTTGCTGTCCAAGAAAGAAGTCTTCTGTGTATTTTTAGTATATACCGCTGAAGCACCTGTGTGTTGTTTCCAAGGCTCACATGAGACAGAAAATTCTAGCATGAATAGCAGTTTCTACTGAGAGCATTTAATCAATTTCATTATCAATGGAACTTCTGGGAATCTGAGGTGAATTGAAACTGGCTATCCAAATGGGAAATTGTGTAGCTTAACGTTACCTATTGTTATAGAATGAAAGTGACCTTAATGCCCACAAAGGAAGGGTATATTTAATGAGAGCTTATGAGCTAACCCTTTATGCAGTTATAAAGACAGTTCTGGATACAGAAAAGCTCAGAATGGCTGAACACTTACCACATGCGGGCAGAAAGCATTTTATGTTGTGTGGTCCCTTCACTTAAAGAGGCTTTTGATTCTAAGATGGGACAAGACAAAGCTAGAAAGCAGCTCTTTAGAATTCCACTAAATCAGCCAAGCAGAATGCTGAATGACCTTGGGCCACAAAGAAATTAATTCTGTTGTATTTACACAACTACTTAACACAAAGGTGTAGATAGAAGAAAAGAATCCCATTTTCTATCATTTGTGGGAAATGCAGCAATAGAAATAATCTATTAATATCCCATTTTAAGTAAATCACTTAATATATACATTTCTTTGTTTTTTAAAATAAAGACATTTATTCTTCTTTTATGTGTATGAGTGTTTTGCCTGCATGAATGTAAGTGCAAAGCCCCTGGAGGCCAGGAGAGGTCATCTGATCTCCTGGAATTGGAGTTATGATTGGTTGCTAGCCACCATGTGGGTGCTGGGAACTGAACCTGGGTCCTCTGTAGGAGCAGCCAGTGCTCTTCACCACTGGGCCTTATCTCCAGCCTGCACACTTTCCCTTGATCACAGTAATCATAGAGGAGCCTACAGTTGCTAGCTCTAGTTGAAAGCTAGCACAGATATGCATATGTCCAGCCTCTTCTGGGTAGCCTTAGCTGTAAGGTAAAGCCCACCTCTCACTATATCACAGTTCTCTTGCTGTCTTTTGAACTAGTTTTCACCAAATGAACCCGTTCTAGTGGGGATAGTAGTATATTTCAGTGCCTAAGGTGTTTTACTCTCTTAGTGGGAAGGAAAGCCAGCATTCCCCACCAATATCAAATGTCCCTCTAAACCAAGCAAGAGCCACCCCACTCTGAAGGCTTTCCATTAGCCCAGTGCACTAGTGATGATTTTCATTCAGAAGCTCATTACCATACATGTATCCCTAATATCTGTGCTTCAGTGACAACTTATAAAAACTTTTAAATAAAAAAATTGAAATCTGGCGGTTTAACACATATCTGAAAAGTTTAAGGATATGTCCAGCACAAACATCAGTATTGGGGGGGGGGGGTTGTTTGTTTGTTTTTTGTTTGTTTAGAGGTGGGGTCTCCTGGTTAACCCACCTGACCTGGAACTCACTATGTAAACCAGGCTGGCCTGAGTCTCACAAGATATCCACTTGCGTCTGCCTCCAAGTGCTAAGATTGAAGGAGACGGCCACCACACTCGCACATTAGTATTTACTTGTTTCTGTTTTCCTTCCCTTTCCTTTTGTTTTCCCAAGTGTTGTGAGGTTTTGTGTTTGCTTTTGTTGCTTTGTTTGGTCGTTTTGATACAGGGTCTCCCTGTAGCCCCAGCTGGCCTGGAATTCACTATGCTGACCAGGCTGGCCTTGAACTCACAGAGATCCGCCTGCCTCTGCCTCTCAAGAAACAAATCTCTTAAACCTGAAATAATTCACAAATAAATGCCACACTTATGACACAAATAAACAATAATCCTGTATTTTATAAGTGAACATTATATTCAAAATTTACCAAATCTTTAATACTACTAAGTTTTCATTTCCGATTTCAGAAATAAAATGGAGTCAGAAATGAAAGTATATTTCTTCATTAAGGTCAGCAAAGCCTAGAAGCTTTTGGATTTGTCTAGGCTGCTGCTTGGCTTAGAGGTTTTGTGCTAGAACTGGAATTCTAAGGCCAAGGAACCATGTATAAAATTGCAGGAAGCAAGGTTAGATGCTTTTTTTGTGGAGCCATTTGTGGCATGAAAACATATCCTCTGGTTCTTGGAGTCTACGCTTCTATATGACCGTCCTCTTTCTTTTTAGTGTCACACCTGCAGGTCAACGCTTGGTTGAGGAAGGAAAAGCAGAGAGCTTTAAGTGTGCCTAAATTGATCTATGAAGCCCAAAATGGAAAGGTTTAATTCTGAGCATTCCAAGTTGGTCATCCAGACTTGGTGGGCAGTGTCTCACATTATAGGATTCTCTTGCCATTTTTGTACATTGGTTCCATTTTACAAAATATCTTTTTAGACTTGCTCCATGTCCGTTTTCCTGGATTTTCCAATTTGAGAATGTAACACATTATTAAACGCTATTCTTCCTTCTTCAACCTAATTCTCCTCAAGTGAAGCACAGAGCAATAAGCCCCTTACACACACATTTTGAAAAGAGATGTAGTCTAAATCATTCCTCTAAGACTTTCAAAGCTGTTAAAGAGAAAACAGACCCAAATTGGACTTTTCAGCACTAGCCAGTCACTGACCTCAGTCTAAAATGACTGAGGCTGTTTCCTTTAGACTGAGTTGTCAGTCAGCTACAGTGACTCCCACACACACACCCCTGGATGAGAGGGGGTGGGGCTTCCCCTTAACCTAAAGCCAAGGGAGATAACCGTGGAAATTGAAACCCAGAGAAAATGGATGGTTCTCCTGGGTGAAGCAGACTTTCTACCCCCAGAGAAGCATCTCTAAGTTCACAAATGACTTTGCTGGAGGTAAAACCTTAAAAGGAACCTCAGAGAAATGTCTACTGGAAGAGGACTAGGACAACCTACAGAGGAATGGCAGAGTCACGTCCTAGAACAGAAGAAAGTCACAGATGGCCACCTCAGGAGGGAGGCTGTCTTCACAGTGTACAGCAACTAGGAAGTCCCCAGGGGAAAATGGCACAGGGCATCCAACAAAGCCTGTATAAGATAAGACTTAGTCTGGGATGATTTGCTACAGCCAACAGCAGGTGCCCACAGAGTGCAACTGTACCTGCCACCTGTGACAGCTTCCCATGAGCAAGGACGGAAGCTATTCAGAAAAGAAAGAGGGGCGTGCATGCAGCAAGGCATTAGAAAACTTTGAAGCCCAAGTTAAGATGATCTGGGAAAAGAGAAAAAAATGAAAACATTGGGAGTCTTAGTATTATACCAGGCTGTACTGGGATTGTGCAATATCACCCTGGACTGAATGTTTCCATGCTGAATCGTCAGAGGCAAGGAGGGGCCCTTGTACTGTTAGTCCTGGAATTTACTGAATCAAGCTTCCTTGCAAAAACACAAGATTGATTTCAAAATCAGAAGAGGAGCTTTAGCAGAGGCCTGTGGAAATGGGGGACCCAGGAACAATGCCCTCTTCAGGGAACTAAGGTGACCTTTTCAAACTTCTTTAATTCTGCGAACACTCTGTCTCAGAAGCAAAGTTGCTATGGAGGAAATGCTTTACTAAAACACCGATTGCCTCATCAAATGCTGGTGTCATCAATCACAGACATGAATGAAAAATGTACGAATTTATAATGATAACATTTCATACATATTTCATATGATTTATGACCTTATTTGTATATAGATATGTTTTAATAAATGTGACTCAAATACAAATCCACTACACTTAATTTTCTAAGCCACCCTAATTTAGTGGCTGCTTATTCCAAATTCAAATCCCACTGTTTAACACTGATAAACAATAAGAATTCCAGTCCAGAACATTTAATGACTGATGGTTACAAAACCACCTGCTTTGTTTGCACCGTGTTCTGAGCTGACAAGTCTTTAAGGATCTCTCAGATCTTAAATAGCTTCCCGGTTGGGCTGCTTCCTACATTCATCAGCTGTCCCTAAAGAACCATAAATTCTGCATCTCTGCTTTTGTTCTTCACTAATTGCCTCAGAAAATTTCAAACATAATAGAACGTTTAATACAGAAGAATGACACCTTGCCACGGTATCAGACTGAACTCTTTGTACATCTTTAAATCCATACAGTGATCTTCCAGTGGAGGAAACAGTAAGGCAATTAAGCAGTAGAAATAGAACGGCATTATTTGTGAACATTTCCTTTCCTAAACAATAAATATTTTTTTCTCATTTTGAACTGCTTGTCCATATTGCGTGAGAAACAAAAACTTCTTGAAATATAATCATCAATCATTTAAGTTGCATCCATAAATTTTTCTTAAGGTAAGAAAAGGAACTAACAGCAGGCATGGTGGTATGGGCCTTTAAACCCAGCCCTCGGGAAGCAGAGGCAGGCAGATCTCTATGAGATCAAGGTCAGTCTGGTCCACATAGTGAGTTCTAGATGGGCTGGGGCTAGAAAGACTCAGTCAAAAGAAAGAAAGAAAGAAAGAAAGAGAGAGAGAGAGAGAGAGAGAGAGAG
>NW_008358517.1:3691862-3700049 GCF_000622305.1 Nannospalax galili
AGGGAGGGAGGTAGCTCAGTGGGTATATTGCTTTCAATGCAAGACATGAAGACCAGAGTTCAAATTCCCTGCACCTATGTAAATGCCAGGCAGGTATGGAGACCTGCCTGTAATCCCAGCACTCTGAAGGCAGAGATAGGGGATCCCCAGGCAAACTCACTAGCTGGACCAGCTGTATGGCTCCATGTGAAAGACCCTGCCTCAGTATATAGGGTGGAGAGTGATTAAGAAGATACTCTGGGCTCTACACTCATACTGAAACACCCCCACTTGCACATGCATACACATGCAAAAAATAAATATAAGAAAAATAAGAAAAGTAAGATGTTAAATGTGAAGTGTTTGGCATCCTCGTGGCCCCACACTCCCCTCAGTCTCTGTGACCTTCTAGGACCTGTCCACCACCTGCTTCTTTTCCTTGGCTCTATGCTTTTGGGTAGGCTGGTGCATCCTCCAACTCATAAAGGGCAATTCACATTTAGAGAACAGTTCCCTTATGGACGAAGAAGAAAATCACACAGGAGAAGTGAAAACAGGGTCCACACCCCTGAACCTGATTTCAGTAATGGAAATGTTTTGCAGCATCAGTTTCTCACCTTTGTCTCTGGTCACCATCTACTAATTTCTCCCTTACTGTCCCATGCTGCACTGACCACTTTCTATGGCCAGCTAACTCCTTTTTCTTGTCCCTAGCCTATAGCATCTATTTCCTCATCAGCACCCATTGCTAACCCTGATCCACCATTATCACTCCTCCCTTCCCAGCCCATCTCCATCACACCAGTTTACTTCACATGTGCGCCTGTGTGGCTAAACATGGATACAGAGTAGAGCACAACCACACTAGCCTTCGGCTTCAGTGTATGATCACTAATGGTAAGTGAGCCCTTAGTGCTGGATCTTTATGGTAATGGCATGGAGATTTCTATGAAAGAACAGTACCTCTGTTCTTTGAGACAGATGTCTGACCCACATGCACCGTCCTTTCAGTAACCTTCTCATCTGCATTGGAGATTCTGTCTTGGCTTTGTCAACCACAGAAGACAGTGAACCTCTTTCAGAAACTCAGCTGCAACCTTGCACATTTCCAGTCCGGCCATGAGCATAACATTCCATAGACCCTAAAGCTTTATCTTGAACTTGTCTGTGCTGAGCCTGGAGGCTGTCATGAAGACAATGGGCCTCCTCTGGGTCTCATAAATCAAGGGAGCCTTTCCCAGGCTAGAGGCCTGATAGAGTCCAAGATAAGCTTTGTGCTGCTAACACATTTCCCAAGAACAAATTCTTCTGCTATATAGAGTGACCATATTATCTTATATTATCAAACCTCCAAAACTCACAGCCATCACCAGCAGCCAAAACACAATCTGCTTCCTGTGTCTCAAAGAAATGTGGTAGCATGAGACACATTTCCACAAGCTTCCACCTCTGTGTGTAACAACTAGGTAGACCACCTAAGTCCAAACACTACCTGTCACCTCCACTCTGCTCAGAGGCCAGCCCATCACTGTGCACTGGATCCTAGTCCCACAAACCTATCCCAAGCCATTGCTCTGGCAGCTCTCTTTCTTTCTTCAGCAATCATGTCCCCCCTCTTTAGGGAATCAATCCTAGTGGGCTGTACACATTTATCCTAGGACTGAATAAGTGAATGACTAAAGCAGGAAACCCTCTCTGGAACCTTCTGTTCTTGCTAACTATTTCTCCCCTTTCTCCTTTACAGCAAAAATCAGAATATCCTTTTATAACTTAATGACGCAAATTCTTTTCCTTTTCTATCAAACTCCTTCCAATATCGATTCACTGCCATTACTCCACTGCACTTCTCAAGGTCCCTGGTGGGCTCCCTATCACTAATCTCAGCAATCTTTCTTCAGTCACAGTCACCAGACTTGACCTGTCCACTGAACTGGTCCCTCCCACGTCCTGACAACGCTGCCCTCCCTTGGTCTCCAGGCCATAATATCATCACCTTGGTTTCCATCTAGTTGTTTCTTTTATATTTCTGCTCTTTACTCCACTTCAAAAGACTGGAATGTTCAAGCCCCAATGTTTTTACTTCTTCTTGATATACACTTTACTCAGTCCTTTGGGGATCCTAAACAGTCCCAAGGTATGAAACTTGAATTTTTGTTCTGAAGACATCCAAGTTAAAATGCACAATACAGATTTTTCTCCAAAATCCAGACTCAAATCCATATTGGGCCTAACCATCTGAGTGTGTGGCAGGCCCTGTGACTTCACCTGTCTCCTCAGGGCCCTCACCCTCTGTCCTTGTCACCATAAGTAACAGCACCCTATGTTCTTTTACTTACCTCTTATTGAATTCATCAGAAGCCAGTTTCTGGTGCTATCTTCAAACAAGTTCACATCATGTTTATCTCGTTCTGCAGTTTGTGTCAGCCCCTTCACATTAATCTGGATCCCAAATGCCATTCTCTCTGTCCCTCTCCTGAGCTATTGTTAAGGTCTCCTGACAGAGTTCTCTGCCTCGGCCCTTACCTCTCTTCAGTCTCTTCTCAACACAGAACTTGTTAAGACATTACTGGCTCATTTCATTGCTCTTCTCAGGAACTCCCAATGGTCTCAATGTCGTGCAAAATGGAGAAGTTTCACTATCATACATAATGTCAGGTATACACACTGATATTTTTCCTTTACTTGACTCCCCCCTTCTATGCCCCTTTAGTCAACCAGACCTCCTTTTCCATCCTCGAGTATTTCAGGTCTGCTCCACCCTGGGCTTTTGTGCACTTACTGTTCCTCGTCTGAAATGTTTTCCCTATGTCTCTATATAGCTAGTGTCTCATTTTCTTTAAAGTCTTATTTAAAATCTAATTCTCATGAGGACTTGGCTGACAGCAGCACCTCCCTAGACACTGTAAATGTGCTATCACTGCTTTCGGTTCTTAGTATTTGTAACTCTCTGACACATTACACATTATACTAATTGGCCTTTTGCTGTCTACTTCTCCCATGGAAAATAAGGAGGAAGGACCATGAGAACTGGACCTCCTTCTCTGTATGATGCACAGATGTCTCTGGGTCACCCAAAATGAAGAGTAACAGGTGGTGCACTGTCGATGAAAACCTATTACTCCGGATTGGGTATAGAGAGATGTGTGACTTTTTCTAGGGAGTCTACATGTATTCATCCCAATTAGAAAAGACAATTACAGACTAAATAAATTATTCCACACAAGTCCAGCTTGGTAAGCCAATGAGTTTATTGGGGTTACTTACAGGAACATGATGAAGGGTTATTTTGGAGCATGGTCAACTTACAGGCAACTACACCATCAGAGTCTCCTGCTCACATATTCTCAATGAATAAAGGAGATGATGAGCCTAATGCTCGGGATACCTCAAGAGCCTCATGACCCCTCTCTTCTGTGGGTGATATTAGTTAACTGGCTGAATCTTGAGAGGTCTTGTAATCACAGCTGCTCTGATTGAAGATGGCAATGATTATGTCCAAAAGGACAACCACAAAACTAAAGAGTTTGAAGTGGGTCTAGAGATTGATGTGGGACTAATGGTTTCTGCTAAGAGACAGTCACAGAATATAAGATACACTGATAGAGACAAGTAACAAAAGAGGATTTTTTTGTATTGAATGTGCTGTTCTGCACCAATATGTTTAACCATGTCAGTTTGATTGTTAATTAATTTTCACGACTAATCTGTTTCTATTTACATGCTATATAGAGACAACGTACCACCAAAGGCCAGGTTTCACACCTAAAACCCAATTTTAACAGCTACCATTTGTAAATTCAGAATGTGGTTTGTTTGCCTCTTTCACCATTACAAGAAATTTAAAATGATCCTCGCTTCCAAGCTTAATTCCTTTTTGACCTCGGGATAACCTTTACTCAGAATTCAGCCCTTTTACCAACTTCAATAAGAAATCAGATTGCACTGAGATCACGGAGATTTGTACAGGATCATCAAAGATTTTCCTCAATTGATCCTGAGGATCCCATTCAGAAGAAATCTTCATCAACTCCCTATCTTCTCAGGGAAAAGTTGCTTTGCATCCCCCCCTCACTGGTCTCTCACTGTGCAAGCCTGCAGCCATTTCTGTTCCCTCTCCCTCTTTAATTATGAATAAATACCTCACAGCTTCCTCCTGAGATTTAGGTTTAGATTTAGTAAGCATTGTTGGGATTTTTTGAACTAATATAAAATGTGTAAAGATTATATTATTCACCGGCAGAAAGCAATGGAGATTTAAATTAAAGCATGGGTTTCTCTCTCAGAATTACCCATCACAGGAAAAAACATATTGATCCTTCAAACAAAAATTTAATCCAATTCACACAAATTAAATAAGTGTCACTTATTATTATGAAGAACCAACCTTAGGGACATGCATGAGTTTTCTTGGTATAAATCCTGAGCTCCTTAAACTCCTGAAAATTATAAAATTGAAAGTCTGGCACAAAAGCAAAATAAAATTAGTTGCAGATCACTAAGAATAAGAACAGGCTGATTATCAATAAGACAGAAAATAAAACAGGAGCAAAACACAGTGTCTACCCAGGATCAAGATCACCCCTGAATGCCATCGGTTAATGCCAAGGCAGCACCCATTCTAGAAACGTTGAATTTTGTGTTCTATGTTTATTGTCCTTTTGAGAAAAAAATAAGAAATCATTTCAGGGCATCAAAAATTGTTACTGTAAGTTGAATGCATAGTCTCATTAATATTACAGAGACATTTAAAATGCCTTGTCATTTATCTTGTGGAATCTGTTTTGAACTGGGGACTTATTGGGAGAATACATATCTCTGCTCTTAGTGTTATAATAAATCAATAAATCATTAAAGGTCAACCAAAGTTGGTAAATGGCTCATAAAATCAGTTTTCAACTTATATGTAAATAATAAAATAGACTTTGTACAATACTCATGATCTGGTTTCCTCTTTATTTATAAATCTCATGTAAAATTTAAGCCTGAGGAATTTTTGGAGATTGAAATTAAATTTTGTAAGTTACATATTTAAAATTCTGCCCGCCAAATAAGGGTTAATAGCAACCATAGTCATTGAAAAGTCACCATTCAATGGTCTAACTTTGTAGAAACAAGTGACACATAAGTATTATGTAGAACATGCTAGAAGTAATAGAACACATGCAGAGAATTTGTGCTATGTAAATGAGTCAAAGGGATCATGGTAAGTTAACATAAAAATCTATCAAAGCTCAACTCTTTGTGCACTGGGACCACTGAACTGATAAATTTTTCTTGGCTCTGGCCAGCTTCCTCCTTGAAGTGACTCTTCCTGATGAACCACCTCTACTGCTGTAGCTCTGTGTCTCTGCTCAGGTCTTTGTTTTGGGACACAAGAACCAGGACCTCCCTACAGAGCTATCCTCTGAACTCTGCTATCAATCAACACCACTTCCAAGAAATATAAAAGCCTAAGGAAAGACAGCTCAGCTCAGAAGACATGCATGTTGCTATAAATTACCCTAAGTCACATAAGATAATAAACAATTCCTTTGGGAAAAATAGTTGTTAGAAGCATAACACTCAAAAATAAAGTCACATAAAATAAGAAAGAAATCTAATGGAACTTATGATACAGTCTTATACATGTCAACTGTTAAGAAATAAACACTACATTAAACATAAGCCTTTATCTTGAAAAAGACCCAAAGTTTATTTGTAAAAGAGTTTTAGCATAAGAATTATTGTAAAGTAGCAGAATTGTGGGTACTTTGAAGCCACTGGAAAATTGGAACACTGGGTGGTAATGGCTCATAACAATTGAGTAGACTGAGGCAGATTGACAGCTGTTCAATGTGCATTTTGTGAGCGCCTATGAGGCTCAGGTTAGCTGAGTACTAGTCCCTGAAGTCTCGGGCTTACTTTGAGGTGAAGTAACTGCAAGTAACTGAAATTTGAAGTCCATAGTATGGTATGTTACAACTGTCCCGAATATACCAGGTGTTGAAATAAATTCATGTATGAAAATAAGCAAGGAAGCCAGAACCAACTGCATGTTTTTATAAGTTATCAATGGTCATTTTTATCATTACCAGGCCTTAACAGCTTCAAAAGCTGATTTTAAAATAACTTATTGGGCATAAATATTGTCTTTTAAAATATTTTATTAACGCATCTTAATAATGTGTCTGAAAGAGAATTACTTTTCAAAAGAATCTTAAACTTTTTCCTCACATTAGAGAATGAATTCATTAGATGATTTTCTTGTATCTACAAAGGATTTTTGTTTTTGCTTGTAGAGTCTCCTGGAAGTGGGGTTTTTGAAATTAACTTTCCTAGTTCTAGAAAGAAAAAAGTTCCTGACATGTATATTGGTTTGCTTTGCCTCAGAGAACATGAAGACTTGCGTGAGGCTGATTCAGAAAAAAAAAATCCAAGTTACTTTATTTAAAAAAAAATTTTCAAAATCAGTGGCATTTGATTTCAATCACTTGACATGATGTGTAGATATGCCCTCACAAGAATCCTAGAGAAGTATGCATGAGGTTGCTCAGTAGAATCCATTCCACGTATTAGAAAAGAAACATATGCCTGACTCTTTATCCACTTTACCCAGCAGGTTTTATTTTTGCCCCCAACAGTTACATCACCTCAAGATCTGAAGTGAAGAGCGTTAAGACATCTATCCTTTGTGATCCAAGAGCCCCTGAACACTGCTGAAGAGCACAGGGTACTCATGTTGTAGAATATGACTTGAGTGCATCCACTCTTAGACACAATTTATTGAAATACTTGTAAAGTTAAATTAGTTCTCATTCAAAATATATACAATATCAATCTCTCAGAAACTAGAAGGAGCCTGGGTCTTCTAGCCCAATCCTTTTGTCTCTCTTTCAGTCTCCTAAGGGAAAAAAAAAAAAAAAAAACGGAACTGGTATGAAGTAGTTCCTTCAAGAATAGGTTGGCCAGGCTCCAGGGCTCTTACCACTCTCAAGAGCATTTGAACAACACAAATTGGACTTGATGAAGTGGGTAGGGAAAACATGAATTTGAGTCAAGTAGGAAGTTGGGGGTGAATCGAATCTGGGAGGAGCTGGGAGACAGGGAGGATATGATAAAAATTCAAATTTGTTATATGGAACTCTCAAAGAATTAATAAAATTTGAAAAAACAATAGTAGCAGATGTATATTAATTTTTCCCCAAGAAATTATAGATCAGTATGTCATAGGTTGTAGGCTTCTTATAGTTTTCTTAAAGCTCCACCCAGACTTGGTTGTTATTATGAGCCATACTCTGTGCTTTCCTCAGGATGATGACTGGGATGTTGTAATTACCCCCTTTGCCAACTTGTTTTATGTGCTAATTTTTTAAGACTTTTCACAAGGCCTTCTGGACCTTACATGATAACAAGACTCTAATGAACCCTAAATGTCACTGTGGTTTTCATTATTAAGGTAACACACCATTGTCACCTCCTCTTTCTCTCTTTGAGAGTGAACCTTTTCTATATAAAGGAAGGAGAGGGAAGGACATATGCTTCAAAGTAAAGCTCTTAAAATCAGGTTAATGAGCTCCAGTGTCCTGGTACCAGCACCTCCCCTGGGTAAGTCCAGCATGCCCAGCATGCCTTGACTCCCCCAGCCTCTTTCACCCTCCCAGCTCTCCCACTGAGTCTCTCCTCCTAGGCTGGGTACAGGCCCATTTCTTGTCGAGGGCTAACCTCTCGACCCAGAGCCGCCTCTGCTTCCTGATCCTTTGCATCTGGACCAACCCCTCCCTGCGAACCCCAGGAACCCTCTAGGCCTGGTCCTGTCCTCACCTCCCTTTACTTCCCTGTATGGCACAACAGCCACCAGCTTCCTGAGACCAGCATCTATCCTGGGCCCTTATCCAGGACAGACCAGTCCCCAAATTCTTGAGGGAAGCATCTTTCCTGGAGGGACCCATACTTAGGAGAAAGCCTGATATCATCTGAGGCTCTGTGGGAACTCCTAAAGAAAAAACAATTAGGCTACTCCAGTATAAAATCAAAAGAGAGAACCTGAAGCCTAGACCACCCAGCTTTTCATGCCCAACAAGTAAACCACAAAGACACATAAAGCTTACAAAAAGAAGATCTAAACTCAACAAAGGAATGCTTGAGTCTCACACAAGAATCAGAAACTACGAAGGAAATTCACATGTCAAAGTCACAGAGAAAAAAATAATAACATGAAAAACCAAAATA
>NW_008358517.1:3700106-3703364 GCF_000622305.1 Nannospalax galili
GAATTTAAAGAACACGCACACAAATTAAAAAATTCAAAAAAATAAAAGAAGATAGGGATAAACTTCTGAAAAGGGAAAAACTGAAGAAAACTCAGGCTTAAATAAAGAAGGAAGTGAAAAACTCAATAAGCCAACTTGAAACAACAGGGGAAAGCCTAAATGCTAGGATGAATGAAATGGAAAACTGAATATCAAGACTGGAGTATGTAGTGGAAAAGTTAGACCACTCAAGCAAAGATTATGAAAAATTTAAAAAAAAACACAAGAATGGAATATGCAAGAATTGTATGACACCATAAAAAAAAACCAAACTTACAAATCATAGGCATACAGGAAGAAGAATCTCAAGATAATGGTATGGAACAGATCTTCAACAAGATTGTAGAAGAAAATTTCCCAAAATTAAAAAAAGACATGCCCATACAAACACAAGAAGCATATAGAACATCAAATAGAAAGGACCAGAAAAGACATTCTCCATGGCACATCATAGTAAAAACACTAAACATTCAGAACAAAGAGACAATACTGAAAGCTGCAAAAGAAAAACAACAAATCACATATGAACGAAAAACCATCAGGATTACAGCTGACTTTTCAGTTCAAACTATGAAGGCCAGAAGAGCCTGGACCAAAGTATTCCCAGGTCAAAATGACCACAGATGCCAAACAAGATTACTTTATCCAGCCAAAATGTCTATCATAGTTGAAGGGGAAAGAAAAATCTTCCATGACATAAATAGGCTGAAAGAATTCATGTCCACAAAACCAGCCCTTCAGAGAGTTCTTGAAGCAATACAAAGAGCTGAAGAAAGGAATGACTATACACAAGGGGTAATGGATGGAAAGAAATTCAATGAAGGGATAACTGTGGAAATGCACAGCTATATCAAGATTGTGAACAGAAATAAAAATGACAGGATTGAATACACATCCTTCATTAATAACTTTAAATATCAATGGACTGAACTCCCCAGTCAAAAGATACAGAATAGTTGAATGGATTAAGAAACAAAACCTTAAGGTGAAAGGATGGAAAAAAGTACACCAAACAAATGGTAGTAAGAAAAAAGCAGGCATTGCAATTCTAATGTCTGATAAAATAGACTTTAAAACTAATCAGAAGAGACAAGACCACTTCATTCTGATCAAAGGAACGAAAAACCAAGAAGATATTACAATCATGAACATATATTCACCAAACTCTGGTGCACCCAACTTCATAAAACCAGCACTACAGGACTTTAAGACCCAGATTAATCCCAACTCATTAATAGTAGGGGACTTCAGTACCCCATTGTCACCATTAGATAGGTCAACAGGACAGAGAATTAGCAGAGAGACATCTGAATTAAACAATACCATATATCAAATAAACCTAACAGACATCTACCGAATATTCCATCCAAGCACTAAACAATATATTTTCTATTCAGTGCCCCATGGAACCTTCTCCAAAATCGACCATGTACTGGGGCACAAAACAAACCTCAACAAATAAAAAGAGATTGAAATAATTCCGTGCATTCTATCAGACCACAATGCAATAAAACTTAAAATCAACATGGGAAGGATCCCCAGTAACCACATGAACACATGGAGATTAAACAACACACTCCTGAATGATGATTGGGTCAAAGGAGAAATTAAGGAAGAAATAAAAGTATTCCTGGAACTAAATGAAAAGGACAATACAACACAACAAAACCTCTGGGACACAATGAAAGCAGTTTTTAGAGGGAAGTTTATACCTCTAAGTGCATATATTAAAAAATCAGAAAGGTCACAAATAAATGACCTAACATTGCAACTAAAAACACTTGAAAGGCAACAGCAAATAAAGCCCAAACCCAGCAGACAAGAAGAAATAACAAAAATCTGAGTATAAATTAATGAAATAGAAACAAAGAAAACAATACAAAGAATCAACAAATCCAAGAATTGGTTCTTTGAGAAGATAAGATTGATAGACCACTAGCCAGTTAACCAAAAGAAAGAAAGAGCTCTTCCAAATCAACAAAATCAGAGATGAAAGGGGAAACAACACAACAGACACCAAAGAGATCCAGAACATTATAAGTGAATACTTTAAAAATCTATATGCTACTAAATTTGAAAAACTTAAAGAAATGGACGGGTACCTAAAAGCATGGGAACCACCAAAACTAAACCAAGAAGAGATTAACAGCTCAAACAGACCCATAACACATAAGGAAATTGAAACAGTAATATAAAACCTCCTGACTAAAGAAAGCCCAGGACCAGATGGATTTACAGCAGAATTCTGCAAGACATTTAAAGAGGATCTACATACAATACTACTTAAGTTATTCAAAAAGATAGAAATGGAGGAAGAACTTCCAAATTCCTTCTACGAAGCCAGCATCACTCTAATACCAAAGCCAGGTAAAGATACAACCAACAAAGAAAACTATAGACCCATATCTTTAATGAACATTGATGCAAAAATTCTCAGCAAATACTTGCGAACTGCATACACACACACATCAAAAAGTGTTGGGGAACCCTGCTGCTAGGGTTGTAGTCCTCCACGTCTGGATAGCTCTAAGGGGCTAGGTGCTATATGGAAGAACTCCCCTTCTCAGCAGGGGGCCTCCTGCTCTCTGTCTGACTTACCTGGAAAGTGCCACTAAGCACGGATGCCTGACCTTATTTGGAAAATGAGCTTTGGCATAGTTACCTGGAGTAAAAACTACCCCCAGGTTTTTTCTATATGATAATTATGCATTGCCCAGTAGTCAGATGATAGGAGCCCACTGCCACATGTAAATAAAGCACACTATCAGCACCTATCAGGTGAAGCACTGGCTACTGCCTCCACACTATATTTTCCCTAACCCCCACTGAATAAACAGAGCTGTTTCACTGAGTCTGGAGCTGTTTGCATCATTGAACCTGCCTCCACAGAAGGGCTTTCTTCCTTCAGTGCTCACTGGCCATCCTGACCCCATTCATCACTTCTGCTCCCTCTGTCCTCATGGAGTGGTGGCCAATGACCCATGAGGAGAGGGGGTGACCCCACAAAAAAGATCATCCACCATGATCAAGTTGGATTTATTGCAGAGATGCAGGGATGGTTCAATATATGTAAGTCAATAAACATCATAAATCATATAAATGGGCTCAAAGACAAAAACCACATGGTCATTTCAATAGATGAAGAGAAGGACTTTGACAAAATTCAACATGCATTTATGTTCAAAGTCCTAGAGGGAATTGGAATGGAGGGAACATATC
>NW_008358517.1:3703445-3715328 GCF_000622305.1 Nannospalax galili
AAGACAAGAGCAGGAAATTAAAGGAGTAACAATTGGAAAAGAAGAGCTCAAATTATCCCTTTTTGCAGATGATATGATAATATATCTAAGGGACGCCAAAAATTCCACGCTCAAACTCCTAGAAATTATTAACACATTCAGTAAAGTGGCAGGTTACAAAATTAACCTACAAAAGTCTATAGCCTTTCTATATACCAATGAAAAGCAGTCAGAGAAAGAGCACAGGGAAACCCTCCCATTCACAATAGCCACAAAAAAAAATATCTGGGAATAAACGTGACCAAAGACATTAAAGACATCTTCAAAGAAAAATTTAAATCCTTAAAGAAAGAGACTGAGGAAGACATCAGAAGATGGAAGGATCTCCCATGCTCAAGGATTGGAAGAATTAATAATGTGAAAATGACCATCCTACCAAAAGCTGCTTATAGATTCAATGCAATGCCAATCAAAATCCCCATGACATTTTTCACAGCATTGGAAAAAACCATCCTAAGATTCATATGGAAGCACAAAAGACCTCAAATAGCCAAAGCAACCCTGAGCACTAAAAGCAATGCATGGGGAATTACTATACCAGATTTTAAGCTATATTACAGACATATAGTCATAAAAACAACATGGTACTGGCACAAAAATAGACACATAGATCAATGGAACAAAATTGAAGACCCAAATATAAGTACATTCAATTTCAGCCACCTGATATTTGACAAAGGGGCTAAGAATATTCACTGGAGGAAAGACAGCATGTTCAGCAAATGGTGCTGTCAAAACTGGACCTCCACCTGTAGAAGCATGAAACTAAACCCCTATCTTTCACCTTGCACAAAAGTCAACTCCAAATGCATCAAAGACCTCAATGTGAAGTCTGAAACTCTGAAACTGTTAGAAGAAAGCATTGGTAATAACCTACAAGATATAGGTGTAGGAAAGGATTTTTCTAAACCAGACATCACCTGCCCAAGAAACAAGGTCAAGAATCAACAAATGGGACCTCATTAAACTAAAAAGCTTCTATACATCAAAAGAAGCAATGAAGGAAGTGAGAGAAACCCCACAGAATAGGAGAAAATCTTCACCAGTGACACGTCTGACAGAGGTTTAACATCCAGAATATATAAGAAACTCAAAAAACAAACTATCGATAAAGGAAGTAACCCAATAAAAAGATGGGCTAAGGAGGTGAACAGAGAGTTCTCAAAAGAAGAAATGAAGATGGCTAAGAAGCATCTTAAAAGGTGTTCTACATCACTAATAATCAGGGAAATGCAAATTAAAACCACTCTAAGATTTCACCTTACCCCAGTCAGACTGAATAAGATCAAGAGAACAAATGATACCAAATGTTGGAGAGGATGTGGGGAAAGGGGAACACTCATCCACTGCTGGTAGGACTGCAAGCTTGTTCATCCCCTATGGAAAGCAATGTGGAGAACTCTTAAAAAGCTACAAATGAACCTACCATTTGACCCAGTTATACCACTCCTTGGCATCTACCCCAAGACCTCATCCTATTACAGAGACACTTGTACATCCATGCTTGTTGCTGCTCTTTTCACAATAGCTAAAAGATGGAAGCAACCTAAGTGTCCCTCAGCTGATCAGTGGATAATGAAAATGTGGTTCATTTATACGATGGATTTCTACTCAGCAGTATAGAAAGATGAAATCATGAAATTTGCAGGTAAATGGATGGAACTAGAAACTGTTATACTAAATGAATTAACACAGACTCAGAAAAAAAAAATACAGTGTTGTTTTCCCTCATATGTGGATCCTAGCACCAAATCCTTGTAAGTGAATATGTATCCAGACATAACTACAGGAACCAGGATAATGAAGTTGAACCAGGGAAGTAAAGAAAAAGAAATAATCTGAAAGAGAAGAACAGTAAAAAACAGGTGTTAACAAGGGAGATATGGATAATAATGTGGTTATTTTAAGGGGTGGATAGGGGGGAAGGTTATACAAGGAACCTAGGGAAGAAAAGGAAAGAAGGAGCCCAAGAGAGGTTGGACCATAGGAGAAGGGTATTATTAAGGGAGAAAAGGAAAAACAGGGGCACCTTAAATAGGGAAACCATGGTGGAATGGTTAGACAATGTGAGAGATAAACAATGCCTAGCTAGTTTTATAAACAAAGGGAACAATATTAGGCCAACAACCTACTGACAAATTATATATACAACCAGATCAAAGAAGGTAATACATGCCTAGGCAAGGTTTATCTGAGAGTGTTTGGTCTTTGACCAAGCTCTATCTACATGGCATATGGTAATTAAAAGTACCAGACTGGTGGAACTAACCTTCTTGGATGTTTAACAGCCATAGTTTGGGGCCTATACTAATTTGGTCAGGGGGACATAAAGGACAATTTTTGCTCCTTGCCCTCCTAGGTCGACTTAGTTCCAGGGGACTAGGAGTATCTCTCAAAATGTCCTGTAACTGTGGTGAGTCACCTGTCCTCTTGAGCAAGGAGGCCGTGGAGACCCCACCAGATGGACCTGAGCCAGTGTCCAGTCTACAAAGAAGAGGGTCAACATGGAGGAAATATTTCCTCAATGCTTCCAAGTGAAACCAGCCATAGTCAAGCAGGACCTTTGACTTATCTTCACATTACTGGTAAAAGAAAGGAGGCAAGGGCTCCTCCCAAGCCCATGTTACCCCTGAGGAACAGATCCTCAAACTACCTTAAGAGTAAAAATAAATTGTTTTATCTGGGCCAACTGTAGGGTTTTATATACCCAAAAGGAAGGTATAACCAAAGATTAATGGGGTCAATATAATTTTTAAGAGTCCACATGTGTAGCTAAAGGCTACATAACAAGAAACAATGCCAGACAAGAGATACCATCCTTTGAGTTATTGGCCAAGGTGGTGCAAGAGATTCCCAGACATAGAACTGGAAAATGAACAGCAGACTCCAATCTTATCTAAAGGAATACTGAAAATTGATTGCTGCTAGATGAGGAACAGCCAATCTTCCCTAAAACAAGGATCTCTAGATGGGCTGACTAGATTCAGCAGACAGACAAGCAATGAAGAATGGCTGGGGTTGTCGACAACACAGTGGACAGTAACAGGGATGATAGAGTATATGGGCTCCAGTATGTGGGAGGGGGGAGGCTATGGGAGGGTGCCATTTGGGAAGTTGGTATATAGATGAATAAGATTGTGTGGGATGTTCTATATGATATACACACAGAAAAATCAACAAATTTTAAAAATGACTTATATTTGAGGAGGAAGCATAAAAATTTACTTCATGTTTAATAGTAGAGGTGATCAACTTTACCAATGAAATCTACCTGATGACATTATATCCATACTCAGGTACTAAGGATCTGAGTGTAACTGACTGTGACTAGTAAGCATCAGATACATAGAGATTAAAGACACATATGCATACATCTAAATGTTAGTATCATTAAAATACTGAGTTCAGTATTGTATAACTGTATTAATTCAACTCTGAACCTAAAAATTTACAGCCACTTTTTTTAAGCTTATGAACTTTTTATTTCTAGCATTTTCTATTTACTATTTTGGACTGTAGTTTTTAACATAGAGAGAAAATATGATTAAGAAACCACTGTACATGGCAAAAGGTCAGATTTGTGACCTTTTAATCAGTCATGTAAGCTTTTGGGGTTTTTTTTCACTTTTTAAAAATTTTTTTTTAATTTAATAACCACATGATTACAGCCACTTTTGAAAGAGATGTATCCTTGCTCTGCAGTGTGTTACTGAATATGTTAAAGCTATAATGAAATGCTTCTTCTAATCATCACACATAGTGAGTTCCAGTACAGCTGGGGCTACAAGGAGACCCTGTCTCAAAAAAGACACACACACACACACACACACACACCTCCCAGTTGACTTTATATCCATGCTCAGATGCCAAGGAGCTCAGAAAGTAACCGACTGTTACTAGTAATGATCAGATATATAGAGATTAGAAACACATATTCATCTTAGTGTCAATTGTATTAAAAATGAATTTTCCTGTATGAAACTGTATTTTAATAATGAAATGGAGATCTTTTTTAAAGTTTAAAACCTCATTTAACTTTATGTCTTATAGGGTTGATATGGAGTACAATATTGTGTAACTATTAATTCAACTGTAAACCTAAAGATTTACAGCCAATTTTGAAAGAGACGCATCTTAGCTCTGGAAATTGTTACTCAATATGTCAGTGCTGTTGTAATGAAATGCTTCTTCTAATTATGTGGTTATTAAATAAATATTTTTTAAATCAGATTAATGATACTTAAGTAGCATTAAATATTTTAGCTCACTTTGTGCTAAATGACCAAAACAGAGCTATTTGAAAAAAAAAAAAAAAATCTTGCACATTTGTGAAATGAGTTCCTCTAGTTACATAGGATACAACTCAAGACTATCAAAAGATCTTATGTTCTGTTCCCATTTGCATCTCCATAAAAATGTTACTTTTTTGTCTTGAAAACAAAGGACCTTAAAAGCTAAACAATTTGTTCATGCCTTTCTCTTTTACACTCTCTCTAAAAATTTTTACATGATATGGTCTTAATTTATAAGACAATTACATATGACTGTGGAACAAGATTCAGACTGGTTACTGAACTTTACCTAAAGCTAAAATCACAAATTCTAATGAATCTCTTTGTTCTTGTTTTGGGGGGCAAGGACTGTGCCGCTAAGTGAATAAATGTTTGCCTTAATGCTCAGATTAAGACAACAAAAAGGAATGGAAAATATAAGCATGGATACTACTTGAGATAGTAACCAACTCTTTAAAATAAAATATTTCTATGCCTCAACAGCCTTTTCTATCAGAGTGATAAAGCAGACAGCAGAAAGCAAAGTAAATTATCATCCTCTCGGTTTTCACCATCAATTAGAATTGAACTGGGTTTTCCAGAAAAAATTAACAAACCTATTCTCTGCTTCCTGCCTTTTCCCCAGCCTTCCTCACCTACAAGGTGAGTTTATGGATTTAGCTCACCTCTTCTTATTCAATCATAGCAGGTCCAACACTCAGGCACATTTGTATTTGCCCACCATCATGGGCATAGGCATTAATGTGTATCTAGGCAACCCCTTCTCACAAGTAGGTCAGTCAGCACCCACCATGGTCCAGCTAAATTATCACTGTTGATATTCCTCTTAAGCTCTCCCACTGATTTTTTTCCTACAACTAGAAACCACTCTGAATTCCCAATAACTTTTGAGGATTATTCCAAACTTCTCAATAATACCTCTACCATATCCCTGCTCCACATAATAATTAAAATTTCTTCCTTATTTTCCATGCATTAAAAATAACTGATTTTTGATCAGGTTGAGAAATAAGAAAATAAGATTGATTCTAAAAAGTCATCACATTTTGCAAAGTGACATTACAGACTTAAGCCTGCAGGATCTGACTAGAATTGGATAGAGTTTGTTGATACACTTAAAGAAAGAATATGTTGATTCAGAGAGTACCTTGTGAATTGTGGGAGTTGTAACAGGAAGTTCAAAAGGTAAGCATTTTGAAGAGACAACAGGCCTACCCAGTAGAGACAGGATCCTGCAATCCATTGTCACAAACCTCTTTGTAAATGGAAAAGGATCACCTAGACTATTGACAGCAGAGCCTACAATTCAAACCAGCACTGTGTTCTCCTGTCACACTGGCAAATCTGATCAGAATCTGACTTCTCTTGCATGACCATCATAGGAAGAGACTATATCATGCTTTGGACTCCCATATTCTGGTTCTTATAACAGCTAGAATTTTTGTAAATTATCACATCTCAGCCTTTTTGCTAAGCACATAACTTTTGAAAATGGATAAATTTATATTGTGTTCATATATCAATATCAGATTCAATTAATGTGAATCTGAACCACAGATGATTTTTGGCCACCTGACAAAAAAAAATCAGGCTTCCAACTGTAAGCCTAAGGCCTTTGGTAGCTTCTAAGGTGATGCCACTGTGACCACCAGCCTAATTTTGGAGCAAAGAGAAGCTAATCAAAAAATATTCTGGGGAACTATAACCATAGTGTGTGTCTGAATGAGTGCATCATTTCTCATTGATGTTTCCAAACTCCCAGTAAACCCACATTGCTAGCGATGCACCTGACTCCATACACAAAGGACCATTTGAGCTTTCAGAAATGAGCTCACCCACTCACCATCACTGTGCTTGACCTTGCAGATATTGACATCCCTGAAATCAGGGAATGACTTCCAGATTCACTTGCATAGCAAAAATTATTTCTACTTAAGATGTGTTCTTCAAGCAGGGGCTTTCTTCTCATCTGATCCCAACTTTTTCCTTTCCATCAAAACATTTTTTAAAAAGCCATACAGGAATAATGAGCTTAATACAAAATCCTCCAGGATATGCTGCCTGTTTGCCTTGGCGCTTTCTAGGCATAAAATATTAAACATCATCATAATTTATACACCATCAGGTGTTTCTGTAAGCAGTCGCAATGGAGTGCTGCAAATGTTGAAAGCATATTATGGGAAGGCTGGAGCCACATGCTGCAAGACAAAGAGGCTTGATTTGCAGAATGACTGTGAAAATGGAATCTATTCTGAGTCCATATACCAGATTTGAGTTCTGTTAAGGATCTGATGGTTACTGTCTTACAGCAGAATTGTTCTGGAACAACTTAGGCAGGCCCTAGTATGTCTCCCACTACAGTTGTCCATGATGCCAGTGGTGTTGGAAGGTTGGGCACTTTCTTCAGAAAGTCTATGTAAAAGTCTTAGACTTACTAATATACCTATTATAATTCCATTTTAGATAGATGCATGAATGGATGGATGGATAGATAGACAGATGAGACATAGCTAGATGATAGATAGATAGATAGATAGATAGATAGATAGATAGATAGATAAGATAGATAGACAGATAGATGATAGATGATTAGATGATAGATAGATGATTGATAGATAGATAGATGATTGATGATAGATGATGATAGATGATAGATAGAAGATAGATAGACAAATACAAAGATAGATAGATGATAGATAGATAGATAGATGGTAGATAGATAGATAGATAGATAGATAGATAGATAGATAGATGATAGATGATTAATAGACAGATAGACAGACAGATAGATAGACTAGTTTAGTTGGGTTTTGAGACAGGTCTTACCTATTAGCCCAGGCTTAAATTGGAACTCACTGTGTAGCTCAGGCTGATCTTGAACTCAGTGATTCTTTTGTGTCAGCCTCCCAACTGTTAGGAAAATTGCATGTTTTCGAAGAGAGTATTTATTAGTAGATTTTCCCAAAAGGCTTTGCCCCTTTTTCCCCATGCTAGTGACAGCTTTGTCACAGAACAAGAGCAGGTCTCTAAACCCCTGTATTTTTTGCTGCTTTTCTTCATTCTCTGATAATTGAGCTCAGTCAACTCTTCTTTTGCAGACCTTCATCCTGTCTGATGAGTCATCAGAGGACTAATCTGGATATGTAGTAAAGCAAGGTCTGTCCTCAATGACCTTCCTTAGTATAATTGGAAGGTATATAAAACAATTCTCTCTGTAAGCAGGACATAGCCAGTACTAAGTGATAATAAAATGTATGTATAGAAAAAGAGACCATTTTTAGGCAGAACAATCCCTCAGGTTTAGAGGATTTGAGGGGATTAGAATAAGAGAAAAAGTTGATTTAGATATGAAAGGATACCTAAGTTTTACATAATAAAAGCACAGAAAAAAAAAAAAGGCATAGCAGAGTTGAGAAGGACAGTAAGGCGATGGTATGTGCCAGCTTGATTCGGGAAATGGGGAATCCATTTGCCAATATCCTCCCCATGAACTGGTCAACCGACAGATTCAAAACATCCACGCCACACTTGCTGGGGAGCAAAGCAGATCAGCTCATTTTGTAGAGAAGAGGGTCACAACATTACAACCAGCAGCTTGATAGCAGAGACCTCCCTCAACTTACTTCTGGGAAGGTTTGTAGTGAGAGAAATAGTAGATCTCCCTGAGGCTGTTCCCCAGGACCCACCACCACCTCTGTTACCCTCCTCTGTCCTCTGTTATGTTACAGACGAGTTTTCTGCTTTCTCTGAGTTTCTTCCAGAGATTCACTTTTCCCTTTAAGAGTACCCTAAAACCTCGTTATTCAGCTTGTGTTCCTCTACCAGATACTAAGATGATGGCTAAGTTTTCCTCAGAGTTATCCCATCAGTTAGAGAGAAGGAATGCTTACTTAGAGGAAGCATGGGAGGTGAGAACAGAAAGTCAAATTTCTTGCTAAAAGATCGAGGGTTCTTGGAGTTTTGTCTAATAATTAATTCAGGACCATGATCAGTTTCACCCAGTTGCAATCTGTTGCAGTCAGACCTACAATGTCCTCTGAAGAGACCTACCCATGATTTAATGTTCTGCTTTTACCAGTTTGAAATATCAATAAGATTTGAACAAGGACACTTGCATCTTTATTTTGTATTGGTCTCTGTAGAGGTTAGAATGAAAATGTCCTCCATAGGCTCAGGGTTTCTGAATACTTGGCCGCAGTTGGTGGGGAAGTTTGTGGAGGTTTAGGTATGGACTTGCTGGAGGAGACATGTCACTGTGGGGCTGGCTTTGAATATTTGTAGCCTTTCCCCATCTGGAGTTTGTCTCTTTCTGCTTCCTGTGCCTGCTTGAGATATGAGCAGCGGGCTTTCTGCTCCACCTGCCTCCTGCCCGTGCCTCCCTGCCACAATGGACTCATCCCTCTGGAACCATAAGCCCAACACACCCTCCCTTCCTTTTACAAATTGCCTTACTTATGGTGTTTTATCACAGCAACAGAAAAGTAATTAATGCAGTCCCTAAAATTATGTAGCTGATTCTACCCATATCAAACTGGTTCTGATCCTAGAAAAACCCAGGCATAGGTATTTTTTCTAATTAATTGTACAAAACAAGTTGAAACAGGAAGATGTCAAAAATCCAGAGGCTTTTTGCTAGTCCCAGCATTAGGCAGTGAGGAATCATTTCGCCCCAGTTTCCCACTCAAAGCAAAGTAAGTATCTGAGGCTTACTGCCCTTGTAGTTAATAAAGAAGCCCTCTAGCCTCACTGAAGCTTATCTAATAATACTTAACAATAATTTTCAGGGAGAAAAGGGTAACTATGGGAAATATTGCAAAGAAAAACTACAGTCATTTAAAAGCATCTGAAATGTGGGAAATAAAATGAATCCCACAGAAAAGGGAGTGAGGGAAGCAGAGTCAAGGACGAAAACTTCCCAGTTAGAAATAAAGATTGAGGACAGACCAGGTCTCACCTGAGGAGTAATTGATCCAACTCCCAAAAAGCATTCAGCATGAAAAAGTTACTTTCTCTGTGTTTCTTAAAGTGAATGATACCTTCCTCAAACACTTTGCAAAAATTACTGTAATGGTTTCTGGTCATATTTTCCTGTCTCTTCCTCCTGCCCCTTCATTTGGAGTCTAAAGAAATCTATTAGTTATTTGTTTGGGCTTATTTACATCGAACTGACTAAAAAATGAAGAGTCATTTCATGGTATCTTCATTCATGGTAAGAATTTTGTAGAGCATTTGTAATTAGCACTAAGGCAAAGTGTAAGGCCAGTCTTCCAAGCACCACAGACCTACAGTCTAATCTTAGCACTAGGCCCTTCCATTTCAGAATGGCCTGGAAGTTGGCAAAGAGTCTCCATCTCTCCTTTGAATTTGTTTAATATCTAATGACTGGGGGGGGTCATTATTATTAATCTTAATTTGTTAAAAAGTCTTAAAAGGTATGTAGTGAATTCAGTCTGTGGAGGGGAGCCATGTGCTCCTTAAATTTTTTGAATTTCCATTAATTTTCTCAGCTTCCAATTTTCTTCCTTTCTAATTCATACCAAGGAAAGATTTCCAGCCCCAGTGACTGCTCTGTGGATAACAACTCAAATATAAACATATGGTTCCTAACCTGGTGGTTTAATAAAACCCTGATGTCCCATATTTTGTTGACTTCAAAATATTTACTTATAACCATCAATATACTGTGAATACTACTGATCTTGCTAGTATTTTAGATAGCTATTCCATGATCCACCTTCAGGGTTTTATTTTGTTGTTGTTTTTGTTTGTTTTTTTGTTTTGTTTTGTTTTTAGTGTGTATGTGTGTATTGCCTGCATGTAGGTAAGTGCACCCGTGTCCTATAATACCCACGGAGGACAGAAGAGGCTATTGGATCCCCTGGAACTGGAGTTACAGACAGTTGTTAGCTGCCATGTGGGTGCTGGGATTCAAACCCAGGTCTTCTGCAAGAATAGCCAGTGTTCTTAACTGCTGAGCCGTCTCTCCAGCCCCCCCCACCTTCAGATTTTAATTATTTCTATCAATCACTAAAAATAAATGATGAAATTGAGTCATTTGTTTTATATAATCTTAAATTTCACACATACAGGAGTCTTTATAATCTACTGAACCATCAATCAAGAAATGCCCCAAGTAAACAACTAGTATGTTTTCTGTAAGCTAGTGAAATGCATCTACATGGTTAAAAATGCTGTGCTTGCTCCAGACCTTCAGTCCAGTATTAAATATCATGCCATCTGTGCACCGTTTATCACTTAGTTCTGATGAGCTTGCTGCTCATTTCTCTCCATTCTATTTGTTTGATTTTAAAATATCCTCTATTTCGGTACCCTTTCAAAATGTTCTAATTGACTCTGTTTACCTCTATATCTTCCTCATTAAATGGATACAGATATGAGATCCAAAGATTCTCGGATTCAAGTTGTTAGATTATTTTCCAGTTACATCTTCCTCGGTTCATCAGTACAAGAGAACACTGATCTTCCTCTAGTCCTTTTTTGCTTGTGATAACCCTTAGCACATCTGAATGAAGGGCAGGTGCTGCTTTGGTTTTCTTGACAGCATTGCTTTTTATAATAGTAATGTTTCCAAAATGGAAGCAAATTTGACAAATCTATCTATTCTTTCAAATAAATGAGAAAGAATGTTGAGGTTTAGAATAGATAAATATGCCAACAAATGGACTTCAGATGTTCCCGGAAGCCTTCTTTCTACTTCTATCACTTCCTAATCTTCACTGTTTGTCTTTATCTTAATAAAGGGAAAAGCCTTTACTCTGCTTGGCATGGAATGCAATGATCCCAACACAAAGGGGATTAAATGTCGCCCTTAGTGCACAATAAGCGAAACATTAATTCAGGCATTGGAATTGGTGCAAAATTCAGTTGTTGCCAAAATAAGTGGTGTTTGCCCCTGTGCCATATAACCAAGGCTTCTTCACGTGCAAGTTGCATCAGTGAGCCATGCCTAGAAATAATCTGAATCACATGGAAATTTCCAGAGTCATGAAGCTCATCATAGGTGACAAAATGAAAAGAATATTCTAGCCAGGCGTGGTAGCACATACCTTTAATCCCAGCACTTGGGAGGCAGCAACAGGTAGATCTCTGTGAGTTCAAGGCCAGCCTGGTCTACATAGTGAATTCCAGGCCAGCTGGGGCTACAGGGAGACCCTTTCTCAAAACAAACAAACAAACAAACAAAAGAATATTCTATATGTTTAATTCTGTATCTTTGAACCAAAAAGAACAGTAATATGATTTATATCCCACCTACTACTATTAAGTGTGACACAGTCAGACAACACCTTAATGAACAGAAAACGGAGCATTTCAGTCTTTGCTTTGAGAGCCAATAAAATATTTAATCTCCAGATTAAGGTGTATGTGTCCAAGAATCTTAAAGTGATTTCTAAGATTGGGAGTGGAAATGTTAGAATTTATACTTTTATCTTTATCTGTTAAAATCCTGTTGGCTATGTGCTTATGGTATGAGTGTCAACACACACACGTGCGCATGCAAACACACACACACACATATATATGTGTATAT
>NW_008358517.1:3716631-3729572 GCF_000622305.1 Nannospalax galili
AGACTGAAGTCCACAGTCACTTGGATCCATTGTTTCTGGGCCGCAGGGAGGCAGAGCATCTTGATCAAGCATGTGGTAAAGCAAAGCTGCCTCCTCACTGCAGCCAGGGGCCTAGGAATAGGGTCTATCCTTCAACAGCATGCCTCCCAGTAACTTATTGCCTCCAATGAGGCTTCCTCTTAAGAGCCCATTCAGCTATGTGTGGCAGAATGTGACACTTGCCTTGCCTACGTATGGATGAGATTGAGACTTTAAATGCAATTTGGAACCAACTGGTTGAAATCTCTTTTAAGTTACATTTGGAATTCCTTCTGAATTACAATTTTGTTTTCATCAGCACTGATATTCACTTAGAATTATAGGATTGATTCAGTGATGAATTAAAGTACTTGTGATGATGCAATCCCATCTCAACAGCACAACTGGCTGAAGATAGGCCTTCAGTTTGTGAACATGAGATGGGGAGGGAGGAGGATGGGCGGAGCACTGCAAATCCAAACCTTAACAGTCCCCAAATCCTAAAATATTTGCTATTTAGCATTTTCCAGGAAAAATCAGCTAACATCTGATCTAAATGCTCCAAAATTTGGGTTTTCCATTTTATATCTTTTAATTAAAATCAGATGACATTTGCTTTTTCAAAACCTATTTGCTTACTTTAGAAATTTTCAACGGTGATAAATTCTGGATAGTTTTAATTCTGAATAGTTTCATGATTCACCTCCTGATTAGACAGGAAAAGAAAGATAGGTTTATCTTACACATCTAGAACTATTGTAACTGTCTGCAAGGATCATTTGTTTCAATGCCTGCCTGTACTTTAATTAATTTTAGTTGGTAATTAAAGGTTGCTAATTTATTACCCAATTGTTCCATCCACCATAGCTTTTAATCTGAACAAACACAGACTCAGTTATGTCCAATCCAGATCTGATTATTTCAGTCTTATCAAAATAAGCTTCACAACAAGCTAAAATGGAATTCAATTGGGAGTGGGACATTTTTTCCCTCTCTAACTGCAGGCACTCCTTCCCTTTCTGGAATGAATGAAATCTCTTTAACAGCTATCCACACAGCAGTCCTAGACTGAGTGCACTTCCAGAAATACAGTTTGTATGAAACATAATATGAAATTAAAGAAGTGTAAATATTTTTCACATTTAGTCCTGAAAAGCACTTTACAAAAAAATAATAATAATAATAAAACTTTGTCAAAAGTAAGGTTCTTGACAAGTATGGTGGCACATGTTTTTAATCCCAGGACTCAGGAGACAGAAGCAGGTGGATTACTGTGATATTGAGGCCAGTATGGTGTACATGGTGAGTTCCAGGTCAGCTGGGGCTACAGGAAGACCCATCTCAGATAATAATTATAACAATAATAATTTTTTTTAAGATTTTTCTTCCAAACCAAGGGCACCATTTTTGTTCTAACTAAACTTGTTGCCTATGTATTACCTCTTAATAACTATTTTTTTTCAGACTAGAACTCAAAGAGATTGGTTATCAAATTACTATTCTCTGCCCTCACAGTCAATATAATTAACATTGACAGTAGGAAGGATGGGGTCGCTGTCCTTGGTCCTGAGCCTCACATCCTTATTAAATGCTAGTGCTGGTCCCAAAATCTTTTCCAACCTTGTCATGCCTCATGCTATACTAGCATCAGTTCGTAACTTCTAAGATCAAGCATCCAAAATACATCTTAACACTGTTAAGATGAGGTCATATCAATTTAGATAAATATATCTCTACCTGATACATACTGAAATAAAATGTTTCTTCTTGCAATGCCTTGACATCTGCAACTATATCGTGCTCATGTCAAGATGAGTATGAACATAATCTGGAAGCTCTAACAGATGGACATTGTAAAACTTAACTTCCCCACTATCCTCCCATATCACAAAAGATTTTGCACGTGTAAAGTGGACTAAATAGTCTAAAACCTGCCTTGAGAGGAAAAAAAAATTGGATTTACTTGAAGAAACTAAGTACTAACACTAAGAAAATGTGCAATAAGAAAAATACAATCCACATATTTCAAATTTACTTGATTTAAAGTAAGGCTGAAAAACAAAGTCACCTTTTAAAATTAACCTTCACTAGATTTGGAACCGGATACCAAGTTTCACAAAATCATCCCTAGCTCGTTGAAACTGTTTTGTGGAAAAATAAGATATTTAGAAACATGAGTTCTGTGTGAAATCTCTCTCTCAGTCCATCTCCACTGCTTGTCACCATTGTGATCTTTCGGTATTCACTAATCATCTGCATCCTAGTTGTAGTATCTGCAAAGTGAGAATTATTAGTAGTGGTCCTCGAGGTTGTTGTGAGGAGCCAATGAAGTCACTAAGTGCTTAGATCACTGCCAGGCCCAGAGATCCTAGTAACCTAAATATTTTTATTGCAAATTTTGTTCACATTGACAGTACTGCTTTCCAGTTGGGGCATCTTACTCTGCTGGCAGACTTTTGCCTCATCTAGTGTTGACCTTCCTCAGGAAGTCATGCTCTTTAAACTCTGTTGTCTATAGACAATAGTTTGCCATAACAACCCCTATCTCTAGTCAAATGGGACATTGCCCATGTTGGAATATGGGAATATGTTCATCTTAAAAATGTTTTCCTGTATATAAACATCAAGTATCAACAACTTTGAGGCTGAAATGGTGTTCATGCCCAGACTCATCTTTATGAATCACAAACCTCAGTCTATATCTCTCCTTCTATTTCTCTCTTCCATCTCCCTCTTCTGCTTCCTCTCCCTCTCTCTGTCTCTCTCTCTCCTCTCTCAGCCACTCTACCTAATGAAGTCCTATCAGTGCTCTCACTACATACCAATTGCTCACTTCATTGAATCTATTTTAGGCACACCTTCATGCATACAATAGCATAGAATCAAATGCACTTTGGGTTCCCATGAGACCCTATTCCTGTCAATGTCACTTAGTATCCATGAGAATGGTCTAGTCAGAGGCAGGATCTCACTACTTTGAAAGTGGCCTTGCCTAAAGCTTATAATCCCCCTGCTTCAGATCCTTGAGTGCTGGGAATTTAGGCATGCACCATCATGCTCTGGTGAAACGATATAATCTTACAATCTTGAAAATATAAGCAATATTTTCTATCAAGGTCTTTCTCTTCACCTTAGAATAGTAGTAAGAATGCATAATAATAACTTGGAATAATAGAATAATAATAATAACTTCAAATAAAACTGGTATGAATGATCTGTTTGCTTTGAAGGAAGGTGTTCATTTCCAAACTCTGGCTGCTTAGTGTCTAAAATTTGAGACTGAAATAGATTTAACTGTTTAAGGATGCCCCTTGCTATCTAAGATCACTATTAATACTCTTACTACCCCATCTTAGAAACTGAATATATTTGAATAGCAATGTAAATATGTATTTACAGCAGAGTTTAAGTGGGTATGTTTCCTGGAATTTGTATTATCTCCTTACCTGTGGTCTCCTCCATTAAGGAAGATGAGAGGAAATTTAACTGTATTTCATGAAGCTGGCTATTCCAATATCAAATGCTGGAAAATGTCACCAAAAGCAGAGGAAAGGAGGGAACTTTTTTAATTCCCCAGTTTCTTCTTTAGTTATACAAGTATTTGGACTGTCATCTCCACACAAATGAAAACGCTAAAGATAATCGAATATGTTATCTCTTAATGCATGCTTATTTTTATATTTTCTAAGAGGATAAAGATTAAAAACATAACATCTGAAGTCCAAATATTCTTAATTTAAAATACTCTAAATTTATTTTTCAGATTATATTTGGGGTCAAATTCTTTCAAACTTATGGACGAAATTTTTACTTTCCTTTGGATTTTTTTGGCATCACTATAGAAATATTTTGACCTAACTGTAGTGTGGAAATGCTCTCTTTTATTCAGATTAGGAAAAAATGCATACAATTTAGATAATTCTTAATGTTTTTCAATGGTTAAGTGGTAGAACTAATGTGTATTCATGTATACATAAGCACAGCCATGGGCGCGCATAATTAGTACCAGCAGAATCACAGCCCCTGCAAGCCTTCTGCTCTCCCCTGAGTCAAGTGGCTCTCAGGACTCAGTCCCTGGAGCAGGCGGGTGGATTGGCCAGCTGATAGGTAGTGAGTCAGATGGGAAGTAAGGATTCAGATCTCTGGGAAGGAACATAAAACATGTAGAACAGATGCTCACACAGATGGAGGAACAGGGGACAGGCAGAGACCAAAGTATCTGAAGCTCTTTTAAGTTTCTTGGCACAAGAAACCAGTTGGATACAATGTCAGGAAAAGGAGCCACAGGAGAGCTGTGTGGCCTGGACATCACTTCCTCAGAAGCCATGGAACGACATTAGCTTACCTGAACTGCAGATCTACAAACCTCCTTCTGCTTCTAAAATCTAATCAGTTTACACAAATCACCTCCTTGTACTCATTTATAATGGAGAACTGCCAAGTATGTTGGTTAGTAGAGGGAAGATGTGAGCTACAAAGATATAAAAGGATCATCTGTAATGAGCTCTGACCCTCACGATATGGTGTATTTACAGCAGTAACTCAATTTATGCTTCACTTGCATAATTTTTTAAGTTGACAATTTTTCTTTAGGGCTCAATTTAAACAGATAAAAGTTTATTCACAGGGTAAAAAAGCAGTAAATGGAACTCAAAAGAATGAATATTGTTTGTATGACCATCTCCTCATGTGGCATTATAAAAATCCATAAATCGTGAGCTACTTTATCTCTGGAGCCACTGACCTTCAAATATTACTCATTCTGGGGTGATGAAAAATTCATTCAATTATGAGTCGGACACTATTTCTCAAAGTATCTTGCCATTATCATTTCATTAACAGAACGTAAAGAGAAAGACAATAGATAAAAGTCTTCGTGTGAAAAGCAGTATGTAATATGTTCTGTTTCTTATCATTTTAATCTAAGGATAATGGTTTCAAAAAACCATAAAAGCAAAGCTAAAAATGACACTAACTTGGAAGTAAGAAATTATTGAATCAGTTCCATTTATTTAAACTGAATTTATTAGTTGATAAATATTTGATTAATCTAGCTAGCTTCTACCCTGGAGGAATAGAACTCATTTTAACTTGCAACACTTAAAGAAGAACAAATAGATTTTCCTCTTTCATCATGATTCCTGCAGAATGACAGTGTTTTTTCTCCCCTCTGAGTCACAATTTGGTGCAAATTATTCAAAGAAATTTCAGTTATAACAGCTGTTTCATTTTATTGGCCATCTCTGAGCTACTAATGCAGAGTCCAGCCTCCTCAAGGTACGTTATTGTGAAAAGAAGTGTCTTCTTTCCATCTTTTATGGAAATTTGCATAATCCTGTTGAACCACTTTGACATTGCTCTTGATATTATCCAAACTCACACATTTGTCATGCGGCCTTCTTCTAAGCCACCTGACTGATTTTACTACTTCATTTTCATGAGTGACAGAATATCATTTATTAAAAGAAATCTCATTTTTATTGCCTAGTTTCAATAAATGAAGTGCTTTGTACTAAATGTGCTATGTGTAGGCTATAGGCACTGATAAAATGCATTTTCCAGAAGGAATGAAAATGCACAGTAGTTACGTTAGTTCTTTACTGGTGAGCATGTGAGCAGCACATTCAACATGAGGAAGGAATTCGAGGCCTGCTATTTCCTGCAGATTCATCAGGCTCCCCATCTAACATGAGCAGAAGGGCCAGAGGTCTGAAAAGACAAATACATTTCAGCCAAATAATTTTCTTCCGCTATTTTTGCAATGGCTATAGCAACATGTTCACATTTTATTTAAGTCTGAAAAATGTTTTATGCTAATGTCATATAAATGTCTAGCAAGTATATCAAGATTCCAGAGACAGCGATAGAGGTTTTGAATGTGTTCCTTATATAGGTTTGGGGGAAACCTACTTCCTATACCTCTCCTGGCCTTTGTTTTAGCACCAGCTTTCTTTCCCAGAAAACTACTTTTATGACCTGTGATTGTTTCTTTTAATCATTGCAACAGAATTCTCTTTCAAAATACCCTTCTCTGACATTGCTCTCGGAAAAAAATGAAGGTACATTGGTAGATAAAGCATAAAAAGGGAAAATTCTTTTGAAAATTCTTCAAACACTAAATACCTTTTAGAAGTTCTAGCTAAAGGTAAAGAAAAATAATTAGAAATATGCCACATCGAATTCTCTAGTCATCTTTCTCTTAATTAGCAGTCTTTACCCTTGGGTGCAACTGAAGGAGAAAATGCCATGAAGTATTTGTTGACACAGTGGGCACACTGGTGGGAGCCCTTTGTGAATGTGAGTTTTTTTTTTCATGGGTAGATATTTTTGTTACCAATAAAACAGGGAGATAAAGGCTCTTGTTTCTCTCCCACAATGTTAAAGCCATTATATATTTTACAATAAAAGAATTGATTTGGCTGACTGAATTCAGCTATGCACACAAACAAGGTCAAAATAAATAAATGGTTCTATGTGCATGTTCTGAAAACCAAACCAAATCTTCCTGACTTGAGTGGCAGACAGCACTTCACTTCATCCATTTACTTGGAACACTCGACAATATCCAAACAGTAGGATTCAGCTAGCAGGCTAATAAACCCATACAGCAAAATGCTCCTATGCAGCTGTCATCAAGACTAACCAGAATTCCAGCCTACAGCACTATAAAGAAGGACTGGGCAAGTCAGTCTTGGGCCTCCCTCATACATGGTAAGTGGGAAGGCATAGTACTTCCAGCCATTCCACATGAATTCAACATGACTTCTTTTTATAAATGCTTTAGTTATTATTTTCATTTTATTTATATGAGTATATTGCCTGTGTATATGTAAGTGCACCCATGCCATGCAGTGCTCGCAGGGGTCATAAGAAGGCACCAAACTCCCCTGGAACTGGAGTTACAGATGGTTGTTAGCCATCATGTGGATGACTGGGAATCAACCCTGGGTCCTCTGCAAGAGCAGTCAGTGTTCTTAACTGCTGAGCCATGTCTCCAACTGTGAATGGGATTTATATTACAAACATCTGCTGTACAGCATTTGTAACTGTCTGGGGCTGATGGGAGAGATAATTAGCTGGCACCTTTTTATGAGCCACTTCTGGGCACTTAATGAGTTATAGTTTTTCAAATGCTAACCAGCCTCTTCTAGAGTATACATTCCTTATTCAAGTACTACAAATGTTAGTTGATCCTAGGGTATAAACAAAACGAAATGAAGAGTCAAACCATAGTCAACATGGTGACTTTCAAGGAAGATCAGACTTAATTAAATTGTAAATGGCACATAAGACCAACCAGTAAATTTTTCCTACTTTAACTGAATTGATGCCTCTGAAGCTGGGTCTTCTCACATTCCTGTAGAAACTAGTTCCAGTTCCAGAACCACAACAACAACAGGAGAGACTGATCTGTTGTTATAATAGCTCACTGTCAAGAACTCAGGACCAAGGGTGAGGCAATGGCTCAGCAAGTAACATGTTTGTCTTGCAAGTGTAAGAACCAGTGTTCGTATCCTCAGAATCCACCTAAAAGCTAGACAGGCATGGTATCTTGACTGCACTCCCAGCATGCAACAGGCAGAGACACAGTATCTCCTTGCTGGCTCCAGCTTAGCCAAATGGTGAGCTCCAGTTCAATGAGACAGCCTGTTTCAATTAGAAGGTGGAAAGGCCCCACATACAGGTACATACATGTGTACATATTCCCACATGCACATGTGCAACAACACACATGAGAATGTATGACATCCATGCATACCACATACACATACATACACACAGAAATGACCCCAGAATCTCAAAGGAAGGTTAATATGGAAGTTATGCTATCTGATAGACTTTATCCTAACCTTCAACTTTTCTTTAAAAAGGATTTCAGTTTTTTAAAATGCTATCTAATAATGAGTATAAACCTTAAAATCCTTATTTTCTTCTGTGAATGCAATTTTTAAGTAACTAGAATTATGCTCATAAATATATATACAGACATATTTTAGTACCTATATATAAATATATACATACATGTGGTTTTAAATATTTTACTTATTATTTTTATTTTATGTACATGAGTGTATTGCCTACATGTACATAGTATACCCAAGTCATGCAGTGTCCACAAGGTCGTCAGAAGAAAGTGTTGGATTCCCCTAGAACTGGAGTTATGGACAATTGTTAGCCACCATGTGGGTGCTGGGAATTGAGCGCAGTCTTGTACAAGAGTGGCCAGTGCTCTTAACTACTGAGCCATCCCTCCACCCCCTACACGTGCTTTGTGTTTTTTGAGACACGAACATCCATGTGTGTTTTGTGTTTTATAAGAGATGAACATGTACATACGTTTTTTGAGAAGTGAAAAAATATCCATACCTTTTCTGTAATGATATCCAGGAATCTGGAGCACTCTCCTTCCAAAGCCCATTGATTTTTAGTACTGGTGGTATATCCTGAGTGTTTAGCTTAGTGGGACATACAGCTCAGCTCTAGGCTACCCAACTGCTGGGAAGTATGCCAAATGAGAGTGTTCCCTGCCAGACCTAATCTATCTCACAACTTACCTCCTCACTTTTCATACCTAATTATTGAGAAGGGTTATAGCTGGAGACACAAGCTTCTTTGGTTGTTTATATGTAGGAGAGGAAGAGATTAAATTTAAACGTTCCTCTTGGACTTAGCAGTCAAAGCAACTTGATATTAAAATAGCCATTCACAGTGAATGCTTAGATGCAGACTGGGAAATGCCTATAGTGCTATATGAACCTTTAACCACACCCCTGCCTTGTGCTATCTGAAGCTTCTTTCCTGCCATGCTTCAGCAGATGGTCTTTAACTCCTACTGCAATTCAATTAATGATCTCTGCATAACCCCAGCATTAAATAACAGCACTGAGGTTATAATAACAGCTAAGACAAAAATATGGAAATTAATTTTCTGTAAGTCATTGCAAATTGAGTAGAATGTAGAGATGACAAATAAAATGTTTGATGCTCAGTAAATTTCAAGTAAGTGGTAGGGTTTTCCAGGAAAAGTCTATCCCAAATATTTCATAAGATATGCTCATATTAAAATATGATTTCTCACTTGTCTAAAATTCATATCTCATTTCACATCCTCTGCCTTTACTTACCACATTTAACAATCCTATCTGAGTATCAGTTATATCTGAATTTCTAAATACATACAAAAATCTGAGCTTATTATAAAAATAAAGTGATTGGGCTAGTTGTAGCTCACTACACAGTGCTAACCTAGTACACACAAAATTCTAGATTCAGTCACCAACAACTGTCTCACAGACAGAAGCCTGGGGAGTGAGGACTGAGGAGTGCTGTACTTTTAGAATGTGATCATTTTGTGGTTTCTCATAACATTAAGGAATGGGAGATCAGAAGCAATCAGCAGGGAGGTAGAGAAGAGGGGCGGGGAGGGGAGGGGAGGGGAAGGGAGGGAAGGGGAGGGGGAGAAAGGTAGAACAGAGTAGGGAAGAGGGGAGAAGAGAAGACCAGGTATGGTGTCACATGACTATAGTCCCAATACTCCAGGACAGATACAAGATTGTCAGAAGTTCAAGGCCAGCCCCTGGTGTCAAACATTCTAGGGATCTGAACAAAGGTACACCAATATGTATGCATAATTGTAGCATCAAGCAGAAGACTTTCACTGGCCTAAATTTTTCCCAAACGCCAACTGCTCAGCCTTCCTTCCCTCAGCCCCTAGCAACCACGGGTAATTATGAATTAAGGTTCTATAAATATCCATATGCAGATTTTTCTAGGGACAAGGTTTCAACTCTCTGAATAGATGCAGAACATCATTTTCAATTCAATTTAATGCAAAAAATGTAAAGGAGAATATCAAAAGCTGCCATAAAGTGATCTTTACCAGCATTTTTGTGACTATGGCTCACTTGCCTCTCCAGCCTGAGCCCTGCTGTTAACCTTTGAGATATTGTAAACTCATCCTGTTTACTTTGAAGCTTGTCTTATCAATTCCTCTAGAAGTGATATCCCCTTTCTCAGCTCCTGTGGCCCAGTGATTGTGTGTGGTTATCTATGAAAACTGGCTAAGACCTCCCTGAAATCAGCCAGGGCCACTTTGCAGATGACTAAGCTGTAGTGTACATTTCAGGGGCACATCTGAAGACACTATTTCTATTGTGGCCATCACGGGACAATTTTTCTGATACATGGAAATAATGTTCATAAAGGATTGCTTTGTTCTAATTTACCTTAAAATGCTTTGTTTATGGCCAATATGCAAAGAATACAAGGAAAAAGAGTGCTTGTCCCTGAATAGGACATCTATATCAAACTTCTGCCTCCCAGGACTCAGGGGTCATGTGGAAGAGGGGGCAGAAAGATACTAAGAGTCAGAGGGGGTGGATGACCACAAGAAACAGTTTTTTAGACAACTGGAAAGTCACACATATGACATCACAGCAATGGTGACATAATGCACAAGTCTCAAGGAAACTCAAATCCCAACATAGACATGGGGAAGTGGCTATGAAATTCCAACCCTATCTGAGGAACTATTTGTAACTGATGGCTGCTGGGAGGAGGAGAATCAGTCTCGTTTATGGGTGAGACTCTTTGTAGGTTGACCAGGCTCCAGTGCATGGACCCACACAGAGGGACATTGTGGGATACAAATTTAACTCTTTAGTACTTTATAAAGTACATGAACTTGGGTGGGGTTAGTAAGTAGGTACAGACAGAGGAGAGTATCTAAATATGATCAAAATGCATGAAATTTGCAAAAAAAATCAATAAAAAATGCTCTGTTGAATAAGTGAATGACTGTGAGATGCCCAGCCCCAATTGGTACTTCTACAACATAACCCCTATACCTAAGGTTCAGAGAACATTGTGGAAAAGAAAGTAGAAACACTGAAAGCCAGAGGACCAGGAGATCTGCTGCCAGAAAGTATCTTCTAGATGTGACAAAGAAGCTTTATCTATCAAACCTTAACACGATGACTGCCTAAAGAAGGCCTGAACAATAAGGACACCAACTGACATACCAATGTCTATGGGGGAAGTTTCACAAGGTCCCACCCCTAGATGAAGATCTAAAGGCAATCAATGACTGGTAAGAGAGGATGACTTTGTTTTCTCCAGTTTTCTCCAGTGTGCTGGTTAGTCTTTGTCAGATGGACACACACTAGAAATGCCTAGGAAGAGGTAATCTCCGGTGAGTAATTGTGTCCGCCTGATTGGCCTGTGGCCATGTCTGGTGAGATATTTTCTTAATTGGTAATTGATGCAGGAGGGCCAAGCATCCTACAGTGGTGCCAGGCTGTATAAGGAAGGTAACTGAGCAAGCCAAGAAGGCAAGCAGTAAATAGCATCCTCCATGGTCTTTGCTTCAGTTCCTGCCTCCAGGTTCCTGCCTTGAGTTTCTGCCTCAGCTTCCTTCAGTGATGGAGTGTCACCAGGACATGTAAGCCAAATAAATTCTTTCCTCCCTAAGTTGCTTTGGGTCATAGTGTTTATCACAGCAATAGAAAGTAACTAGAAATTCAAGGACAAGCTACCTGATAGGTTATGCAGTTCCAAATGGTCAGTCCTAAACACATGTACATAAGAACAATGCTAAATGGACTCAGTGGCTTGACTATTGGTGTGTGTGTGTGTGCATATATATGTAACAATAATAGCCACAGAAGAAGAGGTCATGAGTTTGAGATGGGAGGAGACATAGGAGGGGTTGGAGGAAGGGAGAAAAGGGATGGAAATCCTGTGAATATAGTTCTTAAGTTTGAAATTCTCAAAAAAAGTGCTGCTTTGACAAGGAATGACAACATAACATCTGAGATAGTGCCTTGATTGTAACTGAGCCACTCTTAGCCAGAAAGTACAAGTTTGCAAGACAGACGCACAGGATGCGTGTTTGCCGCCATTGTAAGGACAGGATTGCCACCTCTTTCTCTGTGGTAGCATGGATCATAGAAGTGAATATGCAAGTTAAAAGCATGTAAAATTACCTTAACCAATGAGAAGAATTATTCTTCTATGACTTTTGAAATTTTTTGTCAAACTATTACCTATCTCTTAATAATGGCTACAAATATATAGGAAAATGAGCATCAATTAAACTACTATATATTGAAAAACAGAAACAGAGAATTAAACTGTTTTAGTTCTTTATTAAAATAAACAAGATGGCCCATCAATATCCTGTTCATAGAAGCCAATCCCACATAAAAATGTGCATTCTTGCTCTCTGCTTCCCTGGGCTTGCAGGACCTACAGGCCTCTCTCTAACCCAGAGGCCTCTCTCTCTGAGGTAAGTCTATCTTGCCCTCCATGCGTTGATTCCCCCAGCCTCACACACCCTCCCATTTCCCCGGCCAGTCTCTCCTCCTAGCCTGGGTCCTGTCCCATTCCTTGTCTTGGCGCCCCAGACACCTGGGGAACCACCACTGTTTCCTGATGCTGTGCATCCAGACCAACTCAGTTCCTTCTCAGTCCCCAGGGGTGCTCTGGGCCTGGCCTGGCACTCACCTCCCTCAGCCTCCCTGGGTGTGCACAACCTGCCAGCCTCTTTTCTGGACTCCAGAGCTGACCTTTCCTCTTCCTGGTCCTTTGCATCCAGACGAAACCAGCTCCTCAGTGCAGTCCCCAGGGGCCCTTGGGGATGCCTCCTGCCCCCATCTTCTTTTGCATCTCTGGGTGGCACTGCCACCAGCTGCCCTAGACCAGTGTCTTTCCTGGGCCTGGCTCCCAGGTCAGTCCAACCACCAAATTCCTGAGGCCAATATCTATCCTGGAGGGATGCAGACCTTAGGAGAAAGCCTGAGAGCATCTGATCCTCATCTGACTTGGGCCGCTGTGGGAACTCCTGAAGACAAAAGAAATCTGGCCACTCCAAGATAAAATCAAAACAGAGAACTGGAAGCTTAGAGGAACCAGCCTTTCATGCC
>NW_008358517.1:3730602-3731451 GCF_000622305.1 Nannospalax galili
CTGGACCAAAGTATTCCCAGTTTTAAATGACCACAGATGCCAACCCAGACTACTATACCCAGCCAAAATGTCTATTATAGTCGAAGGGGAAAGAAAAATCTTCCATGACATAAATAGGCTGAAGGAATTCATGTCCCCAAAACTAGCCCTTCAGAGAGTTCTGGAAGGAATACAAAGAGCTGAGGAAAGTATGACTACACCTAAGGTGTTGCAGAAAGAAATTGATAGAAGGTATAACTGTGGGAAAGTACAGCTACATCACAAATGTAAATAAAAATAAAAATGAGAGGAATCAATACTCTTCTTTCATTAATAACTTTAAATATTAACGGACTGAACTCCCCAGTCAAAAGACACAGACTGGGTGAATGGATTAAGAAACAAAGCCCATCTTTTTGGATATCACAATCCTGAACATATATGCACCAAACTTTGGTAGACCCAAATTCATACGAACTACAATACAGGACTTTAAGACACATATTAACTCAACTCAGTAATAATATGGGACTTTAATATCCCACTGTGTCCATTAGACTGGTCAATTGGACAAAGAATAAACAGAGAGACATCTAAATCAAACGATCCATACATCAAGTAGATCTGACAGACATCTTTTGAATATTCCACCAAAGCACCGAAGAATACACCACCTCCTCAGCAAATATGGAATGTTTTCAAATGTGACCACGTAGTGGGCCACAAAACAAAGCTCAGCAAATACAAAAAGATAGAAATAATTCCATGGGTAATATCAGACCACAATGCAATAAAGCTTACAATCAACACTTGAAGAACCCCTAATCACCACATGAACACATGGAGATTAAACAACACACTTCTGAATGA
>NW_008358517.1:3732660-3733424 GCF_000622305.1 Nannospalax galili
GAGAAAGATTACATGGAAACACTCCCCTTCACAATAGCTGAAAAAAAATCTTGGAATAAACCTTATTAAAGACATTAAGGACCTCCACATGAAATTTTTAAATCATTAAAGAAAGAGACTGAGGAAGACATCAGAAGATGGTAGGACCACCCATGCTCATGGATTGGAAGAATTAATGTGAAAATGACCATCCTACCAAAAGTCATTCATAGATTCAATGCAATGCCAATCAAAATGCCCATGACATTTTTCACTGAATTGGAAAAAACCATTTTAAGATTCATGTGGAATCACAAAAGACCTCGGATACCCAAAACAACCCTGAGCACTAAGAGCAATGCCAGGGGGATTACTATACAAGATTATAAGCTGTATTACAGAGGAATAGTCATAAAAATAACATGTTCCTGGAACAAAAATAGACCCACAGATCAATGGAACAAAACAGAAGACCCAAATATGACTAAATGCAATTTCAGTGACCTGATATTTGGCAAAGGGGCCAGGAATATTCACTGGAGGAAAGACAGCATGTTCAGCAAATGGTGCTGGCAAAACTGAATCTCCGCCTGTAAAAGAATGAAACTAAACCCCTATCTTTCATCCTGCACAAAAGTCAATTCCAAATGGATCAAAGACCTCAATGTAAAGCCTGAAACTCTGAAACTGTTGGAAGAAAACATTGGAAAAAACCTACAAGATATAGGTGTAGGAAAGGATTTTCTAAACCAGACATCAATTGCTCAGGAAACAAGGGCAAGAAT
>NW_008358517.1:3733787-3755978 GCF_000622305.1 Nannospalax galili
AGACATCAATTGCTCAGGAAACAAGGTCAAGAATCAACAAATGGGACCTCATTAAACTAAAAAGCTTCTGTACATCAAAGGAGGCAAGCAGGAAAGCTATCAGAAAATCCACGGAATGAGAGAAAAATCTTTACCAGCAACACATCCGACAGAGGTTTAATATCCAGAATATATAGAAAACCTACAAGATTTAGGTGTAGGAAAGCATTTTCTAAATCGGACATCAATTGCTCAGGAAACAAGGGCAAGAATTAACAAATGGGACCCCATTAAACTAAAAAGCTTCTGTACATCAAAGGAAGCAACCAAGGAAACAAACAGAAAACCCACAGAATGGGAGAAAATCTTCACCAGCGACACATCTGACAGAGGTTTAACATCCAGAACATATAACAAACTCAAAAAACAGACACTCAAGACAAGAAGCAACCCAGTTAAAAGATGGGCTAAGCAGTTGAACAGAGAGTTCTCAAAAGAAAAAGTAAAGATGGCTGTGAAACACCTTAAAAGATGTTCAACATCACTAATAATTAGGGAAATGCAAATTAAAACCATTTTAAGATTTCATCTTACCACAGTCAGACTGGCTAAGATCAAGAGAACAAATGATACCAAATGTTAGAGAGGGTGTGGGGAAAGGGGAACACTCATCCACTTCTGGTGGGGCTGCAAACTTGTTCAACCCATATGGAAAGCAGTGTGGAGAACTCTTAAAATAAAACTACAAATGAATCTACCATTTTACCCAGTTATACCACTCCTTGTCATATAACCAAAGAACTCATCCTATTGCAGAGACACTTGTACATCCATGTTTGTTGCTGCTCTTTTCACAATAGCTAAGAGATGGAAGCAACCTAGGTGTCCCTCAATTGATGAGTGGACAATGAAAATGTGGTTCATTTATATGATGAAATCATGAAATATGCAGGTAAATGGATGGAACTAGAAACTGTTATACTAAGTGAAGTAACACAGACTCAGAAAAAAAATCTACATATGTTCTCCCTCATATGTGGATCCTAGAACCAAACCCTGATAAGTGAGTATGTATCCAGACATAACTACAGGAACCAGGATAATGGAAAGGAAACAGGGAGGTAAAGGAAAAGAAAGAATCTTACAGGGAAGAACAGTAGGAAACAGGCCTTAATAAGGAAGATATGGATAAAAATTGGTGTGGACAAAAACTGGGTTAGTTTAAGGGAGTGGGGGAGGGAAGGGTATACGAGGAACCTAGGGGATAAGGGGAAAGAAGGAGTTCAATAGAGGTAGGACTGTAGGAGAAGGGTATTATTAAGGGAGAAAGGAGGGAAATGGGGGCACCTTATGTGGGAAAACTATGGTGGATGGGTGAGATAATGCAAGAGATAAATAATGCCTAGCTAGTTTTGAAAACCAGAGGGAACCATATTATTCCTACAACCTACTGACAAATTATACATAGCAGATCAAGAAATACATGTCTAGGTAAGGTTGATCTGAGAAAAATTGGTCTATGCCAAAGATTTATCTACATGGCACCCAGGAACTAAAAGTACCAGACTGGTGGAACTAACATTCATGGATGTTTAACAGACATACTTTGAGGCCTATACTATTTTGGTAACAGGGATATAAAGGACAGTTTTTGCTCCTTGCCCTCCTAGGTCAACTAGTTCCAGGGGACTATGAGCATCTCTCAAAATGTTCTGTAATTGTGGTGGGTCACCTGTCCTCTTGATCAACGAGGCTGAGGAGACCCCAGCAGATGGACTTGAACTAGTGTCCAGTCTACAAAGAGGAGGGTCAACACAGAGGAATCACTTCCTCCATGATTCCAAGTGAAGCCCACCATGGTCAAGCAGGACCTTTGACTTATTTTCACATGGGCAGAACTGGTAAAAGAAAGGAGCGAGGGGCTCCTCCCAAGCCCAAACGACCTTAAGAGTAAAAATAAATTGGTTTAGCTGGGCCAGCTGTATGGTCTTAAACATCCAAAAGGAAAGTATAACCAAAGATTAAAGGGGTCAATATAATTTCTTAAGAGTCCATATGCATAGCCAAAGACTACATAACAAGCAACAAGGCCACATATGAGATATCTTCTTTTGCGTTGTTGGCCAGGGTGACCAAAGGGACTCCCAAATAGTAACCCAGTGATGCCTTCTTTTGAGTTGCTGGCCATGGTGGCCAAAGAAACTCCCAGATAGTAACCCAGCATAGAACTGGGAAAATGAACAGCAGACCCCAATTTATCTGAAGGAATATTGACAACTGATTGCTGCTAGATGAGGAACATCTGACTCTCCTAAAACAAAGACCTCTAGATAACAGTAGCAGGGATATCAGAGTATAAGGGCTCTAGTCGGGGGAGGGAGGCTATGGGAGGGTGCCATCTGGGAAGTATAGTTATTATCCAGTTTTAACAAAGGAGTTCCTGACATTTGCCACACATGGATGACCACAGAGAAGGTTATCCTAAGTGAAAAATAAGCCAGGCATAGAGCAAAAAATACCACATAGGGTCACTTAAATGTGAGGTCTATAAAGAGAGAATAATTCCACAGAAATAGAGGGTAGCACAGTGGTTGAAGGGACTGGAAGATGAAGGTTAGAGTATGTCGATTTGTCATAATGTTAGATGAATGAGTCTAGAGGGCCAGCAAACAGCACAAAGGTGAGATTTCATGATAGTGTAGACTGGAAATTTGCTGAAAAGAGTAGATTTTAGGTGCACTCATCCTAGAAATACAGTAAGTATACAATATAATATATATGTGTATATATATATATATATATGATCAATTAGAATAACCATTTCTCCAGGTGTTCTAATTTTGTTTCTCTTTCTGACAAAAAACACTGATCAAAAGAAACTTGAGGAGTAAAAGGTTTATTTCACCTTAAAACTTACAGTCAGTCCATCAGGGAGGAAAGTCAGGCAGGAACTCAGGCAGGAGCCTGAAGGCAGGAGCTGAAGCACAGGCCATGGAAGAATGCTGTTTGCTGACTTGCTCCTCTGGCCCATGTTCAACCTGCTTTCTTATAGGACACATGACCACCTGCCCAGGGGTGGGAGCACCCACAGTGGGCTGGGCCCTCCCACATCACTCACCAATCAAGAAAATACCCCACAGACATGCCCCCAGGTCAATCCAATAGAGGAAATTCCCCAAGTAAGGTTCCCTCTTCCCAGATGTGTCAAATTGATAACTGAAGCTATCCAGCACACCAGGTACATCAAGGCATCATCTCATACACCTAAGCATAAACAATTCAAAAAGAAAAGAAAAACTACTTAAGATCACAACATCCATTTGAAAAACAACAGCAAAAAGCATTTTACCCACAATTGTTCAGGCACTACTTAACTTCTTGTGGTTTGACAATTTACAGTATTGACTGAGCACCTTTTCAAGGCCTTGCTCAATTGCTATAGTCTCTTGTAAGCTTGGATGGGCCTTTAACTTTTTATCCTTTACGCTTTCAACATAGTAAATAACTATGAGAGCTCCTCTAGTTTGTTTTCACCAGACTCACTTCCTCCTGACATACTTATATTTTGGTCACAACCAATATCCATTTATATCAGTTAGTTCTTGCTCCCTAAGTTCCCTGGGCACACAGTGTACCTGGTGGGTAAGTGGTAGCTATGTCCAAATTTCCAGAATGATTCCTTTTATTGCCACTCTTTTCCAAGTAAGTTTCACTCTGGCCTCATCATTTTTTGTTCTCTGCTGGACCTTTCATCTTCGTTAGCCAATTTCCTCTTCCTATTACCCAGTTTTGTGAAATGCCATGTGGGTTTATTACAGAAAACAAGGAAGCAGCCTAACCACATGCTCTGTGTGAACTGAACGAGCATCACGCCAACCACCAAGGGATTTTGAAAGATGTGAGGTTGGTCATTGACCATGATGCATAGCTGTTATTTACATAGTGAACTGTGAATTAAAGAGCTAATGGTAAACTTTGCACATTCTGCTCTGCATTTACAGTTAATATGCCATAGAAACTGAAATTTGAACTGTATCTTGAGTGTTATTTAACTAGGCTGTATTAACTGAATCTAATGCATATGGAGTTGTGCAAAGTAAATTCTGCCTGTGTTTTAATCTGTCTTAATAATTCTTCCAGCATTCAAATAAAACTGGCTGACTCTAAACCAACTTCTTACGTTGAATAGAAGTGCTTCGCCTATTCTTGTGCAAATGTTTTTCACATGAAGTGTATTTTCCTGGCTCTTCAGTCCTTTTCTCTTGCAAAATAATATGAATAGCCTAATAAATTTATCCTATGCTCATGACATCGTCTAACTCCCCAGCAACAATGCTGTTATCAGCTCCATTCTGACTCTCTGGAATGTGCTACCTTGAAGATCAAACCCTAAAAAATGTCACCCTGCACTTCTTGGTCTCTTCTAAAGTGAGAATTCTTCACATCCACCACTTTTCCATCTACTAAGCAGACACACGCGCACACACACACACACACACACAAAACATACACACACATCACACACCACCACCACTACACACACACACACACACACACACACACACACACACACCCACCCCCACACACACACACACACACACACACACACACACACACACACACACACACATACACACACACACATACCCTGAGATGTAGATGAAAGTCAGCACCAGGAACCTTGGGCCCTCCTGTAATCTTTTATTCAAACACCAAGAAGAATGTTAATGACTAAGGTGACCAGACCAGTCTGTAAAGAACTTGCCTTGCAAGCATGAAGAATTCTCCAGGTTAAAAGAAAGCAGGCCTGGTGGCCCACTTGTAATCCCAGTGCTGGGAGGCAGAGAAAGAGGTTTCCTGGGGCTCTCTGGTCAGTCAGCCTAATGTACTTGGCTAGTTAGCCAATAAGAGACCGTGTCTTAGAAAAAAAAAAGTGGAAAGAGTTTGAGGCATAAAACCTAAAGTTGTCCTGTGACTGGAACACACTTGTGCACAGTAAGCATACACATACACACACGCACACACACATATACACATTTCTTTTACAGTAAAAACTGACACCTAACACAAACTCTTTTAGTATTGCTGTGACCTAACCTTTACTTAAACTCTGAAGGATTACTGCAGAGCAGAGAAAGTATATAGTCATTGTCAGTATAAATCTGTTCTCCCAAATCATAAATTCCTACAGATCAAAGCACTGATGACTGCATAAAAATCAATAACATTTAGATGTAATCATAAACAGATCTTTCTTAAATGCTTATGAATTTTGAAGTCATTACCAAACCTGATTTCCAGTTATACTACACAAACATAGTAACGTGATACTGGCCCCAAAATAGACATGTGGATTAATAGACTGAAGGTGCCAAAAATAAACTAACAGATACAGCCGCCTGGTTGTCAATAAAAATATCCAAAAATATACTTTGGAGAAAAGTCACCTTCTTCAATGAATGGTGCTGGGAAAACTGGATATTCACATGTATAAGATTGAAACTAAGTCCCTATTCATCACCTTGCACAAAAATAAATAAATAATATAAATAAATAAACAAACAAAAACCTCAAAATGGACCAAAAACCTTAATGTAAGACCTGATATTCTAAAACTGCTAATGGAAAACTCTTCATGATACAGGCTTAGGCAAGAACTGTCTGGAAAGAGCTCTAATGGCTCAGGAAATAAAACCAAAAATTGACAAATTGGATAGCATGAAATTTACAATGTTATATACAGTAAGGTGAACAGTCAGGTGAAGAGAAGGCCTATAGAACAGGATAAAATCTTTACTAACTGTGCATTTGCAAGAGGATTAATATCTAGAATACATGAATAATTCAAAAAACTAAATAATAAAAGATCAAAAACTGATTCAATAAATGGGTTAATGAAATGAAAGGCAGTTCAGAAACGATGAAGTACAAATGATCTCCACTCATGAAAAAGTTCGACATCCTCAGTCACCAGGAAAATGCAAATCAAAACTACATTGAGGTTCTCTTACCCCATTCAGAATTTTAGTCATTGAAAAGAAAACACAACAAAGCTGGCAAGGATGCCATGAAAAGGAAACCCTATACCAGGCAAGTGAGAATATAAATTAGTCTGGACAGTGTAGAAATCAGTATGGGGAGCCTCACAAAACTAAAAAGACAATTACCATTTGACCCAGCTACACCACCCCTGTATGTGCACCCAAATGATTCTAAATGAACATAGCACAGAGATGTGCTCCATCTGTGTATATTCTGGTAGCAATCACAATAGTGAAGTTACAGATCATCCCAGGTCTTTGTCAGCAGGTGAGTGGATAATTTGGTATATACATGCAACAGAATTATATTCAGCCATAAAAGGAATGTAATTACATCATTGCAGGAAAATAGCTGTAACCTGAGATCATCTTATTAAGAGAACTAAGTCACATTCAAAAGGATTAATATTGCAAATTTTCTCTCATTTGCGGATCCTAGATGTTACAGAGATACATAAAATAGTGTGGATGTGCATATGACATGAATGCGGTAAGACTGGGGAAATGACTGGACATGTGGGAGGGGCAGAAAGGAAAAGGTGATGAACACGGTCCTGGCACATGGTACACTTTGTGAACTGTCTTCATGAAATCCAGCAATATGTATAATGAATATATGCCAATAAGATTTTTAACTCAAATGAAATAATTACCAGCACACAGCAATACAGTGCTTTACTTTTCATGAAAATGAAGCATTAAATTAAGAAGGCAGACTTTTAAAAACTCATGAAAATAAATTCCTTCAGAAAATAGAACTAGAGACCTGAGAGATTTCATTTTTTAAAGCATCTATCTTCAGAAAGTCATCCGAGTCTGAGAGTGTGGGGCCTGCTTCCTTCTGCCGATTTCTAATCCTTATCTCCTTTTTATCCTAATTTACTGCATTTGTCAAGCCCAGAGAGGATGAAAGTAATGTAAACAGACAGCTATGGTCAGATTTGGTTGTAAATATAGAAACTAAAGGCTTAGAGCAATATCTGAATTTCATTCATTTGGCAGCAATGTAGATGTTTAGACAAGACAAACCTCTACTGGAAGGTATGGCTATAAATAAAACATTCCCACAGAGAAAGTAACTACACAGTCCCAAATCAAACTGGATCCTTCCCTCCACTCTGTTAATCAGACCAGAGCTGTCCCATTCTTAAGATGAGACATTTAATATGCTGGTTATTAAAATCTGGAGTGAAGCTCCTTCATCTTAATGTGTGCTGGACTGTTTAGTTTTTTTTTTCTTTTCTATTTTTGATTGAATTTTTATGGATTTCATACAGTACATCTTAATCATATTTACACCCTCTCTCCTGTCTTTACCTTCCCATAGCCTGCCCATAGAATTTCATGCCATAGTCTATCATATATGTTAAGGTCTATCCAATTAAGGTTATATACCAAGAAGTCCCTCAGTGTGAGTTCATTACTGGAGCCTGATCACTCCCTTAAAGAAGATAAACTCTCCCTCACCCAGCTGCCAGTAGTTCCTTGTCTAAGGTTGGAGTCTGCTCCCCATTTCCCCAGTTCCCCAGTTGCTGGGTTTTTGTCTGATTGATTTTGCATGTGTCTTGTGCACATTGTCACCATTGCTGTAAGTTCACATGAGCAAGTGCCCAGAAGCCGGAAAGACTCTGTTGCATGACCATAAGGAAACAGAGCCTTACACACTGGTCTGTGTTGTTAAATAGACAGAGGAACTTAAAGGCTGATCATCTAGTTGGAATGAGGAAGAGTTGGCATGATCTCAGGATGATAAAGACATCTTGTATACACCCAGCATTCATCCTCACCTCCCAAAGCAAGACCAGACACTACCTTGTTCTGTACTGTGGCACCATTTCTACATCCCTCCTCACCCTCCCACGCCCCCACTCCCCCATGAAAATAATCATTTGTATCCACTTTGCTGGAATAAAGGCTAATACAGAAAACTGATCAGTCATGTCAGTCATAAAAGAAGTAATGAAAATAAAGAATGAATAACTGTACAACTTTTCAAGGAGGGAAATGCATTCCCTTCAAAACTGTGAGCCATGTATTTTAAGAACAAGCAAACCAAGGCATTCACAGCATGGACAGAAAAAGAAGCAGCAGAGCCTGGTGGCAGATTAAGCAGAAGAGATGGAAGATGGAACCAAGATTACATCATCATCAAGACTGGCAGCACTGTGCAGTGGCCAGTGGGATGAGGAAGGTGAATGACAGAGGCCCTTGCCTATGCTTCCCCAGGGCTCACTCTCCCGCATGTGATCTGAAATTTATCTGAAGAGAGTAAGTGCTTCTGCTTCTGCGGCAGCCTCCAGCCTCACCCTCACCACCAGCAATGAGGCCTCATGCTCTCCTCACAGCGCTGGTCACCGGGGTGGCTTCACAGGAGCTTATGTCCAAACTCACTATGTCAATACATGAAATATGTGCAGCTGCTTGTACACTGAGCAGACCTCAAAGAAGTCTTTGTTTCATTAGTGTGTGACTACGAAGGAAGATGGTGCCAAATTCAAGGCTAGCTTTGGTTACATGGTGAATTTAAGGCCAGCTTGAGCTACATGAGAACTTGTCTCAGAAAAAAAAGTAAACTAATGAATTATTTACCCTTTTCCAATAGTAATTGCATAAAACTTAGGCATTTCTCAACTTTTAAAATGCAAAACATATTCAATGTGATGGTTCAATCTACACAAATCAGACTCAGAAAATATACTCTGCCCTACAAACATCTAATATCCGATAGTCCATGGCTTTGTCCTTCCAGGTGCTTAAAAGTATTATCTAGTTAGCTGTTGTGTTCTTGCAAGCTAGCAGGAAATGAAGATTGGATGAAAATGGTTGACCAAGAGATTCCTGCTGCAATCTAAACAAATCTGATGTCACCATGTAGCTTAGAAGCCAGGCCTCCTCCTCCTCACAGCCTTGAGGACAGATTCCAAACTTGAGGCCACATATTGTTATCAATCAGTTCACGTAGCATGCCCTTGCAACCTCACGCCCCACCATCCACATTTTTCTTGCAAGACCTCCGCTCCACCCAAATGGTTAGCTTTTCCGCTCATTTCTTTTCTGTACCCTGCCTTATCTCTACCAGGAATGCAAGAAGCTTCTCTCCTCCTTGTGGCAAAATGTCGTCATTCTTCTTCACAATTCTGCTCAAAGTTCAAACCTCTGTTGAGATTCCTGCGATCCTAAACCCTTCGCCCTGAATGCATGGTGTTCAGCTTCTCGATATTCTTAACATACCTTGCTTCCATTCAGTAGAGAATGCCATAAAATAACACTTCTTATTCATTACTGTTTTCACAAATGAGAGTGCAACAAGATTTGTATTTGTAGAATAAAAAAAAAAAAGGTCAAGGAATAAATAAGAGCTGATACCCATCAGGAAAAAGATATGCCTGAGGGACCATGAGAAGGCACTGAGCCCATGTGTAAACACATTCACGCACCCCTAAGAGCACTGCCCTTGTGCTAAAACCAAAATGTTTGCTGATAAAGAAGAGTAGCTCTGTTAAAGCAAGTAAAACTGAGGGTTGGGGATTTGGCTCAGTGGTAGAGCATTTGCTCTAGTAAGCACAAGGCCCTGGGTCCAGTCCTCAGCTCTGAGTGTGTGTGTGTATATGTGTGTGTGTGTGTGTATGTGTGTGTGTATGTGAAAACTTGAAAGTAAAATGTTTTATAAAACTATTATTTAGACATCTCTCAAGCACAAGGCCCTGGGTCCAGTCCTCAGCTCTGAGTGTGTGTGTGTGTATATGTGTGTGTGTGTGTGTGTGTGTATGTGTGTGTGTGTGTGAAAACTTGAAAGTAAAATGTTTTATAAAACTATTATTTAGACATCTCTTAAAAAATTCTTTCAAACAACTCCATGAGCCTGCATGCCCATTATCAGTCTCAGCATTCGGCCGATATAAAGTCATCATCATCATAACTACCTTCATGAGTAAGATGTTGTTACTATCATGACCCCATTTTACAGATAAGTAAAATGAGGAAGCAGATCCCAAAGAGCTAACAATTAGTAAGGAAGAAGCTAACAATAGAACGCATGCAGGTGATTTCAAAGCTCCTGCATTAGCCACTTGACTGCTGACTTGGTGGTTATGTAGTTTAACGGCTGAAGAGTAGAGCAACTCAGGGTGGGTCTTACACCGAAGATACCCAGATTAACACAGCAGCTAGCTGAGTGCATAGTTCAAATTGCCTCCCATATAACTCAGCATTCCAAGTTCAGGGTCTTCACATCTGCTGTGAGCAAGGCATTAGATTCCAAAGGAAGCCATCGTGAGGAAGACACAATCCCTATCCGGACACACTAAGAGGTTTGCGCATGAGTGGCTACTAATTCCAAAAAGATTAAGATTCTCTAGAAACTCCATCAACAGTGGCTAGAGTTCAAAGTTGAATGTAATTACCTTTCATGGTAGAGATCAAAAATAGTCCTACAGAAAGAGCTGGAATTTGAAGTGATCCAGGAAGCACAAGTAAAGCCATGTAGCCATGTAAGCACTGGGTGAAGAAACACAGGAAGTGTTGGGAAATTGCAGTCCTCCAATATTCCTGAGGCATGAGAAAGTTGGGGAGATTGGGCAGCACAGTCTGAAAGACTGCTTCCTGTGGACCACCCTCAAGCATTCCTGACAGGCATTCGTGTCTTGTTTCCATAGTAACCAAAACCCTTCAGGGTGCAACATCAGATTTGGAGCTGCCATAAATTCAGCCAAAGGTCCCAATGAAATTGTCAGGGATTAAGAAACTGTCTTTGGTAATTTTCAAAAGCAAAAAAATAAAATAAATGAGGCAAGTACCCAATCATATTGCGCATTCAGATTTTTTTAATTTAACAAGAATGACTGTTCCCGAATGATTCCACAAAATTCAGAAGAGTATTAAGAAGATTAAAATTTCTTAAATGATGCCCCTTCACCATTACAAGATAGTTAAAATAACATATGTATACATTTGAATTAGGGTAAGTGGAAAAGAGGCTGTTACTATATTATATCAATGCAAGGTGTTTTATGTTAGCACAATTAACAAGGTAAGTTTAAAAAAGAATTAACCAAATCAAATGATAACAAGCGAATCAACGAGCACCATGGAACTTCGTGCTTCTTCCAGATTTCAGCTGGTAGCAGAGCTTAGGGGAATCTCGTTTATGGTGTTTAGCACAAAGCCAAATTGTTTAATGCAAAACTTCTGCTTTAATCATTGCATCATTAAACACATAACAATATTTTTTATATTTTATTTTTATTATTTTAATTTTATGTGTACACGTGTATTGCCTGCATGTAGGTAAGTGCACCTGTGTTGCACAATGCCCACAGAAGACAGAACAGACTGTCGGATCCCCTGGAACTGGAGTTACAGACAGTTGTTAGCTGCCATGTGGGTGCTGGGATTTGAACACAGGTCTTCCAAGAACAGTCAGTGTTCTTAAAAGCTGCGCTATCTCTCCAGCCCCAACACATACATTATTTTAATATACTTTTATACAAAAGGTAATATTTAGAAGCCTCAACAAAATGATAAGTTTTAACGTATATGGGGGGATCTATACACAGGAAATAACAATTGGGAAAACAGATGATACCAAAAGATAAATAGGGGCTTAGTTGGAAAATTACCTGTGACACAAGCATGAAGGCCTGGGTTTGGACCCCTAGCACCCATGTAAACGGCAGAAGCAGTCATGAAAGTCAGTAACCCCAGTGCTAGGAGGAGGGGGACTGAGACAGAGCTTCTTGGGTTCAGTCTCAAAAGATAGAGAACAAGAGCAAAAACACACCCAACATCAGCCTCCGGCCTCCACATGCACGTTGCACATGCACACACATTAATATGTACCTGCACACACAACACATGTGCACATATACACAGACAACAAATAGAAATCTTAGGAATTACATAGATTTCTCAGTGACTAGGAAACACTAATTTTGAAAGTGATAAGCTGATGATTTTACTGATACCCAATTAGATTCATTTAGTGACAGGCTTATGAGAAATGGTGTATTTTTGCATTCAATTAATTGCACTTCAAGCCCTTGGCCAAACTATTTTTAACAGTAGCTGCATCTGCTTCTGTTTATGATAAATCTAGAAATAAACGTAGTGCTATATCAGCTCTTTTTGAATTATAAACTTGATTTCTGCTATCCAGAGGAGAAAAACACTTTTATTCGATCATTGGCTCTAAACAAGGCTGCTATTCTCCAAACATGGCTCCCCTAATTCTAGAAACATGTTAATCCTAACCCAGGACTAAATGAGAAAATCTTAAATTTAGCACATTTCTCAGATCATATTACTAAAATGAATTTTCTCAAGAAAAACAATCATCAAGACAAGAATATACATCTGCTGAAGGTCTGCTGCCCGCACAAATGCCATTAACTCAGGAAAGATCTCAGGAAACACACGCATTCACACATAGATATATATATAAGAATCATATAAATAGGCACTAAACCCACACTCAGAATGTTAAAGAAGTCACGCACAACTAAAACGGCCCAGAATGGAAAGTTTCAATGATGTTTCTACGAAGGGTCTTTTTCATACAGTGCTTGTGGTGTTGGGGTGGGGGGGAGCTACTCACCAGGATTCTGAACAAAGGTGATTCACATGGAACCCTGCACACACAGCAAGATGATGATTTGGAAGCTGAATGAAAAGCACAGATTGAGTTACCTGCACAGCATTGAGTATGTTGGCTGTTTTTCATAATAAGCAACACATGGAACAGTTGTGCTGTGGTCTGTGTTGCTGGATAGTTCCCCTTCACCTCAGCGTGCTCCTCTCATGTCCCCGCTCTCTGCCTCACACTGCCTGCTTCTTCATCATGCACTCCTTCATGCCAACCTAATTAATCATTTCTTTATATTAAACCAATACTCCCGTCACATGCTGTTATTATGTTTGAAATTTCTCAAAGCCCAGTTCTTAAAGTATATGCCTTCTACTTCAACCACCAATAGCTCTCTCTTCCCTTCTATTTCTGTGCTTTTCTGTAGTGCCTTCTTCTGTTTCTAATTACAACAATTAGAGAATCTGTTCAATGCTGCAGCTACAGGCGGTGTGAAAATCCAGAGCCACCTCCTCCGCGGAATGTACGTGTGCTCCTGGTTGCCCTCCCCTGGGACTTCAAAGGAGGCATCCTGTATTTTTTTTTCCACAACTTTAAATCAGAAAAAAATTAGTAATATCTTTCAGGACACAGGCGGTGTGAAAATCCAGAGCCACCTCCTCCGTGGAATGTACGTGTGCTCCTGGTTGCCCTCCACTGGGACTTCAAAGGAGGCATCCTGTATTTTTTTTTTCCACAACTTTAAATCAGAAAAAAATTAGTAATATCTTTCAGGAGTAATACAGAAGATAGCTTTCCAGAAAATAGGTTTAAAATGTTTGTTCCTCTCATTATGTCCTGTTCTCAAGTTACAAAAGTTGTTAAAATTTAAAACCTATTCTTAAAGAACGTTTTTGTGTCAAAATTTCCAATCCACGATATCCAGACAAGTTAACTTGTTTTCCTTGGAAGATGTCTGAAAGCTAGGAAATGAGTGTTGTTGGTATTTGGTAGATAACTTTACTATTGTTTTAAGACACGCTAGGCTGAATTTATTAAACAACTGTTATGCATTAAGCAACAATAACCTGTAAGTCAATGGCGGTGGGGGCGGGGGTGTTCTACAAAGAAATACAAGATAAGATCTGTGCCCACATAAAGTACATAATCTACTCAGGAGGACAAGAGCAATTTCAAAAGATAAACGATAAAGCAGTGAGGGATTCAGCCCCTGTATCTAATTAGAGCTTTATGAAGCATTCTCCTAGCCTCTCTCATAGTTGCTTCTCAAACATTATACTCCTAAGACGACAACCCCAAATTACAAAAGAAAAGACTGAGAGGTGAAGTTAGTTCTCAGTGACAGCTATTGGCAAAGTGGAAACATTTTTAAATTTCTTTCGATGTTAAATATAGGGCTTTTTTTCCTACTCTATTACTGCCAGTTAGGGTCTAGACTAGGAAGGGGAAAGCATGCCAGGAAGTTTCACAGAGGAATTTGGCAAGGGAACACAATTGCAAAGGTGTTGCAAGCATTTACTGACCACAGGGGGAGTGGTAAGGCACGCCAGTACCAGCTGCAGGTCTGGAAGCACCCAGAGATGGAGAGCCTACTGGAGAGAGGGAGTGCTGTGGTGAGAAGTCCCAGGTAGGGCTGTGCCCACCAGAAACCGGAGGAAGTCAGAATCCCAGAGCAGCCGTGCAAAACAACAACCAGACTTGGAATCCAAAGAAAGCACCGAACAGCAATGTCACACAGGAAACATGTGGCAACCCAAAGGGAATACTCTAGAGACCGAATCTTTGGAAAGTGGGAACGTTTTAAAATGGGAGGCAATCTCTTTCTGTAAAAGAATAAATCAAAATTTCTTGAAACTGAAGGATTGAATGGTGAGCTAAGCTAATTAACTCGCAAGAGTAAAAGCTCTGGACAGGACATTTTGGTATTTGTAGGACGAGATCTTCTTCCTTAGGCATTCGCTGTAAATGTGAGATGCTGGTTTTGGAAGGACAGTGCCTATCAGATACACTAGAAGAATAGGTCCTCTCCAGTGTGAGGAAACGAAACAGCAAGGGGGTTTGTCGCGGGCTCCATCCTTACACTCTGCCGTTCACACTCATGGCTCTTCTTTGGGCTAACACAGAGGAAAGGCATTTGTCCAGCACACTTTGCAGAGACCAGGGCAGCGAGTGACACAGCACAACTGAGAACAAGTGGAGCAAGAGTCGGGAGAGGGCAGACAAATGGTGCTGCCATTCGCTGCAGCGGAAAAGAAGTGCAGACCCCCGGGCCTCCCAGACAGAAAAGTTCACTCTGTACGAGCAGAATGATCCTTTTGTTGAAGATGGTCTTTTACATGAGTCTTGGATGAGATTTTAGAAACATCTAGAAAAACAAGAGGTTATGGTAGAAAGAAAAAGAAACAATATGAAAGGTCGAATCTGGAGCTGGAGATGACTCAGGTTTAAAAGCACTTGCTGCTCTTGCAGAGGATCTAAATTTGGTTCCCAGCACCCACATGATGGCCCACAACCATCTGTAACTCTAGTTCCCAGGGATCCAAATCCCTTTTCTGGCCTCTGCCTGCACCCATGTGGTACACATACACATATGCAGGCAAATACTCATACACAGAAAATAAAAATAAATATTTTAAGTTAGAACCCAAGGTTAAAAAAAAAAAACCCTGAGATTAATAAATAACCTAAGTCAATGAGTAAAAAAATTGATAGACTATCAAGTGCAATTGGAAAAAGAGATTGAGATTTCACTATAGAGGGACTGGAAGGCCAAAGCAGAGACAGATATTAACCCATGTGATGCACAAGGGCCACAGCAGGAAATCTGACGATCTGGAAGGAAAACGAGATAGTGGAAGCAACGTGAAGCCTAGACAGCTACTGAGATCAAGCAAAACGTCACCGCTCACATCTCCTGATCTCTACCCTGGTACTTGTCCCACAACTGAGACTTGACCCATATCTATCTTCCTATTATCTGTCTTCCCAAATCTATCTACTACCAAATCTGTCTACCTACATCATCAATCACATCACATTTCTTACAAATCTCCTCACAACTTCTCTCATGTGCTATCTGCATGCTATTCCAAAGACAGCTAATGTGGAAATGCTTTAGCTGAATCCAGTAACTCTTCTCTTAAAATGATTCCTTGGTTCACCCATTGCTTATAAGACCAAAATTGTTAACATGCCCTATAATCCATCCCATAAAATAACTTGAATCCCTTCCTCTCTTTCCACATCGTTCTTTGTCTAGTTCATTCTGCTTCTCCCTTACTGGAGTTCCCTTACGCGCTTCAACCCTGTCATCTGACTCAAAGTGACTGTTCCACTTGCCAAAAATATTTTCCTCTTTCTCCATTGCCCTAGTTAGCATTAATGGTCAACATGAAATAGTCTAGAATCACCTAAAAAAAGTCTCAATTGAATAACTGTCTTTAACAGGTTGGTTTGTGGGCGTGTCTGTGAGGGATTTTCTTGATTGTTCATTGCTGTTAGAAGGCCTAGACTACTGTGGGTGCAGTCATTCCCTAGGCAGGTGGTCCTGTGTATAAGGAAGTTAGCTGAGCATGAGCCTGTAAGCAAGCCAGCAAGAAGCATTCCTCCACAGTTTCTGCTTCAAGTTCCTGCTTGAGTTCCTGCTTTGACTTCTTTCATGATGGACTGTGACCTGGAACTATAAGCAAATAAATCCTTTTTTCCCCTAAGTTGCTGCTGGTCAGAGTGTTTGATCACAGCAGCAGAATGAAACTAGATCCTTGTAACCTAACCTCAAGAACCTCCTTCTAACTTCAAGTCAAAAGCCATTTCTTCAAAAAAGCCCTATCTGGCCACCCAGGTAATGTAAATCCTCCTGGTTATATACTTTTAGGCTGTCTTCATGAACATTCTCACAGTGGGAAGTGTATGGAGAATTCAGAGGAATGGCAGAAAATGGGAAGTCAGAAGCCATCCTCCCCTTCTGTCATAAAAATCACATGATAGGAAAGACAGAAAGAAGAGACCTGATGAGGAAGGTCAGGAGTCAAGGTATAAATATGTGAAGTCCCAAGTTTCTTTTTTAGTCAAAATTGTAGAATAGAAGTTCAATGTACTGGTGTGGACCACAGCACAGTGAACAGATCATGAGGTATCACTGTGTCCAACCACTCACACTCACTCTGGGACACACCCACCTTCTACCAAAACTCGCAACCTGTGCTGTGAGTTCTCTTGCCATTCACTTCTGCTTTCCTCCTAGGATGTCCCACTTCCCCGAGCTGACTTTACAGGACACGTGTATAATGATAATCCCAAATTTCATGCCACAGCCTGATGCTTGCTCTGAGCACCAGGATCTATGGGAAATGGTGGTATTTTGAAACACACTGAAGTGGATGGAGCATATTCTAGTAACATGGTGCGGAATTTTAAGTCAAACTTAGAAATAAAAACTGAGGTAACAAAAATAACAATTATAAATTATATCAAATGGTCATTCTTATGCCCCTAAATCATAATACAAATTGTGTGGAATTTTAAATGTAAAGGAGAGAAAATCATAAGTGATAACTTTCAGGGTTTAGCTGCTCAGAGGACAAATCTTTTTAACTTACACTAAACCTGAGAGATAAGGAGGAAGAACAAACCAGGTGAAAAAGAAAATTATTTACAACAAAAATGCAGCTTTGAAGACTCCAAGGTAAGAAAGGTCATAGTGGTCATGTGGGACAGACAGGTGGCCCATAGTAAGGCTGAGGAGGAGGGCAGGGACAAGGGAATGAGGGTCTTCCATGGTCACCATCACCATGAAACTACTCACGAACGTTATGACATAAACAAATACTTTCACCATCTACCTTCCCCTTTGGGGGCTCACCAACCATCACTGCTGCTCACCCCACTCGAGGTTGTAGCTCTGTATCTCTCTGCTTTTCTTTGCTGGAATTTATTCTTTTCGTCCTGTTCTATCTTTCATTCATCTTTCAAGAGTAAATCCAGGCAGCAGAGGTAGCTGCACCCTCCTCTGGTGTCTGTAATATGGAGCTTTGCTTATTTATTTACTTATTGCAATGCTGACTGCAATATACATAAAATTGACCTTTAATAGGCAACTAAATCATGCTATCTTGTTCTTCCTTCTTTAACTATAACTTGTTTATATTTGGATGCTTAGCGTAGGCAAATAAATAGCAAAAAAAAAAAAAAATCCCTGAAAAATAAAATGATTTATAAGTGAGACAATTAGAACAATATATATTGGTGGACTAAAATTATTTAGGCAATTGTATGATAAACAGTGAAGATTATACAAAGACAATTATAATTAATTCTGTTTTAAACGCTGTGTAAAACTAGCAGAGTTTTCATTTTTTCTGAGCTATGAGAAACTTGTGCTTTCTTTTGGCCACTATTTTAAGGCAGATAATAAGGACTCTCTTTGAGCCAGCTTGGGTGTTTGGAGAATTAGCACAACTGTCTTCTTGTACCTCCCTTGATGTCTGCTTTCTAGTCCCAATCTCACGTAGTCATGCACAGATTTGCCATTTCATTGCTTGGGCACTATTCAGAGAACAGGGAGAATTGGTATGCCAGAGGAGACAGCTGTAACCATAGAGACAAAAGGCAAAGCCATTTGACTGCTCCCTTCATCCTTCTCCAAGTATGACAAAGTTTTCACCCTTTTCCATCCTCATTCACCCAAATTCTCATGATAGGACATTCCTGTTTCCATATACCATCACCTCTCCAAGTCTAACAGCAGAGCTATGAAAGGTCCTGAACTCTGAAAAGGGAGCCATCCACACAGGCCATTTGGAGGGAGCTCATAGAGGTGCAGGGGGCAGGGAGAGGCACACTCCAGGGATTCAACAGACAACTGCTGCAGCTCATGCCAGGAAGCTCTGGAGAAAGCCCTATTTGTTATGCAGGCTTCCCTTGGAGGGCAGTGGGATTCTCAGTCAAACAGGCACTCCCTAATTTTGGTTTATAGACAAAGGAGGACAGTCTTCAAGGCTGATTTGACTGTGCAAGTGAGTCTCCAGGTATGGCGCTGTACCAGGGACCTTTCTAAAGTCAAAATTCATACAAATCTCCTTCCTGCTCAGACAAGAAATCTCTCACCTAGGCTCCTAGCAAGTCAGACTCTTGAGAATTATTCTATTTCCTTTCCAGGCTACGATTATGAGGCAAACAATGCCTTCTGCCCTACTTAGGGACTTTCCTTTTGATTTTTCAAGGGCATCTCTTCTGTCAGCAAAATCAGGCTCTTACAACATTGATTCTTGTGTTTGTATTCCTAGTGTAACAATCACAACCGATCTCCATGTCTCCTCAGTAGGACCAAGAGGCATGTACAAGGACAGAGGAGAAAAACACAGTGATTAATGGATAACATTTCAGAGTTTATCTCCCTGTGCATGGGAGTTTTCAGCCTGTTTACCATCCTCACAGTGGAGACAGGATCTGTATTTTCTGCTTTACAGACTTGTGATGGTCACAATGGAAATATGTAAGTGGAGTCCCATGCTAGGCATGGGTTTGCTTCCTTAATAGCAGCTGAAAATCCTATATACTTAAATCCTAAAATCCTTGAAATTTTCTTAAATTGTCACAATGACAGCACACAATGTCTTATGCTTAAAATCCTCTATTGTCATTCTTAGACTGAACACTGAGACTGCTGAATAATGCAGAAAGAAAGAGAAAAACTGTATGTACATTTTCAAACAGTCATTAAATTACTTTGTATTTAAGAAAAATAGCAAGCTCAAAAAAATGACTGAAAAATAGGCTGAGAATTTTCAATGTTCACTTCTGCCCCCCAGGTTACTCCAATCCAGCAAATGTTAAACAACTACACTATGAATAGATAAATTCAAGTTTTAAAGATTAAAGGCAATAGTATTGAAATCACTCCTCCTGCATCCACAAATACCAAGTGGTTTGAGTCTCGGCCACCTCTCTCACTAAGCAGACACTCACTTTGATCATTTAACAACTTTTCTTTCTCTTAAGATTTAATTTCTTTTAGACTCAGACACCCATAAATCCCTTCTTCCTTAAGTGCCAGACCAATGGCGACAGCGTGTAGGAGCACCCACACCATATGGACACGGTTGCCAGGAATTCCCTCTAATCACAACCGTCTGCAATTTGTGACCTGCAGAGTTCTGGTACCTTTTATCTAGAATGTTTCAGATAAATGTAAGGATGTTGGGGGTTAAAAACCTTCCTGCAAATTATAGCAAGAGTCCTGGCAGACCTTCCAACCCCGACATGACCTCTTTCCATCCCTGTGGGAAAATACGGAGCCGTGTACCCTGATGCTGAGCAGCCACGCTTCCTCGGTCTTGCCATGCAAGCCGTGATCCACTTCGAACAAGCCAGTGGTTTCACTTTACCGTAGTGGCACTAAAACTTAGTGCAGGCTCCAAGGCCATTAAGAACTTGGGTCTCCAAAGTCCTGAACCTTTAAATTTCTCCTTAGGCAATGTAGGCATGATATCAGCTCTAAGTAGCATATAAATGCACATTATTAAAAACAGTTAAAAATTGGGGCTGGAGAGATGGCTCAGCAGTTAAGAACACTGGTTGTTCTTGCAGAAGACCCGGGTTTGAACCCCAGCACCCACATGGCAGCTAGCTGTCTGTAACTCCAGTTCCAGGGGATCCGACAGCCTCTTCTGTCCTCTGCGGACATTGCACAACACAGGTGCACTACTTACATGCAGGCGTACATGCATGCACATAAAATTAATAAATAAAATATTTTTGAAAATCATTAAAAAATTGAGGGGGATCAAAGAGGAAAACAGATGCTACTGTAAGAAAGGAAAACAAGTAAGAATAATAACGTAGTTCACACTGACTCCCAAGATATTCCAGCCGAAATCGATCGCATATACTTCAAAATTCATCAGGGTAAGCAAATTAAGCCACATTCTGAAAGACAAGAATTGCATATGTTTTACTTAAGGAACAGGAAGCGGGCCGTAGGAGCAGTCTGAGAGGACAGTTGTGGGTAATGAGGGGACAAATGTGGTCAGAGTACAAGATACTCATGCATGGAAAGTGACATGTTGAAACATGCAGACTACACATTCATAAAATACTCAGACCAACACAGAGAGAAAAAAAATTAAAGGCAAAAAATGTGAATAAGAATTTTCCATGATGCTAGACCTCAAGCAAATAGTAAAAACTGAGCTCTTATCTGTAAATTCTCTCACTTATTTTTACTCCAAAATCAACATACATCAACAGAGGAAAAAGTCAGAAAATAAAATTAAAACAATAAACACAAATGTCAATAAAATCCCCGAAAGGGAAGCAAGAATGCTATTGATAAATCCTTTAAAATTATAAGAAATATAACTGTGATGTGTAATATTACATCCTAGGAAATGCCATACTGAGTAGCAATTGAGAAAGAAAAAAATGCAATCCTTATTACCATAAAATTACTTTCCCACAAATCACCCTTATACAAAGAAATTCACCTAAGGCAAGAAAAAAATAACAGGATCATTTTGTCTTGTTATTTAGAGCAGCAAATATTTGTTTGTGATGAGAAAACAATTATAGGTAGCAAAACACTTATGATTTTGGCATGTACCTTCATGAACTCATTCAAAAATACACACCACGTGCCCTGATATGCTGGAGATATGGCAAAGTCGGCAGCTAGATCTCTGCTCCCAGAGATCTAGCCCGTGGACAGAGGAGGCTGAGGGAGCAAATCCAAAGTATTTTTTGTACAGGCCTTCAGAGACAGCAAATTTTGCAAACATAATTTCAAACTACAATACTTTTTTTAAAGAGTAGGTTGGTCAAAGAGACTGAGGACTCTCTCCTAAATGGGACATCTTTATCCAGTCCCTTTCTCCAAGGCTCAGGGACTGTCACAGAAGAGGAGGCAAAAAGAATGTGAGGCCTGGAGGACAGGGAGAAGCGCAGGGAAATGCTGTCCCCGGACATGACATAGCTATTGCACCTATGAGCTCACATCAGCTGTGTCTGCCTACTCAAGTTCTGCACAAGAACGGAGTCAGCAAAAATCCCAGAATAGATCCAGGTGTTCCCCAGGCTCTACCCCTTAATGAGGAGTTACTGGCAGTTGATAGCTGCTGAGGAACGGCAGAATCATTCTTCGAGAGTGTTCCAACTGGTAGTTTCCCGTGCTCCAGGAGATGGTTCCTTATGCACTTGTGGGTAGAAATAACTAGATTTAGTGGGCTATCAAATAAAGGATGTCATGTGTTGGGGAAGCAGAGAGGTAATTAGAGGAGAAAACATGAGGTGGGTATGATATTTCATTGTATACATGTATAAAATTTTCATGGGTAGTGTGTATTAAAAATGTATTCTCAGAGGACACAGATGTTAAATTCAGAGTGACAATTATTTTTCTTCAGAAGTCAGCGTCTCCTCATATTGTGTTTAGTATAACCATGCTCAGTAGAATTCACAAAAGTTGATCTCTTGCATGACTTGCAGACTTTATAGTGAATGCATTGGTATTCTACTTATGTTTGTTCTAATTTTTCATGACTCTACTAGAAACATTTGAATATTGAAAACCAATTATATATATATAGATATATATAG
>NW_008358517.1:3756047-3760184 GCF_000622305.1 Nannospalax galili
TAAGGTATAGATTATACATGTGTGTCTAACTCTGGCCTTGATTATTTATTCACTATCATACCTAATGAGAAAGTTTTTTAAATCTCATATTGAAAGTAAAGAATAAAATTGTTCATATAATCTTTAAGTGACTTTTATGTCTTCTAGTAAGAAGTTGGGGTCTTACCAATACTTTCAAGCTCTAATAGCAGTGTAAAAATATTAACAGTAGTATGTATTCATTTAGTATGTTCATAGATGCCACGAACCAACCAACATTCTTCATCATTTCATAAGAAGTTGAGGCACCTTGCTGTAAGTAAAGCATTCTTTTCTTCCTACTGAATTTCATTAATAAAATATGTTCTCTTCTGTGACATGCTGACACTGTCATAGCTATATTTCCTGTGTTCAGGAGTCCACAATATTTCTAAAGATTTTTCTTAATGTTAATTTTCAGATCAACACCTTTCAAACTGAGAACTTATTTATTTGGCATTTGTCTGTGTTGTTAGAATAAATTAAGCAAAGTGACTTCTATCAAACTTATAGCTCCAGAACTGTGATTTCATGCCTGATAATGTTGCGGGTTCGGCGATGCCAGTAGAGAGTTAAATAGGAAAAACTAGATGAGGAAAAGAATGAGGTTGGAGAGTAAGCTCACCCTGAGGTCAATATCAATCCTATGTCTTTTTTTCCAATGTATATTTTCATTGAATTTTTATGCTTTTCGTGAGATACCTGTTAATCATATTTAGACCTCCCCCTTCTATGCAACACACCATCAACTTTTCCATTTGTGGAACAACTAAGTCCCCACCCAAGATTCAACATCGAAGCTCCTCCATGTTACTGAGAACTTCCAGGTCATAAAAATCCTATCTCCTGAGGGCAAATTCTATTCTCTGGGAATTTACATTCTCCCTGTTGAGACAACTCTTTTTCTGTTAAAGGTACAATATGGGCTGGGGATGTAGCTCAGTGGTAGAGCACTTAACCTAGCATGCATGAATCCCTGGGTTTAATCACCAACATTTCAAAACAAATTTTTAAAAGAATAACATATTTTATATGAGTACAAATAGTGGCATCATATTTCTCTAAACGCAGTAACAAATTACTGATCATATACAACATAATGCTTGAAAGATAGTATACCTCCCTAAGATGAATTTTAGTGTAAAAGTCATTATTGCCCTACAATGTGATTATCTGAATGAGAAATGTCCTCCACAGGCTCACGTATTTTAACATTTGGTCCCCATGGCACTGTTTGGAAAGGTTTTGAAACTTTAAGACCAAGGAGTCTTGCTGGAGGAAGTATATCATTGAGGGTGACCTTTGAGAGTTTATAACCTCACCTCACTTCAGGATAACTCTCTCTGCTTCCTGAGTTTTGATGGAAAGGTGATCTTTCAGCTCCTTGCTCTGGCTACCTGAAGCCATACCTCCCTTGCCATTATGCCCTAACGCCCTGTAAACCAAGTAAACTCTCCTCTTATAAATCCCCTCGGTCATGGTATTTATCACAGCCACAAAAGTAACTAATGCTTCCAAAATATACAGTCTCCTATAGTTAGAAAAAACAATTAGGATTCTCATTATCACACTTTATATAATATTAACTAGTTTATAAGTAATTATAATATATATATACTAGTTCAATGTGTCAAGTCAATTAAATTTGAAGTGGTAGTGACTCAAAATTATTGATCTAGGGGATCAGAGAAACAAGCAAGCACAGTGCCAAGCAGGAAAAATCTAATGACACAACTAAGAAAATTGCTGACTGAAATTAAGGATAATGTGATGCTTACAGTATGAGGAAACAGAAAGAAGAATCAATTTAGCACATTAGAGTTGAACGAATTTTATGAGGTCAGGAAAAATTCATCCTTAAGAAAGGTAGTGCCTTAGATTAAGTTACTTTAAAGGGTCAATTTACTTTGTCCCATAAGGATACCTTTGTTGGTCCTCTAGTCTCCTGCCATTCAAGGTGTGTTTGTTTTCTCTTTTACATTTGTTTGTTTATTCACTGGGGGACATTTGACATATGTGGGTGTCAGAGAACAACTTGCACTGGGAAGTCAGCTCTCTCCTTCCACTGTGTGGGTTTTGGGGATTGAACTCAGGCCGGCAGGCTTAGACCTTTAGCAGCTAAGCCATCTTGACAGCCCTTTTGAGGTATGGCCTTTATGCCACAGAGCAGCTGTACATGGGTCAGGTTAAGACTAAAGAGTCCTAGAATAGGACCATCCAACACCTACTGGATCAACTGCTGCTGGTCGAGATCGCTGGTGGACTTACATGGATGTGACACTTTGATGAGCACTGCTAGAGCCTATGATCTCAACGCTAACCATAGCCCAACTTTAGACAGCTAGATCTGCCACATTGCTTCTGGTAGCCACTGAAAAGGCATTATTTTAACATGATTCAGAAGTAATAAAATTACATTACTGAGGTAGAGATGATATGTAATATATGGAATGCAGGAACTAAGAGAAATAATTTATAAGATAACTTGTATATCTAAAACATAAATCACAAAAAGACAATGAATAGGAAAAATAAAACTTGTTCCAAAATAAGTTTTCAGCCTTACTAAGAACTGCCGCTGTTAGTGGCAACGGCACTGACATTTTCAGACAGAAAAGTAAATTTTTAGCTCCTACTAGTACCTATGAACATGTGAAATTATAATTATTATACACTTAAATGTCAGGAGATTAACCTTTTAGTTCCTATTACAGTGATTACCTAATTACCAAGAATTTTTCATAATATAAAAGACAGCAGCTACACCAACTTCAAATCAGACCTTCTAGACCTTCCTACATGATTCCCTAATAGGTTTACTGGGACTTTTACCTATATTTTTCTTATTCCTACCTAACAATCTCTAAAAGATATTCATCTACTCTAAGCTCAAAACATTAATAAGAAATAAAATAAAAAACAATTTAAAAACAATTAAATTAAATTAATTAAAAAACAATTCAGTGAAATGATCCAGCCACTGTGAAAAACAGGATGACAGCTCCTAAAAAGAAGGAAGGAAGCAAGGGAGGGAGGGTGGGAGGGAAGGAAGGAAGAAAGGAATGAAGGACCATATAGTTAAAAATCACTCTAACTGGTGCATATTCAAATGCATGGAGATCAGAGTCTTGGAGAGCTATTTCTACCCTCACGTACTTAGTGGCATAATTCATAACCAAAGGGTAGAAGTGACTCAGTTTCATCCAACTCACAGATGATTGATAATACAATTGATAAATGTGGTCAATGGGATCTTAACCTTTAAAAGCAGTGAAATTCTGAAAAATGATGCAGCATGAATGAAAGGAGGAGGTTAATAGAATAAGCTGGTCACAGAAAGACAGAAGCTGTATGAGTCCATTAACATGAGGCATCGAGGGCATGCAAATTCATAGAGGAAGCAGAGGGCAGTTACCAGGATCTGGAGGGAGGAGGAAAGGAGGATCTTTTAATGGGTGTATCCTGGTTTTATTTCTGTTGCTGTCACAAATATCTTGACCAAAAGCAGTTTAGGGAAGGAAAGGTTTGTTTGACTTACAAATCCTAGGCTACAGTCAGTCACTGAGGGAAAATCAAGGCAGGAATTCAAACAGCTAGTCACACGACAGCCACAATCAAGAGCAGAGAGAAACAAATGCCACATGCTGTTTGCTTGCAGCTAGCTTTCTCCTGTTTCATGTAGCTCAGAACCTCCTGCCTAGGGAATGCTGCTGCCCACAGTGGGATAGGTCTTGTATTAGTGAACAGTTAAGACAATCCCCCACAGAGGTGCCTACACCTAATCTAGAAAATTCCTCCACTGAGATGCCCTTTTGGGGTTATTCTAAGTTGTGACAAGTTGAGATTTAAAACCAAACATCACAGGGTATAAAATTTAAGATCTGTGGTATAAACAAATTTCTGTTTATTGGCTGTGAAACAATATGTTTGCAGTTAGCACCACTAAACCCTAAACTTCAAAATGCTTAAGATACTAAATTCTGTGTTATCTGTAGTTTACATACACTAAAATTTTAATTTTAAAGTACAGAAAGACATGTATACTGAGGTATTCAGTGTAGCATTATTCACAACAGTGAGTGAACACCAGGAATTAAATGAATAATTAAAATTATTATA
>NW_008358517.1:3760260-3764404 GCF_000622305.1 Nannospalax galili
GGAATTATTTTCAAAAACTAATAACTGGATGAGGAAAACACCAAGAATAAATCTGTGCATATATGATCCCTTACAGTGTGATATCATAACCATTTTACTAGTCTCTGACACTATAATACTCATCATATATTATATCCTTTCTAAGCACATGGCACAGCATATGCTTAATCACAACAATGTCCCTGTTAGTTTCACTTTATAAATAAGCAAATTGAGTCACTGAAGGTTGAAAATATTCTCCAAGATCATCCAGGAAATGCCAGAACTGAAGTCCAAAACTCAGAAGTTGACCTCCAGGTGCCTGTTCTTAAATATACATCATGTAGGTATGTGTGTAATATCTGCCTGGATTCTTACATAGGACTCCAGTGATATACATGAAATAAGAAGCAACAGTTGACATGATTCTCTGGAGGTAAGATAAGAATGCGATGAGGTGAAAAGGTAAAGAAAACCACAGGGAGAGTGTGGAAAAAGGGAGTCCAAGGCAGGACAATACTTAGGTGTTTGTGTAGTACCACATCGATATAAGACAAAGTACTGAAAGCCAAACAAACAAAAATATAACAAACACTTTCTGATTGATTTAAAGTCTAATTCCTAAGATGGAACTCATTCCTGGCAGTTAATTTGGCCAAAAACCTTGGCTGACTAGGTGATAAGACCTAGGGGGTAAACCAATACTATTATTCCGCTAAATGGACATAGTAAATAAATACCCCCCTAAGCTCTTTGCACTCGTAGATGAGTGCATCTCCCAACCCTCACCAGTGTCCTGGTTACCGTCCATTATCAACTTGACACACATGGGAAGCGGGAACCTCAATTGAGAAACAGCTTCAATCAGATTTGCCTGTAGGCATTTTCTTAGTTGCTGCTTATGTAGGAGGGCCCTGACCACTGTGGGCAGTGCCATTCCTGGGCAGGTGGGCCTGGGCTGTATAAGAAAAGTAGTGAGCAAGCCAGTGGAGCAGCATTCTCCATGGTCTCTGCTTCAGTTCCTGCTTCCAGGTTCTGGCCTTAAGTTCCTGCCTTGACTTCCCTTGATGATAGGCTGTGAGCTGTCAGCCAGATAAATCCTTTCCTCTCCAAGCTGATTGTGGTCAGTGTTTTAGCACAGCAATAAAAAAACTGACTGGAATAACCAGAAAAAGCTTCTTTTTGCAGAAGATGGTTATTAGTACAGAGACCCACAACTGGTCAACATGCAGAGAATAAGAGACTGTGAAGTGTTCAGGTCTAAAGGAAACACTTATATCACACCACCTCTGGCCCCAGGCTCAGGGATTGTTGCAGTAGAGAGGATAGAAAGGTAAGATCAAGAGGTAACGAATGTTTACATGAAACAGCGTTTACCTGAATGTGACAGGATATTTGTACACATGAACTCACAGTGGCTGTGACTGCATCCACAAGACCTACACAAGATCAAGCCAGCCAAAATCTCAGCGTGGATGGAGAAGGGCTGATGGAGTCCCACCCCTATCTTAGGCACTATTGGTAACTGATGGTTACCGGGGAGAAGAAAAATCTCCAAGGATATTTTCGAAGGATACAACCCCTGAGAGACTACTCATGTTCCAGCAGATGGTCCTACATCCACACACATATAGAAAGATTTTCTTTTCCTTTTTGAAAAACTGGAAATGTTATATATTTAAATGAAACCTGAACTATTCAGAAAGATCATAGCTTTCCAGAACTGCATTTATTCTGTGTGTTTGAATAATTAAACAAAGGTAAAATACCACATTTTAATCAGTCTTTTATTTTCAAAGTGCTATGATTAGTTCTACAAATGTTTCAAAAATAAGAACAAATAGAGATAATTTTCTGGGCCGGTCATTGTTGTGGTTCATAGGTTTGGCAGCTGGGTAGGACCATTGGTTGGTTTTCTTCCTTAGCAGGTTGCACAGCACCTTCTGATACTATGAGAGCCAGTGTTTGGGGAGAAGGCTTCTAGCTCAGTTCCAGCTGGACTGCTCCAGGCCCTGTGTCCAAAGTATGTGGTGTCTTCAGGTCTGAAGGGTCTTACCTTCAGCTTCTGGGAGGTAATCAAGAGCTGTGGCAATAGCCTATTTTGAGAGTCTCTTGGACCATGCTGACCAACAGCCATAAGGGAGGTTTCCTTGCTTGCACTGATTTTTGTTACATAGCCTTCATCACTCCATACTTCATCACTTCATATATCACATTTACGTTTTTCAATAGGCTTATAAAATATTACATTTCCCTTTGGGGTTCTTCATACTGTGTAAGTATTTTTATCTCTCTTTCCTCCCTCTCTCCCCTGTATAGGCCACCTTCCTCCTTATCCAGTTAGAGTAACCCCATTTTCCCCATGTCCACCTCAATAATAGCTGCTTCCCACTCTCCTCCTTTCTAGATCTCCCTCTTCCCACCCTGTTTTCCTTTGCCTTTTCTGTTGTTGTGGCTCCTGCTGTTACTTCAGGATTTATACTCACACCTAAGGATTTGGAACTAGGATCCACAAAGGAGAGGACATGTTGTTCCTTGTTTTTCTGAGTCTGGGTTACCTAACTCAATTTACCTGGGTTACCTGTATGACAGTTTCTAGTTCCTTTCATTTACCTTCAAGCTCCATGATTTTATTTTTCTTTATTAAACAATTCTGTTGTTTAAATGTACCACATTTTCATTATCCATTTATCAGCTGAGGAACATTTAGGCTATTTTCATTTCCTAGCTATTGTGGGAAGAGTAACAATAAACATGGGAGTGGTATAGCTCGATCATGTGGTAGAGCGACCTCAACACCGAAGGCTCAAGGAACATCACAGAACTGGGGGAGAAAAGATTCTAAGACACAGTGGGACAAGAATCTACTGCTTGTTAATGCATTCTCCAGATGATAGGGAAGCTACACCATGAGAGCTCCACAGAATTGTAGCCTAACAAAACCTGCATAGTGACAAAACCAATTGACATGCCAATTTGGATCCAGAAAATCTCATGAGGTCCCAATTCAAGATGAAGAGCTACAGGCAACCAATGGCTGCTAAGGTTTCAGTTTTCTCAAAGGATTAGCTCCCTGAGAGTTTGTCTGATCCCAAATGGGCAGCCCTAAACACATGAACACATGATAACTGCTAAATGCACTCAGTACATGGAATATAAATTATATATATATATATATATATATATATAGAGAGAGAGAGAGAGAGAGAAAAGAGATAGCCATCAGCTTTCTTCCCCTATTGCTCGGCCCCAGGAGCACTGCTTCTGGGCCTGGCCCTGCACTCACCTACCTCTGCTTCCCTGGGTGTGCACCACCCACAGCAGGCCTCTCTCCCACCCACAGGCCTCTCTCTGGAGTAAGTCCACTGCGGCCTCCACACCTTGACTCCCCCAGCATCATTCACCCTCCCATCTCCCCAGCCAGTCTCTCCTTCTAGCCTGGGTCCTGTCCCATTCCTTGTCTTGGCACCCCAGACACCCTGGGAAATACCACTGCTTCCTGATTCTTTGCATCCAGACCAACTCAGTGCTTTCTAAAGTCCCCAGGAGCACTCTGGGCCTGGCCCTGCCCTCATCTCCCTCTACTTCCCTGGGCCTGCACCACCCACCAGCCTCTTTCGGGACTTGAAGGCTCACCTTTCCTCTTCCTGATCCTTTGCATCCAGGCCAAAACAGCTCCTCAGTGCAGTCCCCGGGAGCCCTTGGGGGCACTTCCCGCCCCCATTTTCCTTTGCATCTCTGGGTGGCATGGCCACAAGCTGCCCTAGACCAACATCTTTCCTGGGCCCAGCTCCCAGACCAGTCCAACCCCCAAAATCCTGAGGCCAAAATATTTCCTGGAGGGATACAAACCTTAGGAGAAAGCCTGAGACCATCTGATCCTCATCTGACTTGGGTCTCTGGGAACTCCTGAAGATAAAAGCAATCTGGCCACTCCAATATAAAATCAAAAGAGAGAACCGGAAACTTAGACGAACCAGCTTTTCATGCCCAAAAAGTAAACCACAAAGACATATAAAGTTCACAAAAAAAGCAGAACTAAACTTGAAGGCTTGAGTCTCACACAATAATCAGAAACTACAAAACAAATTCACATGTCAAAATCACAGAGAAAAAATAACATGAAAAACCAAAATAACATAGCCCCACCAAATACCAGTAATCC
>NW_008358517.1:3764916-3765302 GCF_000622305.1 Nannospalax galili
AGAGAAAAACAAGTTACACACAAAAGAAAACCTATCAAAATCACAGCTGACTTTTCAGTGCAAACTATGAAAGCCAGAAGAGCCTGGAACAAAGTATTTCCAGTTTTAAATGATCATAGATGCCAACCCAGATTACTATATCCAGCCAAAATGTCTTATAGTCAAATGGGAAAGAAAAATCTTCCATGACATAAATAGGCTGAAGGAATTCATGTGCACAAAACCAGCCCTTCAGAGAGTTCTGGAAGCAATACAAAGAGCGGAGGGAAGGAATGACTATACAAAGGGGATGTGGAAAGAAATCCAATGAAGGTATAAATGTGGAAAAGTACAGCTATATCAAGAATATAAACAGGAATAAAAATGACAGGATTCAATACACGTCT
>NW_008358517.1:3765792-3765986 GCF_000622305.1 Nannospalax galili
CAAAATACTCTGACCAATACCAACTTGGGGAGGAAAGGGTTTATTTAGTTTACATCTCCTGGGTCACAGTTCATCAGGGAGTTGGAGGCAGGAGCTGGAGCACAGGCCATGGAGGAACGTTGCTTACTGGCTTGCTCCCTTGACCACTGCTCAGCCTGCTTTCTTATGCAACACAGGCCCACCTGCCCAGGGGT
>NW_008358517.1:3771072-3772098 GCF_000622305.1 Nannospalax galili
TGGGAAGAGATGCAGCCTAGCTCAGAAAATTGTTATTGAATATGTCAATGCTGATGTAATGAAATGCTTCTTCTCAGTATGTGGTTATTAAATAAATATTTTTTAAAAGTAACCTATAAATGTATGAAATGTTCTCAACTATTTTGAATAAATTATGTTCATGAAAAAAGTACATTTTATATATATATATATGTGTGTGTGTGTGTGTGTGTGTGCGTGTGTGTGTGTGTGTGTGTGTGTAAAAACAAAGGACAAGAAACTGTGAGGGAAAACTGGGAGGGTGGAAATTACACAAATGCAATATTCATGTTTGAATTCCTCAAAAAATAAAGGTAATAAAAATAAGAACAAACAAACTTGTAAACAAACAAAATAATAATAGATACTTTGAGAGGTTAAAAACAGACTTTGGAGTCAGCCCAGAAGAAAAGTCATGAGATTACAGAAGTTATGCAAATTTTTGTTGTTGTTGTTGTTCTTTTTGAGACAGGGTCCCCCTGTAGCCCCAGCTGTCCTGGAACTCACTATGTAGACCAGGCTGGCCTTGAACTCACAGAGATCAGCCTGCCTCTGCCTCCCGAGTGCTGGGATTAAAGGCGTGCGCCACCACATCCGGCCTATGCAAATTGTTTTTACCAAACTCATCCTAAGTACTTTGCTATGTTGACTTCATAGTGAATCCCCCAGAAGAACAACCCATGTCATTTCCAACTTTCTTTCACTAGAAGTATCTTTTGTTAATATTGTTCTTAATTCTTGTCCAAGAACTAATTCTATAAAACATAATCAAGGAATCATTTATTTACGTGTAGCTTTTTTTTAACCTTCAGAACTGCTGGGAAATACCTTTTTGTAGGAAGCAATAGGAATTGGAAAATGGAGATTTTACTTTTGCTTATTTGTTCTAAAGCTCATCAACTTATGTTTTCACACTTAATATTTTTCATATAGAATATATTTATAACAAAAGTATTATATTTAATTTATCTTTATTAATATAAAGGTGTTCCTCACAACACTTATAGA
>NW_008358517.1:3774133-3792726 GCF_000622305.1 Nannospalax galili
AGCTAGTCAGAGTCCATAGTAAAAAAAAAAAAATGTAATTTTCTCTGTGTAAATTAACTAGACTATCCAGGGATCTAAGAGATGATGTTGACCTCATTAATACTGTACTTGAATCAACCTCCCCTCCCCCCAAAAATGTAGTAAGAAATATCCTGTTGCAGTTAAAGAGCTCATTCATATCAATTTTGTTTTCTTCCTGTTTGTTTAGTAAAAATCCCATATACATAACAAAACTAATTGTTTGATGATACAAGTCTCCTTAACCCAACCTCCCCCCATTTCCCATTAATAGCAATCATTCTGTCACTCCCCATAATAGCAACGTTTTCTTTGACCCAAATAGTCAAAATATCTGTCTGGATTCTCCAGGGTAACAGTCTTGTGTGAGTGTGTGTGCTCATGTGTGTGTGTGCATGTATGTTTGCAGGTGCATTGTGAGCACATGCATATGAAGCCCAGAAGGCTACCTCAGGTGGCATTCTTGAGCTGCCATTTAGCTTAAGTTTTGAGATAGAGTTTCACTGGGACCTGGCACTCTCCAGTTAGGCTAGTTTATCTGACAGTGATTCCAGGAATCTTCCAGTCCTTGTTAGCATTCATGAGATCACCATCTGAAATTATTTAATATTACTCAACAATTTCTCAATAGTCTTTATCTCTGTACACATGCTCGGGTATATTTCAATACATTTCTTTATAAAAATCTAAACTATCACTGATATAGGAAATGACAGTTCCAAGCTCTCAAAGCACTCAGAACTTACGTCATGGGAGTGAGACCTTAATCATGTACTCTTCTCCTTCAAATCATTTTCTTTAACAAAAATCTATTTTTAATTTTATTGTATGTGTATGAGTATTTTGCCTGTATGTATATAAGTGCACTCATGTATGCAATGCCCACAGAGGTCAGAAGAGGGCTTGAGACTACCTGGAACTGTAGTTACCAATGGTTATTAGCTACCATCTGGGTGCTGGGAAGTGAACCCCAGTTCTGTGTAAGAGCAGCCAGTGCTCTTAACCACTAAGCCATCTATCCAGCGCCCCATCCAATTATTTTCATTAACAGACAGTTAAGGGAGGGGCTGGAGCGAGAGCTCAGTCAGTACAGTTATTACTCTGTAAGCTTGAGGAACTGAGTTCTATCACAAGCACCCATGTAAAACCTGGGCATGTTGTTTCAAACTTGTAATCCCAGTACTGGGGAGGTAGAGACTGGTGAATCCCTGGGACATGCTAGCTAGTCAGCCTAACCTAATGCGTGATGCTCAGGTCCTGTGAGAGACTCTGTCTGGAAAATCTAGGAGGACAGTTCCTGAGAACAACACCTGAGCTTAACTTCTGGGCACCCATACACATGCACACATATGAAAATGTATTCATCCATCCTGGCATAAAAATAAAATCATATTCAAGGTGGAAGCAGAGATGGAGGAGCATTTATGTCATTTTATCATCTATCCCAAGATCCTTCCTGAAGATTTCCATGAGAGTAGCCTGAGGAGAGAAACTACCCTGGACATAACTCTGCTGAGGCCAGGGCAGTGACTATTTACATTTTCCACCTTCCCTTCCCTGCCAAGTTCAACCTTGGTCTATTTTGACTTATGGTTCAGGAGGGAGAGTCCAAAATGGCTGAGGAAGCATAATAGGAGCTGGCTGGAGCAGGGAACTGAGAGAGCACATCTTCAAGCACACACAGGAAGCAGAGAGTACAAACAGGAAGAGGGAGGAGGCTACAAACTCTCAAAGCCCTCCCCTAGTGGCATCTGTCCTCCTGAAAGGCCACACCTCCTAAAGGTTCCATGACCCTCCTCAAACAGTGCCACCAACTGACCAAATGTTCAAATATTTGCCTCTTTAAGTAACATTTCTCGTTCAGACCACCACAGGAATATTTTTAGACAGATTTGGAGGTGTGGATTAAAAGAACTAACTTTTTTGTATTTTCTGTTGAAGATCAGACACTTGGACTTTAACCTTCAGGAAGCCTCTCTCAAATGCTTGGGCTGCAGTGGAAGAGTCTTTATCTTCTGAGCATGTAGTCCTCCTCTCCCTCCTTTTTCTCTTCATTTCCCTTCTCCTTCCTCTCTCTCTCCTTCTCTCTCCCTCTCTCTTTATCTCTCTCATTTTAGTCATTTGGCTAAGGGAGGAAATTAGCTTGACTCTCCCCATTCACCTACCCTTAATTCTGAGACATATTGACTCCTATGCTCCCTGGAGTGCTTGGTTTCTTCTGAGTTCTCATTTCAGTCTTTCGAGATTGTGCCCATGGTGGTGGCCTGAGGATCCCAAGGCACGGCTGCATTGTCATGGGACACACTGTGTCATGTGAGATATGCAGATCGTGTCCATCCATGGTGGCTCTGCAAATGCGTAACTAGAGTTGAAATGGCTTGATTATTATACCATGTAATTGTTCAAAGGGTTTTGTAGTCATACTTACTGGGCTTCTGCTGATCTATGATTTATGAACAGCTGGATCACAGCCCCCACAAACACACACACACACACACACACACACACACACATACACACAAACACCAGTGTTTTTGCTTCCTACCCAGGAGCATGGGAAATGAGTGAGAAATTATAGAATTCTGCCTGTCACAGAGATTTTGAAAGCTTCCATTCATTGATAATAGCCAAAAATACTGATTTTTAAGTACATTTTTCTAAAATTTACCATTATCCCACTTAAATGTCTGTGTATAAAACCCCAGCTAATAGGCATCAAGTTAAGTAATGTGAAATTGGATGAGCAGGGAGAATGTGGAAAGCTTAAAAAGCCACTGCTTTTGCCTAGTCCCCCCACCCCCAGGGGGTTCCTGAGGGGTTTTCCCTCAAAGAAACCCACTGGAAATCTTCAGAAAGGATGCAAGAGAAGAATGACAAAGTACATAGAATATTCTGATCAAATGTACATTGATTGCTGCACCTCCCATCGCCCAGGTTGCAGCACCACCTGCACAAGAAAGTGAATACTTTAAGGAAGACAATACTTTGTATTTGGTCAAAATTCTGTAGGGCATTGGAATTGGTTCAGAGAAGAGCCAACTTTCTTGGAGATCTGTTATCCTTTGGTAGGAAATGTCTCTTTAGCAGAAAAATGTTTAATAATTTCACTTTTATTTCCACAGGTTGTTACACAGTTTTATGACTGCACAAGAAAAATCCACAGAAGACTCTTCAGTGTTCACAAAGTACAGTGTCTGGGAGCCCCCAGGGCCTTCTGCATAAAGCATCATAACACACAAACAACTGTTTTCTACCTAAAGACAGACAAAAGTCTAGGATAGAATCTTCAAAGAAAAGCCATCCCACTCTCCAAAGCATTCCATGCCAACCCAATACTCAGACTGTGTCTTTCTTCCACAAGGTACCACAGGTAAAAACATCTGTTTTCTCTTGAAGGTCCAAATACTTAGCCAAAGTGCTCATGAAATAGGCCACTGCTTTTACAAGACTTAGGGCCAATGTAAGTTTGAGGAATATTATGCAATAATACTGTTTAACTCAGGGTGGGCTGAGAATCAGAAGCCAGTAAGTCCTCTCAGTACTGAAATCAGAGCTTGTCGCCTGCACAAGCCTGCAGACATTCCTGTGTAGCTTTGGAGGTCTTTGCTAAACGGACTTGACCTTGGGCTTGGTGAAGAGGATCTGACCTTTCGACTTCAACCTCCGGAAAGCTTCTCTCAAGTGCTTGGGCTGTAGCGGAGGAGTCTCTCCCTGGGCCTCGCACACATCCAAGGCCTCTTCTACCACCTCCCCAACAAAGACCTTGGTGATCCCCGCCATGGCAATCACCACATTCTCTGACACTGACTTGCCAGAAATGGACTGCATCAGTCTTTTAATGCCCTGTCTGGGGAAAGCTGACCTGCGGTAATACTCATACCGGGTCAGCTGCTCCTCTGAGAAAGAAGAGAGCAGGATCCTCTGAACTTCGTCCTCATTCACTGTATGTCTCTGTCTCTTCTTCGATTTCTTGTGTTTCCTCAGTGTTTTGACTCTTGAATCTGAGACTTCCTGATTCTCGAGCTCCTTGGGCTCTTGTTCCAGCTGGCCATTCGAATTCGACGCCCCATCACCGACCTCTGGGATTCTGATGGTGGTGGCGGTGGCCGGGAGTTCCAAAGGCACAATTTCCATCTCGTTGCCCAACAGTGTTCGCTGATGATATGCTAACCTGGTCCGTGGAGTCACTCCCTAAATTAGAAAACAGCTGTCACAACCGTGTGCCTCTGCTGAGTCATGTTTATACACAATTAGAACACAGTTCCCCTTCGCATCCCCCACTGACTTCTATGCTTCCCACAATCTAAAGAAATCTGTGGGTAGAGTGTATACCAGTTTTAAATCAATGGATAAAAAATTCTCATAAATTTAGCATCTCTCCAGCCCCAAATTTAGCATCTTAAGGCCAAACCATTGACTTACTAAATTTACAAGTCTTAAGCCCCTCTGCTACAAGGGACTGCTTCCTCTTCACTAGATGTCACGAGCAATATCCAAGGTCAGCCTAACAGTGCTGGCGCTAGAGTACTGAATTGGGTGTCTCAAGGTTGTGAGACAAAGGCAGGTCTCCTTCCTAGGTCTGGGCCAGGGCTGGGGCCGCTCCCTCTGAGTTCACCCAGCCTGAATGCTCTGAGTTACGGAAATTGCTCCAGGCTGAGACCTCTGCGACTTGGCCCTTATAAAGACCCAGATGATTGAGTTAGCCCCACCCAGAAAAACAGCTGTTGGCTTTACATCCTCACGTGATTCATAAAGCAATCAAAGCTGTGTAATGCTTTTATATTGGAGGATTCCGCCCACTCACCATCTCTGTGTAGAACCAATCAGATGCAAGAGTGTTGTAGACCCTTCCAGGTTTGTTTGCCACAGACATTCTGAGCTTACAGTTAGTTAAGGTAGTAAATTTTATTTTTAAATGACCAAATCTATAATACGCTCAATATTCACTGCAACTGTTTAAACTTGTAATGAAAAACTTAGATATTAACCTAAGAATATGAAAGATTTTAACTTTTTAAAAGATTAAGATGAGTGTGGTGGTGCATGCCTTTAATCTTAACACTTGGAGGCTGAGGAAGGCAGATCCCTGGGAGATCCAGGCCAGCCTGGTCTACAGAGTGAGTTCCAGGCCAGCTGGGGCTACCCTGTCTCAAACAAACAAATATTACAGTATTACAGGCAAGTACCCTCCTGAAGTTATTCATTTCTCTAGTGAAACTCAGTCAAATTCTATCAACTTGCTTTCTCAGAATTTCTTCACTATTTCTGATTTTGCACCTACAAAGTTAAGTTCTGAATTCTGAATAAAAAATCTTTGGCTCCCTTGCATAGGAAGATATTTTAACCCATCCATATTTGATTAAACAGTTGAAGCCTTATCTTCTCAGGCCCTTTTTCTGTACCGGCCTCTTTTCAAATATTGCAGCAAGGTGGGGCGTTAGTTATATAGTGCTGAGCACAGTGCTTCAAATATTCAAAATAATGAAGAACCTAGATTTTCATATCTCTTGGTGAAAAATATTCCATGTTAGATAACACTTTCTTTGACTTGTGGTGTGATATCTCAATAAAAGCAAAATCTAGAATTTATTTGACAAACTATTTAACAAAAGTTTATTTATATTAACATTATATTAGCCAGGGTGTGGTATCTCCTGAAATTCCAGCACTTGGGTTATGGAGAGAGAAAAATCAGGAGTTCAAGGCTATCCTGGACTACACAGCAGATGGGAGGTCATACTGGGCCACATAAAACACTGTCACAAAACAACAACAAAATCCTTAACACTGCTAAATATTTTCCTTGCTGTAAAATCAATGGTAATGTAATCTACTAATTTTCTGGAGCCTTCAGACAGAATTAGTAGTGAAAATAATGTTTTCAAAAATTCTTGGGGCTGAAGAGATGGCTCAGTGATTAAAAAGAGCACTGACTGCTCTTGTAGAGGACCTGGGTTCAGCTCCCAGCACCCACATGGTGGCTAACAACCATCCATAACTTCCATAACTCCAATTCCAAGGGAATCCGGCACACTTTTCTGATCTCCATGGGCATTGCACCAGTACACTTACATACATGTAGCCAATACAGGCATTCGCATATACAGAAAAATGAAAACAATAAAATATTTTTTAATTTTTTAATTATTTATTGTTTTTACTTTATGTGTATCCGTGTATTGCCTGCAAATAGGTAAGTGCACCCATGTCATGCATTGCCCTCAGAGGATAGAAGAGACTGTGGGATTCCCTGGAACTGGAGTTAAGGACAGTTGTTAGCTGCCATGTGGGTGCTGGGATTCAAACCCAGATCTTCTGGAAGAACAGCCAGTGTTCTTAACCACTGAGCCATCTCTCCAGCCCCATAAAATATTTTTTAATGAACTTAAAATAATGACAGCATATTCTAAATTCTTCAGTACTAAGTAATCATTTCATTTAAGTTAACGGGGGAGGGGGATAGCTAAACTACAAAACACTGGTGAAATTCATTCATATTCCAATCTTGTCACCTCCCCTTCTGTCTTGGACACACTGCAGCCCCCTCGCATGTCTCTGTCAGGCCTTCCCTTTGCAACCTTCAACAGAGGTTAGAGCCATAATGGGTAGATTACAAATACATGGACATTTAAGCCAAAGGGTGAAACTTATCCACAATTTGAAAATTAGCCTGTGGGAAAGAAAAGCATAGAGACATAAATTTTGGTAGAATTCAACTATATTGAATTCATCCAAGTTGCTTTCTGTTTCTTTTTATTCTCTTTAAAAAAAAAATAACATGAAGTTGGGGAGCTAGCTCAGTGGGTAAAGTATTTGCCTTACAAAGATGAGGGCTTGAGCCCAGAACCCACATATAAAAAAAGCCAGGCATGGTGATACACACTTGTAATCCCAGAATTGGGCACATGGAAACATGCAGATCCATGGCATTGATTGGCCAGTCAGTCTAGTCCACTTAGAGAGTTCAGGTCAAGGGAGAGACCCTAACTCAATAAGCAATGGGCATGGTGCCTGAAGAATAACACCCAAGGTTGTCCACTACCAAGGTTGCCTTCTGGTCTCCACATGGGCAAACACATGAGCACTTGTACCTGTGAATACACATGAAGAGTATACAGGAGCACTATGGAATTCTGTCTTCTGATTATGATACAGCCATAGCAGTCACAAATGCGCAGTGGCTGTGGTTAGCTGGATGAGACTTAAAAACAAATATGGGATTGGGAGACGAAATAATTGGGAAGGGAGCCAGCAAGAGGAGAGAGAGTGGACAGAGAGGGTAATGGTAATATGATCAGGACACATTCCTCACATATATGTACTTATCAAAAATAATTTCTAAAAGAAACAGGACTGGCGGCTCACGCCTTTAATCCCAGCACTTGTGGGGCAGAGGCAGGTGGATCTCTATGAGTTTGAGGCCAGGCCAGCCTGGTCCACATAGTTCCAGGACAGCTGGGGCTACACGGAGACCCTGTCTCAAAAAAAAAAAATAAAGAAAAGAAAAGGAAAGAAAAAGAAAGAAAGAAGGAAAGAAAGAAAGAAAGAAAGAAAGAAAGAAAGAAAGAAAGAAAGAAAGAAAGAAAGAAAGAAAGGAGGACTATTAACTGGGTAGAAGAAGGAACATTTTCTGTATTTGCACCAACACTTAGTGCAATACATGAGTCAAGAGGCTTCATAACTGAAATATGAAAAGATGACCCAGAGCAGCAATAAGAATTTCCAACGGCTTATAACACTGGAGTAATGGTAAAACTGTATGCCTACAATACTGCTTGAAAACTCTCAACCTGACCAACTGTGTTGGCTAATCTTGGCTGTCAACTTGACACAGCTGGGAAGACCACACCTCAGTTGAGGAATTTACTTGATTGCTAACTACTGTAGGAGAGCCCAGCCTACTGTGGGCAGTGCCATCCCTGCGCAGATGAGCCTGACCTGGATAAGGAAGGAAGCAAGAGCAAGGGATGGTGGTTCACGCCTTTAATCCCAGCACTCCGGGGGCGGAGGCACTTCCTGCCTGGTTTCTGCTTCGTTTCCTGCCTCTAGGGTCCTGCCTTGAGCTTCTCCCTTGACTTCCTTTGATGATGGACTGTGACCTGTAAACCAAATAAGCCCTTTCCTCCCCCAGGTTGGTCTTGCTCAGTGTTTTATCACAACTAAAAGCCAACCAGGAAACCAAGGGAAGCTGAAATACTTTGGGTGTGACCCAGCTGATGGAAGAACGACACTTTCTCATAAAAGGCGCCAGTTTTCCAGCTACAGCTGTTGTCAAAACTGCAAATGACAGAAAACAGTTCGTAACACCAGAACCTTTTTCACAGTCATCACCTAATCTTCCCCATGGCTTCTTTAAACAGTGTTGGAGGTGATACTCTGCAGACCAAAATTTTAGTAGTAACAACATTTAGTAAAAGTTTAATGCCAATGTTTACATGTAAATATATTCTAATTATTTCTATTAAAATACTTATTTGACATGCCTGTTTATTTCAAGAGTAACATATTTGTTTATTCTTCTATTATAAATAAAAAACTATTATTAAAGTAAAAATGTTTTATTGATATTTGATTTTAAAACAGTCCTGAAGTAAAACTTCAAAATTACAAGCATAAGAGGCACTACACAGGACCAGGTGCTCCCTCCTACATGAGTAAGATAGCCTACCTAGAAATATCACAGATGGGGAACGGCACATCCTTCACAGGGCTCCAGAGAAGAATGTCAGGCCCTTGATATAACACATTCAGCTGTTTTCAAAGCCTCAGTGTTAGTGCAAGTTTTCAGTTGCTTTAACAAGATAACAGCACTTTTCTTCCACTAACAAGTGACATCATGACATCATCCCTCATCACATGTCTATAGTTCTTCCTCTGAAATCCCTCATAAGGTTTTCTGAGACATTCCTCCTTTTCCCATTCTAGACTCAATTAGAAGAGAGAAAAGAAAAATTGTGTTAGAACTTCCATAGCTTGAAAAATGTTTCCAGAACATTCTCTTGATGATCAGCCTCCTCAGATGTAACTTTTGTGCTGAGAGATCGAGAAAATAGTGGAAGTGTTGTTCCCCAAAAGGATGGTGTGGCCCTAATTTTCAGATTGAAAACCAGAAGCCTAAGTACAGATGGCCGTTTTCTGTGACTTGACACCCTTTCCTTATTCTTTCTTGTTGTCCTGTTTGATTTTTTGAGGCAGGGTCTCATAGGCCAAGTTGGACTCAGACTCATTATATAATCAAAGATGATCGTGAATCTCTGATCCTCCCGCCTCTACCTCCTCGATTTTGAAATTACGGGTGTGCACCATCACACCCAGCTGATGTGATGCTAGGCCATAACTCAGAGTTCTTGTACACTAGGTAAGGACTGTGTGAACAGAGAGCTGTTCTCCAGCCCTTGAGATCCTTTTTGTACTACAGACTCAATAAAATGTTTGTCAGCAAACATTTCCCAAAGATAAAGATCTAGAGCTGGAGAGATGACTCAGTGGTTAAAAGCACTGCTGCTCTTGCAGAGGACCTGGGTATGGTTCCCTGCACCCACATGGCAGCTAACAACCATCCATGACTCCAGTTCCAGGGGATCTGACACCTTCTTCTGACCTCACTGGGCATTGCCCGACTTGGATGCACTTACATGTGTGCAGGCAATACATTCATATACATAAAATTTTAAAATTAATAAAATATTCTCAATCTTTCCACTTTAGGCATAGCACAAGAATTTCTTAACTGTTGTCCTTATAGAAAACCAGTGCCGAAGCCGGGCGTGGTAGCACACGCCTTTAATCCCAGCACCTGGGAGGCAGAAGCAGGTGGATCTCTGTGAGTTCAAGGCCAGCCTGGTCTACATAGTGAGTTCCAGGACAGCTGGGACTACAGGGAGACCCTGTCTCAAAAAGACCAAAAAAAAAAAAAATCAAATATGTTGGAATGACAGACAAATAATATTAAGGCTCAAATAATCTGTAATAAAATTAAGAATTTAAAAAAAAAGAAAGAAAGAAAACCAGTGCCATAAATCAGCCATGGCTTCCATTTCCTGCTTGGTTCATCCTGTTTTGCAGTTTTAACTACAACATAAATACCTAATGTGAACATATAACGAAAATGTCACACATTCGGTCATCACAAGCTTCCCATTTTGTTTCATGGAATTGCCTTCAGCAGCAGCTAGCCCTGTGATGACTCCGAAATGAGTCAAGGGTTAAATAAAAACAGAACTGAGCCTACAGATTATTCCACACTTCCTTTTCCTAACTATACGATACAAAGGGAGAAAGCTCACAAGTTGTGGAGAAAGACAGGCTCCTTTTGTGTAGGGCACTGTGCTCTGTGGCCTGGGAACGCCTACTCCTAGGCGTCCTTCCACCAGCCCAACACCAGTCCTTCTCACAGTGGGCATCTTTAGCCTTTGTAACTGGAAATATTAAGACAGAAGAAAATAAAGAGACTGAAAAGGCAGAAGAAAAGGAAAGGAAAAACCGGACAGAAGGAATGTCCTAAGGTGACGGGCATGTCCTACAGGTGGAAGGAAAGGAAAGGACTAGAGCTCAGACTCTCTGTCCCTATGGCCCTCCTCATCAAAGCAGCCTGTCTCCACTGAGTTACTGCATAGCAGCTACCTCTGATGGTGCTTTCAGGCTTTCCCCTGAACTGTTCTTCTAGAACTCTCCTCCTCAGCTAGAGATGTAGCTCCCTGAGAATGACCTTGCTTAGCGTGTGTGAGACTGAATTCATTCCCCAGCCCTTAAAAAACAAAACAACAAAACTCTCCTTCTGCCTGCAGATAGTGAGCATCAGCTGGGGAAGTCTGGGTCTACCAGATTTGTATTCATTAAACCATTTTTAGCAAAGGGCATGAAATCCACTGAAGTGACAGCCACAGCATACTAAAACACAAGCATTTATTTTCCTCAGACCAAAGCTTGTTCAGTTCCTGTTGCATCTGTATACACGTCTGTCCTGAGATCAGATTTGCAGATGTCCCTGTTCTCTTTCAGGTTCCTCCCCTACCTGTAAATCATTCTATAACTTTTCCCAGGAATTATATTAATCTGAAAAAAAATCACTCATTTATCTTTTTCAACTCTTCTTTGCTCCACTATTTTAATTTGTAAGTATTTGAATAGTGTTAAACATTTCACATCTTGGAAATAATTAACTCCCCATATGCCCTCAGGCTACATAACCTGCTCTTCTCCTGCTCCAGAACAGGAATCCTCCTGAAAGCTGTCTGTCCTTGCTCTCTTCATTTCATAATTCCTAGTCACTTCCAAGCCTTCTGGAATCTGGTTTCTGCCTTCGTCACACCGTGAAACTCATCTCACATGTCAAATTGGGAAGTTGACAGTGTTGATCACTCAGTTCCTTAACAACACCAGCAACAAATCCCCCCAGATCACCAAGATGCAATTCTAATGTGCTTTGATTGCTCTTTCCTTTTACTTTCTTTTCTCTCGTTCCGCTTTCCTTCCTTTCTTCCTTTACAATAATTTCTCTTGTGTTTTTTGATGTTGTTGCTGATGTGTTTGTTTTCCTTTTTGAGATGGAATCTTACTAGCAGCTCGGGCTGGGATCAAACTTTCAACCCCTCTGCTTCGGTTTCCTGAGTGCTGGGATGATAGGCATGTGCACTGAGCCAAGCCAAAATTTTCAATTTAAAAAGAGCCAGTCTGACAAGTTAAGGCAATTCCACCACATTTCAGTATGACTAGAGAGATTACACGACTGTTTCTTGTTCTATACTTTCTTCTCTAAAGGTATTAATAAAAAACAACATCACATCCACTCATTATATGAGATTTAACCAGAACTGATCATGTGTAGAGATTTTCCAAGTGTGCAAGAGAGATGAGATCAGCCCCCATGCAAATGCTACAGCAGCTCTTGAACCAATGAACAGGCTAAACAATCCAAAACGATTAAGAGTTAGCACTTCAAAATGAGCTACGAAAATAGAGACAAGAGCACGCCACAAAACTTCAACTCTACATCATCTCCGAATCAACTTTGTAAGGGTGACAGCTTTGGATTTTGTCCTTTGAGGAACACCTGTATTTAAAATAAAAAAAAAGTTTGCATGAGCCTGGCACAGTTTCCCACATGTTGCCTTGGTGGCTCATGTAAAAACAGCTGTGATCAGCAGAATGGTGCCCCCAGTATATACTCACACCCTAACCCAAGAAGATGTGCATATTTTATGTCAAAACAACAAGTATCATTAAGAGATCAACAGATGTGACTAAGTTAACGATTTTCTAAGAGGAGCCTGTTTATGATTTTGGATCATCTCGCTGGGCCCTACGTGCACTCATGTGCATACTTGGATGAGAAACTCTAAAAATAAACACACAGGGGAAAGTACACAAGAGAGGCGAGGAGGGGAGAAGACGAGCAGAGAGAAAGTCTCAAGCTAAGGAACACCTGCAGCCTTGAGAATGTACAGGAAGCAAGAAGGGTCACTGTGCCTCGAGCCTTGGGTGGAACTTCGGTTTTGAGCTTTCGATTTCCAGAACTGTGTAAAGTAAAACACTAAGGCAAGCATGGTGGTGCACACCTATAACAACCCTGGCATTCGGGAGACTGAGGCAGGAAGATCGCTGAGAATTCAAGGCTAGCCCAGGCTACATAGTGAATCCTAGGCCAGTTAAGGCTACAAAGTATTCTCACCTTCCAAAAAACGTCAAATTTGCTTATAGAATGAAGAAAGGATTCTTGTTCTAGCATTCTGATACACCAGTACAAACCCAAGTGGAAGGAAATGTAAGGATGGGAGACAAAGTTAATTCACCTCTCCCACTGTCTGGTGCTACCAGGAAAGTATCCTGATTTCAAGATTAAATGATTTCAATGGCTGATAGATAATATGTGTTAAAGTGCATTTACTAGATTAATAGGGATCTGGTCTGATCATCTAATTTATTATCAGTGGTTTTTCATTTTTAAAATTGTAACATATCTCCATGAGACTGAGAAGCTCCTTACTATTTTTAGCTTATGCTCAGTGTGGGAGGGTGAATGATTGCATCACATCTTGAGATCGAAAGCACAGCTCAACATCCACCTACTGATTCAGACAAGAAGCAAAGCACTGGGATGTCCCTGCTAGTCACAGAACCAGACAAAGCGCCGTTTGCACTTCAGAATGATGTTTAACCTTTAGAAACAGGACTGCCTGGAGAATGTGCAGGACCCAGTGAAAAATGAACATGTGGGTCTTCGTGTTCAAAAATTATTGTGAACAAAAAGACGGAAGAGAATTAAACCAAGAACAGGGCAAGGGTCCCTGTGCAATTCCACAGAGCAGACTCTCACGAAACCAGGCCTGCTTGGATAGATCCATTTTAGGCTTTCCTCTGAGGAAAGAGCGCATTTTCAGGAAAAGTTTCAGGGATGTATCTTCCTTCGTATGGCACAGACCCAGGGGCAGATCTGGAAAAAGCAGATCCATCAGAATGTAATGAGGGGCAGTGATTAGACAGGAAGAGAGGCAATAAAGGGACTGAAGCTGGGCCTGTGGACGAGTTTCAAAGAAAGCAAGAACTCATCAACAACATAATTAGTAAGGACTCTAACCTCTCAAGCATATTTACTAGAAAGCTAAGATCAGATAAAGGTAAATGAAGGATATTAGTATAGAGTACCAGCATATTAACATGTATATGCTAATGCACACTAATACACCAGTAATATATGTGTTGCTCTTATTCCATTCTTTTCTCCTCTACTACTGTTATCCAAAAAAGCAATTAAATGCTGAGAAGTACTACACAGTATAATAATAATACATGTGTGTATGTATGCACATGTGTGCATGTATTGGTATTAGCACATCTTATTATATAATATTAATATGTGCATATATTAATATATTTCACATGTGATTAATTTAAATAATGCATAGCATAATGTATAAATTTATATAAGACATATGAAACAACAAAGGAAGTATTCAAACCAGTGGACTGAGTGTGTTTCAAAAGCTGATAGAGCATAAAGCATTCTGGGAAAAGGCTACATAGAAATATTCCTGAAACATCCCGATGGCAGTTTTCTCTAATTAATTAGAAAGCAAGTTAATTTGTTATGTGCAGTAGTATTTGAAGATTTTCATCAAATTAAGCTCACATTTTTGTAGTAAAATGAGTGTGCTTTATAGTACATATGGTAATTTGATCATGTTCAACTAGACTTTGAGGTGCTGTGAGCCAGGGCATGGTGGCACACGCCTTTAGCCCCAGCACTCAGGAGGCAGAGGCATGTGGCTCTCTGTGAGATTATCACATAAAACTGTCCTTTCCTTTTACAGACAGACCAAGGACAGATGCCATCTTCCTGACTTGGTTGCCCCTGTTTGCCTAGGATCATCACAGCTAGGCTTTTTTTATGATCACACTGCACAAGGAAAGAGGGGCAGGGAGTCACAGGACCCTGGCAACCACGTGGCCCTAGTTACATGGGGGGCAGGGAGTTAAGGGTATATAAGCTGAGGAACCCTAGGGGAGGCTCTCACCATTTTATATGGGTGTGGGGAAACCTCCATTCATGCTTCGATGAAGAGCTCTCCAGTGGGGGAAGTACCCACATTCATGTAAGTAAGCTCTCACCCACCAATTGCTCTGTAAGTAAGCCCAGTAAACTCACTGGTTTCCCAGACCATAGTTTGTTGGAACCAAGGGAGGAGGGGGCAGATGTTGTTTACACCCCCCTCAGAAGAAGTCTTGGCTACAGAGATTGAGTCTAGCCTGGTCTACATAGCAAATTTCAGGCCAGCTGTAGCTACAGGGAGATAGTGTCTTGCTGACTTAATCAGACAAAAACCTAGGATAGAACTGGGGAAATGGGCAGCAGGCCCCAACCTTAGCCAAGGAACTATTTGCAACTGATTATTGCTGGGTGAGGGACAGTTGATTGTCTCTAGATAGACTAACAAGAGTCCAATGGATGAACTTGCACTCACTAAGGGACATTTGGTATAAAAGTTTGACCTGGTAGGACTTAACATACATGAAATCCAGTGGAGGGGGGGTGCTTATGGAGGAGTGCAGATGGGAGAAGGGTCTAAATATGATTAAAATTTATTGTATGAGATGCAAAGAAAACTCAATAAAAAGGCAAAACGAAGCTTGAGAGATGACTCAGCAGTTAAGAGCACTGGCTGTTCTTGCCAAGGACTTGGGTTCAGCTCCTAGTACCAGCATGGAAACTAGCAATGCTTCATAACTCCAGTTCTGGGGAGCTTGACACCCTCTTCTGGTATCCAGAGACACTGCATTCATGGGTGCATTTACATCCATGCAGGTAAAACACTTATAAAATAAAAATAAATATTTTTTTAAAAAAACAAGAAAAATGTATAGGCATAATTATAGACAGCATTTTAGACTGCTATACATGGTTCACCGCCAACCTAGTACTATAAAGTAAATTCTAGTAGCAAGAATGCTTTAAAAAATGTTATTATGATCCAAAGTGCTATTTCTGTTTTGGTCTTTTGGAGAGAGTTCTCCCTATAACCCTAAGCTGGCCTAGACTCACTATGGAGACCAGGCTGGCCTCAGTCTCACAGAGATCTGCCTGTCTTTGCCTACTGAGTGCTTCAATTAAAGGCATGTGCCAACGCACCTGGTTGAAAGTGCTGTTTCTCTCAGATTTTTCACCATGAGCGGGGAAAGACAGAATGGTCAGCATAGACCTCACCTAGGAAGCCTACTCTCCAGAAGAAAAATCAAATAGATCTCTCTAAGGAAAAATAAGAGTTGAGCAATGAATTCCACAGACCCTAAAATTTAGAAGTTAGAAGGAATAACTTCAACATTTCTTGAAGTCTTCAAAACCATTAACTTAGGACAACGCAAGCACTCTACTTTCTCTACTAATATATCAGCATGCTTCATGATGGAAAACTTCCTGATTCAGGAAGACCCAGTTACAGCCTCAATATTCAAAATCCTTTCACCTGAAGAGGATCAGCATCTTCATCAGAGCTGGCACTAATGGAAGACTGTCCTAATTCACTGCATTCATTATCTTGCTGCCTGTAAACACTCCTGAGGGAGACACTCTCATGTTGACATCTCCTAGTTGGATACACTGAAGCTCCAGGAATTTAGGAAATTTTCCTAGAGAGGCTGGAAGTCAGTATAACTGGGGACTTGGTATCCGTGCACAGATGGCTCTTTTCTGTAACACCACCTCTGGAGTAGAAGAGGTATTCCCAGGGATGAAATCTAGTACCTCAGATGCATCCGAGTGAGAATTAGTGTCTCTGGGCCAGGAATACAGTGAATGCTAATGACGTACGAGAGTGTGCTTTCTGGAGGAAATTCTTTTCCGTGCTTCCTTATCCTCTTGTATGTGTGTCTCATGGATTCCCCGGCTCTTATCAGGTCCAAGTTGTTTGGAAAATATATTTCTTATAATTTTGGTAGAAAGTATGATTACAAATTTACACTTTCCCAAAGTCCACTCAGTGTGTTGTGTTTTTACTAATGAAAGAATCATTCCTTCGAACATGCTACTTTCCTTAGAGTGGACTGGGGATGTGAGGTCTGTCTTTATAATCCCTCATCATTTTTCCTTGTATGGTACTTTGTTCTGACAATATACCTTTGAAGCTGCAGTCCCCTGCTCTCCCTGACCTTCCATCTCCAGGTTCTATAAGTCATTGCTCTAAAATTTTAAACCCTTAGAATCCCATGGCAAGTAGGCAGGAAAAGGATGTACTTGATTAGTCTAAAATGGAAATACATTCCTCTGAAAGAGATAAACAGAGCACCCCTATATAACACCTTTAAATATCTGTGGCCTGAAAGATTCCACAATTATTACTGTTAACTACCAGTGTCATCTGGATTATATTTAACACATAAGCATTTCTTACTAAAATCATTATCAAAAACTGCTACATAAGACCGGGGTGATGTTTCAGTCGGTAAAATGCTTGTCATGCAAGCATAAACACCTGAGTTTGGGTCCTCAGCACCCATATAAAAGTCAGGCAAGGCAGGTACGTCTGTTAACCCCAGTGCCAGAAAGTGCTGAGCAGACATCCCTGGAACAAATTGGCCATATAGTCTATGAAATCTCATGACCGCCAGGGTTACTGAGAGATTCTATCTCAAAAAACAAGGTGGAAGGTGATTGAGACAGATATCCAAGGTCAACTGACAGCCTCCACATATTCACACACAGGTATACGTGTAGCCACACACGCATGGATACATACACAAATACACCATACATACACACACTAATACACGTAAAATGCTGTACAAATGTCAGGTTAAATTACCACACAGAACACAAAAAGATGACGAAGATTCCCTCTATAGCACATGCACCTAAGCCAAATAAGTGTCAGAATAAGGGGAGCAGAGTAGATGAAGTTCTCATAGCTGGAAAACTTGTCTGGGTTTGCACACAGAGCACTGCACACCGGCGTAATTAAAAGCATTCAAAGGCTGTCGAAAGCAAATCAATTTACGGTATTCTTAACAGATCTATGCAAAAGCGATCCTTTGTCTTCTTATCCCCTTGCTGTTCCTAACACAGGGGTCACAAACATGCCAAATACTCTATCCTAGTACCTTCACATAAACACATGCTGCTATTCAATTTGCTCATAACTTTCTTCAGTTTCCTTTTCTAATGTAGTTTTACTCTATTTCTTTCCCTTTTCAAAGGTACATTACAAAGTACCTGTCTCCTGACTGCGTATGAAGCAAACCAGTATAGCTCACACATATACTGCAATGCTGATGACTAGGTCCAAACTCACAAGAGCAATCAATAGCAAAGCAGATCACTCAAGTACACGTATTTTTACAATCAAATTCGATCAGTGTTCTGCCCTCTGAACCATGTGGTTTTAGTAGGACATCCAGCACATTGTTACTGATCAGCAGTTGCCAAATGTTTAACTACCAGTGAAAATAGCTTCGTGTTCAACCTATGAATGACACCCAGGTCCAAAGCTGCTTTTCACACTGTGTGATTGTCCTGTTCATTGTTTTAGGATTCTATGCTGTAACCAGCCGACACAAATCAGCCTTTCTTTGTAGGTTTATTACCTTTTTCTGTCATGGCCATTGCTACCCCAGCAAGAATAGCAGCCCTGACTAAAGCAAATCACGGTATTGATTGCCATTCTGGAAAGAAAAGCTTAAATGCTGCCAACCACTGGTGCCAGTATCTCCTGCCAGCTGAAAATATGGCAAGGCACCGTGAGACTTTGCAAAGACTGACCCTCCTCTCACTCCGTCAGGAGGGTTAGCTGTGACTCAGCTACTTACTAGATTTTACCACTGCTCCCCATTCCCTCTCCCTACATCAAGCTGCTACTTTCTGGGATTTTCTCTGATGAGCTGAGATCTCAGCAACCTCCAGTTCACTGCCAAGCCATTAGCTTGTAAAATAAGGTTGATTGACTAATAGAGAGGTAATTAAAAATGTGTTCAAATGGTAGTTTTACCTTTGTTTTTAAATATATCCATTAAACTGCTAAGTTTTCTATTTTCTTGACAGCAAGACAATGAGAATTTCAAGCAGGAAATTAATATATTTATATACAAAA
>NW_008358517.1:3792856-3796194 GCF_000622305.1 Nannospalax galili
CTTTAGAACCAAAAACCCCTCAGGTCTAACATTTATCTTAAAGCAGATAGAAGACTGAGTCCCAGAGAGATTGAGCCAAGTATGGCAGTGCACACCTATAATCTCAGCACTGGGGAGGCAGAGTTAGGAGGATCTCAAGTTCCAGACCAGACTAGCACACATGAGGAGTTCTAGGCCATTGACTTGGTTTCTTTTCTTGTTGTATGATAGAATACTCTGAAAGGTCTAACATTTATCTTAAAGCAGATAGAAGACTGAGTCCCAGAGAGATTGAGCCAAGTATGGCAGTGCACACCTATAATCTCAGCACTGGGGAGGCAGAGTTAGGAGGATCTCAAGTTCCAGACCAGACTAGCACACATGAGGAGTTCTAGGCCATTGACTTGGTTTCTTTTCTTGTTGTATGATAGAATACTCTGAAAAAACCATGAAAGAGAGGATGGGTTTATTCTAGCTCACACTTACTGGGCACTGTCCCTCATGACAGTGAAGTCAAGGCAGCAACAGGAGCTTGAAGCAGCTGGTAACACTGCATCCACAATCAGAAAATAACACCAATGAATGCCTGCATGCTAGTGCACAGCTCAGTTCTCTACTTTATGCAGTCCAGGATCTCCTACCCAAGAATTAGCCCCATCCACAATTAAGACAGGTCTTTCTACATCAGCTAATATACTCAAGATAATCCCCCAGGGCATGTGCAGAGGCTCTTCTCCCATGTGATTCCAGATTCTGTCAAGTTGACAATTAACTATAACCATTATAGCTATGGATCAAGAGCCTTTATCAAAAAACAAATCAACAACAAAAAGAAACCTGGGTACTCTCTCTCAGATCAATATCTGTAACTGAAACTGAGCTCCCCAATTCTGTTGAGGCTTATCATCTTCCAAGATGTGTTCATCTTTACTGCACTGTAGACAGTAACCAGTCACTAACCACATGAGACATCAAGTCACTTCCATGGACCTGATAGCCTTCATTCTGAATGCTGACCATTAATTGACCTTATATTGATTACTAGGGACTAAAAACATTTTATAAATACTCTTGGAAAGTTACCTAATCTTAATCACAAAGGAAGTGAGTAAGTATGTATTAGTTAATGTTCTGTCTCTGTGACAAGTATCTGTGCTAAACAACTTAAAGATTTATTTTAGTTTATGGTTTTGTAGTCAGCCAGTTCCATCACTTTTGGGTCCCAGGTAAGGTCATGCATCATGGTGGGAGCATATAATGGAGCAAGGCCCTTATCTCAAGGCATTTGGGAAGGCTGAGGGCCCAGAGAGAAGATGTACACTTATAAAGGCACATCATTAATGACATATCCCCAACTACAGTCCACCTACCACGTCTTTACCATTTCCCAATAAAGCCATTGAACTATGACTCCATCAGTGAATTTATCCTCATGATTCAGTCACTTCAACCCCATCAGCTACTATCCAAATATTTAACACACAAACCTTTGAAAGCTATTCAGATTTAAGTCACAGCTAATTAGAAATTTTTTATGACTAGGCTGGGGAGATAACTGTCAATGAAATGCTTACCTTATAGACATGAGGACCTGAGTTTGATTCTCAGAACCCACATTTTAAAAAAAGAATAGCCAGGCCTGACATAGTGCAGTATATTCGTAATCACTGGGGAGGAGACAGGCAGATACCTGGGCCTTGCAGTCCAGACAGTCTAGCCTACTTGGCAAGCTTCAGACATAAGACCTGGTCTCAAAAAAATAATAGACAGTGCCTGAGGAAAAACGCCTGATGTTGTCCTCTGGCCTCCACGCTCGTGTACCTGCAGAGATAAGAGCACAGACACACATGCACAAACACAAATGACAGTTTAGATATAAACATTTGTTATATTTCCAAGCAGTATTTCTTATATAGATCATAGTGACCATTATAAGGGTGTAGCTTTTAAAAAATTATCATAGATATTCAACAAGCCTTTTCATTGTCAGTCATCAGTCTAACAGACTAGTAAATCCACAAACAGCATTCTATCTTAAAATTTTTCAGAAAGAAAAAAAAAAACAATTAACATTAGCTGACCTAGTTAAATGTCAGTCTCTTAGAAAGAATAACCAGCACAATATAGGCCAGCTATACATATAAAATATCTAAGGAAAGTTTTAGAATTTCAAAATCTAAGTTTCAGTTAAGACTGGTGAGGTTTTTTTGTTGGTTTTTGTTTTGTTTTGTTTTGTTTTATTTTTAATTAGTGGAGTTGGGACCAACACATCTCTATTTTTAAAAATTTCAAGAAATTTGCTTCTGAAGCCAAGTCTGAGAATCACTGGCAAAGTCACAAACTTTAAATTCAACATACACACATGGAATCCTGCATCTGTCTCATACTTTATAAACTTGGCCATATTTCTTTATGATTATCTCAAATTCTTCTTTTGTTTTGAGGCAGGGTCTCACTATGTAGCCCTGACTGGCCTAGAACTCACTATATAGATCAGGCTGGCCTAGAACACACAGAGATCAGTCTAGTTACCTCTTGAGTGCTGGGATTAACGGCCTGTGTCATCATGCCCAGTCCTTATTCTTAGTAAAATGATGATGATGATGATGATGATGCCTGTCTATTAATGCATATAAAGCTCTTGCCCAGAACATGACCAAGGGCTGACAGTACATTCATACTAGGTGGTATTTTACAGTAGATCCATTCCCATCTGTGATAGAACAGGAGCAGACTCAGCCTCGTGTGACAAATTAGAAATGCTTTGAAAATATAAGAAAGCCACTGTCTGAAGGTACAGGCATACAATTTGAGGCTGGCAGAAACTGAAGAAGTCACAATCCTTCCCTCAAAGGGAAGGATTACTTGCTAGGTGAGCTAAGTAACTCCTCACTCTCTGAAGATCTCAGGCTCATTAGAGAACATGGGGAAAACGGACATCTGCCAGGAAACAGTGTCTTACTGAGATGAGGAAATGAAATTGCAGCTAAATATTCTAGCAGAGCAGAAAATTGAAGAAATAAATATGAGAAGAAGGAGACACAGAGTGACTCTCTTGGATTGTGCCTAAACTGCATGTTTTCATGGTTAGAATTTAAGCAACAGAGCACAAAGGCATGCCTGAAGGTGTAAGTGTCTGAGAAAACCTTTGCTATCTAGTCCCCAGTAGCCTGAGGGCTTAGAGTTCAAGCCTGGTTAGGTAAGGGGAGTGTGATAAATGCCTATGTTTTGCACTAAACTTTAGAAGGAACAAACTTTAAGAGAAAGACACACTCTCAACACTATCCATAGGTCTATAGCACAGGACTAAGGGAAAAAATAAAACAAAACCCTAAAACTAAGCCTCTAGAAAATTAAGA
>NW_008358517.1:3796645-3816611 GCF_000622305.1 Nannospalax galili
TATTAAAACAGAAATTTGCAAAACTCAAGCAGAACAAAGTCAAAGATAGACACATAACTTTTGGTCAAACTGTCAGAAAAGAATATTCTTTTTAGAAAAACATTGGGGAAAAAAACAACAGGTGCATTCAGGAGGATGGCAATGAAAATGATGCTCACATTTCCTGAGATAAAAGGCAAGTAAAATGTACTGGAATCACATCCTTAAAACGCTACATGATGCCAACAATGCCTGTGAGGGTGGAGGTGAACCTGACAACGGAGCTCACATGTCCTGAAGGTCAGTTTATTTTCCAAGCAAGAGGGATTTTTTTTCTTTACTTAATTTATAGAATCAGAGACAAGGCAATGATTACCCAAATACCACCTTGATTAAACTCTTCATCTGATTGGTTTTTTTATTATGTATTTAATAACCACATACTTAGAAGAAGCATTTCATTACATCAGCATTGACATATTCAATAACAATTCTCTGAGCTAGGATGCATCTCTTACAAAATTGGCTGTACATTTTTAGGTTTAGACTTGAATTATTACAGTTACACAATACTCAGTACAAACCCTATAAGACATAAAATTAAATGAGATTTTAACCTTTAAAATGAGGTCTTAACCTTTTTCCTCTCTATCCGTATTTGAAAATTTCCCCATACAATGTATTTATCCACTTTTCAGTAATATTGTATACATGAAATATATTTAGTATAATGTTATTTATTTTTATCATATTTTATTGTATTTTACATATTCTTTATTGCTATAATAAACATGCTATAATTTGATGGCTATACAATCCTCTCTTTTTCATGATTCATATTGTGTCTTTGAAGGATGCTCAGCAGGGCATTTCCTGTGCTCAACCATGGTGCTCAAAGACCTACAGTCCACTGGCCACTTGAGTTTGGCTCCATTATACGTCTGTTATTTAGAGTTGGCCTGTTGTTTGTTCCTTTTCCTATAAGAAGCTAAAAAAAAATAAAATACCTTGGAATAAACCTGACCAAAGACATTAAAGAGCTCTACAAGGAAATTTAAAAATCTTTAAAGAAAGAAATTGAGGAAGGCATCAGAAGATGGAAGGATCTCCCATGCTCATGGATAGGAAGAATTAATATTGTGAAAATGACCATCCTACCAAGAGTCATATATAGATTCAATGCAATGCCAATCAAATTCCCCATGACATTTTTCACAGAATTGGAAAAAACTATCCTAAGATTCACATGGAAGCACAAAAGACCTCAGATACCCAAAACAACCCTGAGCACTAAGAGCAATGTCGGGGGGATTACCATACCAGATTTTAGGCTGTATTACAGGGCTATAGTCATAAAAACAACATGGTACTGGCACAAAAAAAGGCCCATAGATCAATTGAACAAAATTGAAGGCCCAAATATGAGTAAATGAAACTCCAGCCACCTGATATTTGACAGAGGGGCCAAGAATATTCACTGGAGGAAAGGCAGTATGTTCAGCAAATGGTGCTGGCAAAACTGGATCTCCACCTGTAGAAGAATGAAACTAAACCCCTATCTTTCACCCTGCACAAAAGTCAATTCCAAATGGATCAAAGACCTCAATGTAAAGCCTGAAACTCTGAAACTATTAGAAGAAAACATTGGGGAAAACCTACAAGATATAGGTATAGGAAAGGATTTTCTAAACCAGACATCAATTGCTCAGGAAACAAGGGCAAGTATTAACAAATGGGACCTCATTAAACTATAAACCTCTGTTCATCAAAGGAGGCAACCAAGGAAGCAAACAGCAAACACACAGAATGAGAGACAATCTTCACCAGTGACACATCCGACAGAAGTTAATAACCAGAATATATAACGAACTCAAAAATCAGAGAACCAAGAGAAGAAGGAACCCAATTAAAAGATGGGCTAAGGAGCTGAACAGACAGTTCTCAAAAGAAGAAGTAAAGATGGCTATGAAACATCTTAAAAGATGTTCAACATCACTAACAATTAGGGAAATGCAAATTAAAACCACTTTAAGATTCCACCTTACCCCAGTCAGACTGGCTAAGATCAAGAAAACAAATGATACCAAATGTTGGAGAGGATGTGGGGAAAGGAGAACACTCATCCACTGCTGGTGGGGCTGCAAATTGGTTCAACCCATTGGGAAGCAGTGTGGAGAACTCTTAAAAAACTACAAATGAACCTACCATTTGACCCAGTTATACCACTCTGTGGCATATACCCAAAAAACTCATCCTATTGCAGAGACGCTCGTACATCCATGTTTGTTGCTGCTCTTTTCACAGTAGCTAAGAGATGGAAGCAACCTAGTGTCCCTCAATTGATGAGTGGGTAATGAAAACGTGGTTCATTTATACAATGGAGTTTTACTCAGCAGTAAAGAAAGATGAAATCATGAAACTTGCAGGTAAATGGTTAGAACTAGAAACTGTTATACTAAGTGAAGTAACACAGACTCAGAAAAAAAAATCGACATATGCTCTCCCTCATATGTGGATCCTAGAAGCATACCCTGATAAATGAGTATGTATCCAGACATAACTCCAGGAACCAGGATAATAGAAAGGAAACAGGGAGGTAAAGGAAAAGGAAGAACCTGTAAGAGAAGAACTATAGGAAACAGGCCTTAATGAGGGAGATACAGATAAAACTTGGGTTAGTTTAAGGGAGGGGGGAGGGAAGGGTATACAAGGAACTTAGGGGATAAAGGGAAAGAAGGAGCTCAAGAGAGGTAGGACCGTAGGAGAAGGGTATTAGTAAGGGAGAAAGGGAGGGAAATGGGGGCACCTTAAGTGGGAAAACCATGGTGGAGGGGTGAGACAATGCGAGAGATAAACAATGCCTAGTTTTGAAAACCAGAGGGAACCATATTACTCCTACAATCTACTGACGAATTATACATAGCAGATTAAGAAATGTAAGTCTAGGTAAGGTTGGTCTGAGAACAACTGGCCTTTGTCCAAGATTTATCTACATGACACACAGTAATTAAAAGTACCAGACTGGTAGAACTAACCTTCTTGGGTATTTAACAGACATACTTTGAGGCCTATAATAATTTGGTCAGAGGGACATAAAGGACATCTGATTGTTTTAAACTTTAGTTACACTATAAGCTAAATGTAATTTTGGGTAACTTGTACATTTTAACTAATAAGACCACTTATTTATAAACCGGTTTCCACCAGGTAAGAATATAAAAATCTGAACACATATAAACAATATATATATGGATAGTCATCAATAAAGACAGGTTTTAAGTTTTAAACATTTTTTAAAATTTATGTCTATGAGCATATTGCCTGCATACATGTGATTGCATTCCATGTTGTGCACAGCCCTCGGGGGTCAGAAGAGGCAGAGATCAGAAGAGGGTGTCAGATTCCCTGGAATTGAAGTTATCCATGGCTGTTAGCTGCCATGTAGGTGCTAGGAGCTGAAACAGAGACCTCTGCAAAAGCGACCAGTGCTCTTAACTTCTGAGCCGTCTCTTCAGCCCCTAAAGATAGATTTTTAAAATATCAAAGATTTTGTACCATTTTTCCAGTTTTAGGCTAGACTATTTGTTAGATCATGTTTTAATAGCATTAGCAGTTCATAATCTAAAATCCATACTTTTAAAGATGTGATTTTTATACAAGCTAGAAGACCTTTGATCTTAAAGACACAGAGCCTAACCTGATTATTGGTAAGGCTTTAAGCAGGCTGAACTAGCACCAACAATGTGGTTTTTAATGACTCTTAGTTTAAATTGGACAAGATAAGCACTTAGAAAAACTTGTCTTTAGGGGGACAGTACAGGCAGACAGGCAATAGTTCTTAATGTTATAAGTTAAAATAGGTCTTATAAATGTAGAGTATCATTATTGTCACAAGACTTGGTAACATGACCACCTCTGTTATATACAGCATAAGCTTATGTAGGCTTTGAATGCCGTAGTTTGTCAGTGTGTCTCCTGTAACCCTCACCATGCAAATGAAACAATACAGAGAGTTGGTAAAGATATAGCTGTCATTTTGTATGTATTACAGCATTAATAAAAGTTCTTACATTTAACATTTGTATATGAAGAAACAGTCTGAAAAAGAAGTCCATAGTAATTTGCTTAGTAAGGATTTACACTACATATTACACAGAAGCATCCAAAGAGACACAAAGGAATTTTATGTATTATTACTATTTTATCCTTGACTAGCACACAAATGAAAATGAAATTAGTAATTTCTTTAAGAATATAATTCGGAAGAAATCATTATTGAAATGTCTGTATCTAATATTCACTTGTATACCTTAATGAAACTTTTATCTTTTGACCTAGTAAGTATTGTTTTATATATAAAAATAACATTTCAGATTTTATGAAACAATACAGCCAAAGATATTATTTTAATAGGTTTTAAGAAGGTATAAAGAAATATCTAATTCCCAAGTAAATACTTATAAGGTTTTTTAATATATACCTACAACAGTCTTACCCAGTTGTGCACCCTGTAAGCTACCATAATGACTGGCATAGTGGGATATAAATGCAGTAGTGGCATGAATGTTATATGGGCAACCACTCATTTTCTGAGTGGATTTAAGGCCCACCCCACAGGAGGAAGCACATGCCTGATACTTTAAATGTGGACAGAAATTCATGGTTGGGAAGCTCACAGACCCCAGGGGTGAACCTACTAATATTATTCTGCTAAATGAACATAGTATCAAACTATCTTTTAAATTCTTATCTCTCTTCCCTTAGATCACTGCAGCTCTCAGACTTCATCAGATAATTTTCTTTGTGCAGTAGAAACTCAGTACTGGTCAAAGTGCAGAGACAAATGTCTGTAGAGTGTTAGCCAGAAATGGAACATCTGTATCACAATGTCCCCTCCCTGCCTGCACCCCCCCCGACCCCCAAGGCTAAGGAACCATCATGGAAGAGGAGGTAGAAAGACTGGAAGAGCAAGAGAAGATAAAGGAGGACCAGAGAAAAACCTTGCCTTCTGGGCATGACAGGACCACTACAGTAATGAACTCACAGCAGCTATGATTGCCTGCACAAGACCTGAACAAGCTCGAGCCTCTCGACATTTTATCACAGAGTGGGAAGGAGTTCATGAGCCACCTGCCACCATTAACAGAGGAGCTATAAACAGTCAGTGGTTTCTGTGGAAGGGAGAATAAGTTTTCTTGAAGGATGTGGTCCTTGGTAGGTCAACCTTGTTGGAGTCAGTGACCCCACACACAGGAGTTTATGGGCAGCACAAATTGGGGCTGATGGGTTATTTAAATAAGTAAATACACAAAGTTGAGGGATGGGGAGATTGAAGTGGATCTGAGAGGAGGTATCAGAAATAGTCAGGGGTGAATATGATCAAAATATATTGTATGAAATTCTCAAAAAAAATTTTGAGTTCATTATATATTCTGGATGTTAAACCTCTCTCAGATGTGTCACTAGTGAAGATTTTTTTCCTATTCTGTGGGTTTTCTCTTCACTCCTTTGATTTTTTTTTTCTGTACAGAAGCTTGTTAGTTTAATGAGGTCCCACTTATTGATTGCTAACCTTTAATTCCTGAGCAACTTCTGTCTGATTTAGAAAATCCTTTCCTACACCTATATCTTGTAAGTTACTGCCAACATTTTCTTCTAATAGTTTCAGGGTTTCCAGTTTCACATTGAGGTCTTTCATACATTTGGCGTTGACTTTTGTGCAAGGTGAAAGAGAAGGATCTAGTTTCATTCTACAGGTAGAGATCCAGTTTTGCCAGCATCATTTGTTGAAGATGCTGTCTTTCCTCCAGGGTGTGTTCTTGGAAAAATTTTCTTTCCCCTTCAGCTATGATAGTTTTGCTGCATAAAGTATTCTGGGTTGACATCTATAGTCATTTAGAACTGGAAATACTTTGGTCCAGGCTCTTCTGGCTTTCAGAGTTTGTACTGAAAAGTCAGCTGTAATGCTGATGGGTTTTCCATTATATGTAACTTGTTATTTTTCTCTAGTAGTTTTCAGTGCCTTCTCTTTTTTCTGTACATTTAGTGTTTTTGCTATTATATGCCATGGGGAGTTTCTGTTCTGGTCCCATCTAATTGGTGGTCTGTATGCTTCTTATATCTGTACAGGCATGTCACAATATTAATTCTTCCAATCCATGAGCATGAGAGGTTCTTCCATCTCTTGATGTCTTCCTCAATCTCTTTCATTAATGATTTAGATTTTCATTGTAGAGATCTTGGTGTCTTTGGTCAGATTTATTACAAGATATTTTAATTTTTTTGCAGCATTGTGTATGGGAACATTTCCCTTTATTCTTTCTCCAATTGCTTATTATTGGTATATAGAAAGGCTACTGATTTCTCTAGATTAAATTTTTAACATGCCACTATATGAAAGAGATCTTCTTGATTGGATCATCTAAAGCCGGAAGACACACCCTAAATGTGGGTGTTACCTTCTGATGGCAGCCGGTATAAAAGACCAAGGCAGAGGAGAACACGGGGCTTTTTGCGGCTTGCCTTCCCTCTCGCTGGTGGGTTCTTCTTGCTGCTGTAGACCGAAGACTAGCTGATATTTTGGAATTTGTCAGACCTCCAGCACCGGATTGGGACTACTGAGACATCCAGCCTTGTGGACTGAGCGACTACAGATTCTCAGCCTCTCCAGTGTGGTGCAGCCATTGTTGGACTACTTGGACTCTATCCTGTGAGCTAAGCTGATAAATCTTTATACATATTCATTCTACTGGTTCTGTTTCTTTAGAGAACCCTGACTAATACATTGGTGTATAAAAAGGCTACTCATTTTTGTAGACTGATGTTATAACCTGCCACTATACTGAAAGTGTTGATCAGTTCTAGGAGTTTTCTGGTGGAGCTTTTGGGCTCTCTTAGGTATAGCATCATATCATCTCCAAAAAGTGATAGTTTGACCACTTCTTTTCCAATTAGTACTCCTTTAATTTCCTTCTCCTGTCTTACTGCTCTAGCAAGAGTTTCAAGCACTATGTTGAAAAGGAGTGGAGATAGTGGAAATCCTTGTCTGGTTCCTGATTTTGTTCAAATGCTTCCAGTTTTTCTCCATTTAGAATGATGTTGGCTGTGGGTTTGTTGTATATAGCTTTGATTATGTTGAGGTGTGTTCCCTCCAGTCCAATTCCCTGTAGGACTTTGAACATAAATAAATGTATGCTGAATTTTATTAAAAGGCTTTTTTTCATCTATTGAGATGACAATGTGGTTTTTGTCTTTGAGTCCATTTATATGATTAATGACGTCTATTGACTTGCGTATATTGAACCATCCCTGCATCTCTGGGATAAAGCCTACTTGATCACGGCGAATGATCTTTTTGATGTGTGTCTATATGTGGTTTGCAAATACTTTGTTGAGAATTTTTGCATCTATGTTCAGGAAGAATATGGGTCTATACTTTTATTTTTTGGTTGTGTCTTTACCCAGTTTGTGTATTAGAGTAATGCTGGCTTCATAGGAGGAATTTGGGAGTTCTCCCTCTGTTTCTATTGTTTTGAATAATTTAAGGAGTATTGGTTGGATATCATCTTTAAATGTCTGGTAGAAGTCTGCTGTAAATCCATCTGAGCCTGAGCTTTTTTTGAGTTGGGAGCCTTTGTATTACTGTTTCAATTTCCTTATATGTTATGGGTCTGTTTAAACTATTGATCTCTTCTTGGTTTAACTTTGGTGGTTCCCGTAATTTTAGATATCCATCCTTTTTTTTAGATTTTCAAATTTAGTAGCATATAGGTTTTTAAAATATTGCCTTATAATGGTCTGGATCTTTTGGGTGTCTGTTGTAATGTTCCCCCTTTCATCTCTGATTTTGTTGATTTGGATTTGCTCATTCTTTCTTTTGTTTAATTGGTCTGTTTACCTTGATTATCTTTTCAAAGAACCAGCTCTTAGGTTGATTCTTTGTATTGTTTTCTTTGTTTATATTGCATTGATTTCTGCTTTGATTTTGTTATTTCTGGTATGTTCTTGACTTTTCAGATTCTTGAGTTGTATCATTAATTTCTTCTCTTCTGCTGGGTTTGGGTTTTATTTGTTCTTTGTTCTTGTGTGTCTTGAGTTGCAGTGTTATTTATTTGGGCTCTTTCTAACTTTTTAATGCAGGCACTTAGAGCTATAAACTTCCCTCTTAGGACTGCTTTTGAAGTGTCCCAGAGGTTGTGTTATGTTGTATTGTCCTTTTCATTGAATTCCAGGAATTCTTTTATTTCTTAATTTCTCCTTTGACCCACTCATTATTTAGGAGTGTGTTGTTCAATCACCATAAGTTCATGTAGTGACTAGTGCTTTGTCCAGTGTTTATTTTGAGCTTTATTGCATTGTGGTTCAATATAATGCATGGAATTATTTCAATTTTTTTTATTTGTTGAGGTTTGTTTTGTGGCCCAGTATGTGGTCAATTTTTGAAAAAGTACCATGGGGTGCTGAGTAGAAAGTGTATTATATGGTGCTTGGGTGGAATAATCAAAAGATGTCTGTTAGGTCCATTTGATATATGGTATCATTTAATTCAGACATCTATTTGTTTATTCTTTGTCCAATTGACCTGTCTAAAGGAGACAGTGGGGTATTGAAGTCCCCTACTATTACTGAGTTGGGGTTAATCTGTGCCTTAAAGCCCTATAGGGGTGTTTTTATGAATTTGGGTGCACCAGAGTTTGGTGCATATTTGTTAAGGATTATAATATCTCCTTGGTTAATTGTTCCTTTAATCAGAATGAAGTGACCCTCCTTACCTCTTCTGATTAGTTTTACTTTGAAGTCTATTTTGTCAGATATTATAATTGCAACCTCTGCTTGTTTCTCAATGCCATACGTTTGAATATTCTTTCCACCCTTTTATCTTATGGAAGTGCCTGTCCTTGAAGGTGAGATGGGTTTCTTGCAGACAGCAAAGAGATGGATTTTGTTTCTTAATCCATTTACTTAGCCTGTGTCTTTTGACTGGGGAGTTCAGTCCATTGATATTTAAGGTTATTGTTGAAAAATGTGCGTTAATTGCCATCATTTTGGTTGCTGTTTTTGTCCTCTGTCTAATTTTGTGTTTCCTAGATTATACCTTTATTTATTTTCTTTCCTTGCCCCTGGGGTATAGTTGTTTCTCTCTCTGCTCTCTGTATGCTTCAAGTATTCTTTGAAGGGCTGGTTTTGTGGACATGTATTCTCTAAGGCTATTCATGTCATGGAAGATTTTTCTTTCCCCCTCAACTATAATATAAATTTTTGCTGGGTAAAATACTCTGGGCTGGAATCCATTGTCATGTAGAACTGAAATACCTTGGTCCAGGCTCTTCTGGCTTTCATAGTTTGCATTAATAAGTCAGCTGTAATTCTGATGGACTTTCCTTTGTATGTGACTTGTTGTTTTTCTTCTGCTGCTTTCAGTATTTTCTCTTTGTTCTGTACAGTTAGTGTTTTTACTGTGTTATGTCACGGTGAGTTTCTTTTCTGATCCTGTCTATTTGGTGTTCTATGTGCCTCCTGTATTTTGATGGACATCTCTTTCTCTAGATTTGAAATTCCTTCTGTGGTTTTACTGATAACATTCTGTGTTTTCTGTGGTGGTCTTCTCCTTCTTCTATGCCCTAATACAAAGATTAGGTCTTTTCATGGTATCCCAGAGCATCCATGATCTGTTCGTATTGTTTTAAAATTTATCACCCACATCTCTTGCATATTCCATTCCTGTGGTTTTTTTTTTAATTTTCCATAATCTTTGCTTGAGTGGTCCAATTCTTCAACTTTATCCTCTGTAAAGGATGGAACCAAGTTGCAATCCTTTCATCCAGCATAAAGGCTTTGACCAACTTCTTTGAGGTGACCCAGTCATTCACAAGGACCATGTATATGTCCTGCCTCATCAGTACCACTGCTAAATATTTTTGTCAGTATGGTCTCCAACTGATACTATAGTCTTAAACCATCACCCTGTTTCTGTCTATTGTGACTGGTGTTTTAAGTGTCATAATTCCTCAGAGATTGAACTTGCCAGAATCCTGGCTCCATTTTTTATTGCTGATATAATTACATAGATAAACTTTCCATTATTTAAAATCAGGAGATGAATAATGAAAGTAACTAAAGTTGATTGTATAGGATACTGAATACTGGAATCTAGTACATATTTAATAAATACTCAGTGAATGAGTAAATGAACCATTGAGTCAATTGATGGGAAAATAACCCTAGGCTTTAGTGTGAAGAAATGATGTTTTGACAAGATTATGTTTTTTTCCTCACATGAGCATTAAGAGATCCTGTGGCACCTGGTTAAGAACTTCAGGTCGAGTTTTACTCTTATGTCTTGTACGCCATGCCTCAGGCCCTGTGTTGAGAGCTGAACTGCCCTTTCCTAGAATCTATAACCAGGATTATTTACCTTTACGCCAATTTGATGGCCCACAAGTTGATCTAACCCTAAGAAAATAGAGCCCAAGCTACCCTGCCTTATGTTAAGTCCTTCCTAATTATAACCTTAACTACACTGTGATATGTAGGAACCAGAATCCAATACAACAGTGCTTTTTTTGTACATTTATTTATTGCTTTATTTGTTGGGGCTGATGTGTTGGCCACCTACCATGGTATGTGCACAGGTAGAAGTCAGAGGACAATTTGCCATAATCCAGTCATTTCTCTCTTTCCATCATGTGGGTTCTAAAGATCAAAGTCAGGTCATCAGTTATTCCAACAAGGGCCTTTACTCACTGAACCAACTCATCAGCTCTACAGTAACTCTCTTAAGTATAATCACTGTAGTAAAATGTGTTTGTGTCTGTGTGGAGCAGGCCTCTTGAGACTTACTTAGTACCCCTTGTGGGAAAGGACTTTGGAAAGGGACAATTGTTTGGCTTATAATCCTAAAAACGATGGTGGCATGTTGATTTAAAGTGTTCATTGTCTCATCTGCATATCATTAAGCTTTTGTTCAAATATGTGGAGCATAAACCACCAAACCCTGGTGCAAACTCTAGGCCTTGGGTGACAATGGTATAGCACTCACTGGAGGCTTATCAATTATAGCAAGTGGAGCAGTGTTGTGGAGGGTGTTGGCTATGGGGAGGCTGTACCTGTGGGGGGCACAGGGAGCATGGAAATCTGCACACATTCCTCTCAATATTTCTGTAAACCCAAAAGTACCAAAAAAGGATTTTTGCTCTCATTTTGACCATTCCATGCTAACAAAAAGACTTGACTACAAAAAAGGCTTGGGGGTGCAGACACTGGGTGGGTTTCTGCAGCATGTCTATCTGCTCTCTCCCTGTGCAAAGGGAAAGTGAGACAGTGAGGAGAACACACTTTTCCCAAAGTTTTGTGTATTTTATTTGTTGGGGCTGATGTTGTATATTTTTTCCTCAAACTAGGAAAAAACGTCAGTGAAGAGTGGGAGGGTGGAAGAGCGACGTGAGCATCCCAGGCAATTCGCTGCGAGTATTCCATTTTGTAGTTTCCCAAACTGTTACAGACATTTTGCCCTACTTAGGTGAAGCAAACAGAAGAAACTAACTTGCATCCAAAATTGGAAACATAAAGATTATTTTCTTTATCCAGAAGAGAAGGCAGAAAAGTCTTGTCGTATAAATCGTCTTGTGACAAATTCTAACCAAGCGCATAATGTAGCCTGGTCATATTTGGAATTATAAGATGTGTCTCGTCCTCCATGTATGACTAATGTTGCGGGAAAATCGCCACTTGATTTCTGTTCACATTCCCGTCTTTGAAAGGTCTCAAGACAAATGTGACTTTTACACTGCCAAGAGAAATATGCTACTGAAAATCTATCCTTGAATTTTGAGAGCCGTGATTACAGAGCCAGATGCTAACAAGCAGCTTGCGAATGGTTTTCCCTGGATAGTGCATCAGCTGCTCAGGAGAAAGCCTGAAAGCAAATGTGATGAATAGGAAAAAAGAAGTATCTATTTTATCTATGATTTATCATTTGATTATGTATTTTGATTATCATTTTTCATTGCCTACACCATCCATTCTTAAACTTTACACCACTCCTCATATTTTTCCTGTGATTTTTTTTCTCCAAGATGATTTTTTTTCTGACCTGTTTCATGCTTATTCATCCCATTATATGAGTTCACGAAAATACTGTTCAGTCTTTCTGCTCTAAGGGACACGAAAGGCGAAAAGGCTATACAGAACCCCTAAAAAACAAACTGAATTCTGGCATAGCCTAGAAGGAAAATAAGTCAAAGATAAATGCCTCAAGTGTTCCCCAAAGGCCCATGTAGTAAAGGCTTTATCCCCAGCGGGATGCTACTGGGAGATGGTAAAAGTTTTATGAATCTGGATGACTGGGAGGTCATCTGATTGTTGGGGTGTGCATTTAAAAGACATTCTGGAACCACACTTATTCATATTCTCTCTTTCTTTCTCTCTCTAGCGCTCTCTCTCTCTCTCTCAGCAGTTCCTCTCTACCACACACCCCAGCCATGACACAGTTGTAGACCTAAAGTCATAGGAACTGGTCATGGACTTAACCTCCCCAGCTTGTGAGCCCAAACCAATCTTTTCTCTCCATGAGTTTATCAGCTTTGATGTTTGTGGTAATGACAGAAAACTAACACAAACGCTTAAGATGGCTGGACAACGGAAATGACTCTGCCAAAATCTCCTCAACACAATGTTTCCTCCAATTCCTCAATTTCAAGTCTTTCACATGTTACCAAAATTCATTTAGGGTCATGGGGCCCACAGAATCCTTTGGGATGATGGGACTGAACCTGGATTCAGACGGTGGTCCTACAGGCATCTCCACTGCCGGGTCAATGCCCACTGAATTCCATACAGATGAGTTAAATATTCTGATGAGAAATGAACTTCAAATAATGGTAAACTTCCACACTTTGTAAAAGGTATTGCTTTGAATGTGCTTAATAATACATTATTTCTCACCAAGAACTTTTTAAATTGTCTGATAAATAAAGGTATCATGGGCATTATTTTTATTTGTAATAGAAAGAAAATTCACGAGTAAACAATCAGATCTTAAGAGTATCTGATTCTTTTGTTATTCCAGCTACATTTTAGAGTTCTGCCCTATTAAAGCTGAGAGGTCTAAATATTTCATGTTTTATGGTATAATGTGGAACCTATGGGTTGGAAAATCAGACTCTGAAATGTGATAACTTTCATGAACTAAGAAGCATCTGAGAATTCACTCTACTTTCAGGCTAACGAGCTAGCCTGCCAAAAGTGGATGCTGGTAGAACACGCGAGATTCCTGGATCCCAGACAAGGGACAGTTAATTGCTTCTGGCAGTAGCGTTAGGTATCTCTAGTGCCAAGGAACAGGCCTCCATTCTGTGAAGTGATGCAAAGAAGGCCAGGTAGCACCTGCATGCATTATGTGTGTGTGTGTGTGTGTGTGTGTGTGTGTGTGTGTGTGTAAGCAGAGAAACCCCAAATTCAGGAAGCCAAACCTTTCATAATGAATCTGAAGCATGCTTGGTCTTTGCTGCACACTCAAGTATTGGCTCTATCTCCCAATGCTGTCAATAGTCCAAATACTCATGAAAACATAATCCAGTTGAGAAGGAGTTAGTTCCTCACTTGGAAGACAAACAGAAATATGGAAGGTCCAAAATAACAACTCTGTTGTTACAGGAAGCATTGTGAATTGCTCTGAATTCTTTAAAGAAAATTGCAACTAATTTATTAAAAACTTAGTTCTTCTGACCCTAGTTGTACATTGATATTCTATCAAAGTGTGTATGCAGGTGCAACAAAAGTTTATACAACAAAATTTGTAGTGATAACCTGAAGACTCGTGACAGTTATTGACCTGCCATGTCGTGCATGCATCGAACTTCCTTGTAAAAATCACCTCACACAAGCAATGATAATCCAACAGTCAACATCTCAAAAATGGCAGGCTCACATGTATGAAATTCATCTCCCATTCATCAAGATAACAGAGACGTGAATCCAGTCTTCAAACCAGCTGCTCATAGCTACAAAGTGTTAAAGGGTCAAAACTGAAGAGATTAATTTCGCTTTCAGCCCATTAGTATTTAGGAATAAGGTATCAATATATTTAATGTCAAAACAATATATTCCTCATTGGCACAACACCCCACCTGGAAATCTCTTCATCATTTGTGATCCCATGTCTTGCTTCCTTTCTTTCATATGATCTGGTACTCACACCTACCACCTTCACAAATACATCTCAGCGGCAGGCTTTCGATTGAGGATCTGCCTTGTATCTGAGTAACGAAATATTTCTCTTTATGCCAGACACATGGTAGGTCCACAGTAAAGGTTTGTTACATAGTAGATCAACTGCACTACCAATATCAGAAAAACATGTGCACCTGGAATTAAACTACAGTATGATCCTGACTACAGAATGATTCTCATTACAGATGATATATCCAAAGGAAAAGGTGATATTCAGCATTATAAAGGAGGAAATTGTCATTTGTACCAACATAGATGAACTTAGAGGGCATAATAGTAAGTGAATCAACCCAGGTACAGAAAGACAATATACACCATGGGAAAGCAGTGGCTATTGGAAGGAGAAGAGAGGATATTTGCCAAAGGATGCAGATGTTTAGTTGCATGGAAGGAATATGTTCAAGAGATCTGTTGTGGAACACGCTGACTATAGTTAATAAAATGGTTTGCATTCTTGTATGTTACTCCTTCAAGCTACAACAACTAGCCTGGCAAGATATGCCCACTGGTGCAATAGTGGCATGAATTTAGTGGGAGTATCAAATTACTTTCTGATTAGATTTAAGGTCTACTTCATAAGATAGAGCCCAAGGACATCAGACCAAGGAGCCTGTCACTAGACAGGTCACAAGACACAGGGGAGAGCCTAATACTATTATTATGCTAAAGAGATATATTAAAGCAATGCCTAATGACTTAGTGATATACTCATAGATTAAGGCATCTCTCAATTTGTACCAGAGAAACTTCCTTATGCAGCAGATGGTGAGTAACACAGGGAACCACAACTCATTATGCAGAGAGTAAGAGGCTGCAGACTGCTTATCCCTGGAATAGGACATCTGTATCAAACCTCTGCCTCCCAAGGCTCAGGGGTCATTGTAGAAGAGGGGCCAGAAAGACTCTAAGAGCCAAAGGTGGTGTCAGCAATGCTGACAGTATGCACAAGTCAAACATAAATTCAAGCCAGAAAAGAATCACAGCATAGATTTGGAGACGTGGGGAAGAAATCCCAATTCTACCTGAGGAACTATTGGCAACTGACGACTGCTGGAAAGGGGAGATTCAGTCTAGTTTGAGGGTGACACTCTTGGTAGATTAACCAGGCCCCACTAATAAACACATTAAAGGCATTTGGGGACACAAGTTTGACTCTATAAGCCGTGCACGTGTGCATGTGTCTGTGTGTGCGTGTGTGTATGTGTGTGTGAATTGAGCAGGAGCAGATGGGGGAGGAGATCTAAATGTCATAAAAATATTGTAAGAAATTCACAAAAAGTCCATTAAAAATTAAATAAAAATATAAAGAAAATACTGCTTAAATTAAAATATTTAAAACAATACACAAAAAGAAAAGTGAACAGAGAAAAATTCATTTTCTTTGCTGTTATGAGTTCTGCCTATTTGATAATTATTGATATTTTTACATAGTTTCTTTTTGTTCTGAGACAGGGTCTCACGATGTAGTCCTGGCTGGTATGGAATTCCCTGTGTCGACCAGGCTGGCCTAGAACTCACAGAGCTTCCTGCCTCTGCTTCCCAAGTGCTAGAATTAAAGGTGTGTACCACCACACTGTGCTGCTATAATTTACCATTTTTTAATTTTATTTATTATTTTTATTTTATGTGTATGCGTGTATTGCCTGCGTGTAGGCAAGTGCACCTGTGTCATGCAATGCCCGCGGAGGTCAGAAGAGGCTGTCGGATCCCCTGGAACTGGAGTTACGGACAGTTGTTAGCTGCCATATGGGTGCTGGGACTCGAACCAGGGTCTTCTGCAAGAACAACCAGTGTTCTTAACTGCTGAGCCATCTCTCCAGCCCCTAATTTACCATTTTTAAAAACAATAAATATTTGAGCTGTGGGACTAGGGTGATACTCTCAACCCAGTTGGACAGTGAGTCCAAGGTCACACTGGAAATGCTAAGCAATTCTAAGGTATGGTTATTTAGTTAGGGATATTTTGCTAGAAGCCAGAGCGTTATCCTCAAACCTCTGTTGGAGGATAACCCTCTGTTTCTGTTGGAGGAGAAAACACAAAAAAAAATTAAAAGTTAAGCACCAGTACTCATGGGAAAAACTTTATGAATTAATTCTTTCACTAAAAATAGGAATCCCAGCACTTGGGAGGCAGAGGCAGGTAGATCTCTGTGAGTTTGAGGACAGCCTGGTCCACATAGTGAATTCCAGGACAGCTGAGGCTACAGGGAGACCCTGTCTCAAAAAGACCAAAAAAATGTGTTGTTTTGCTCAGTATAACCTGCTTTATTATATGCAGGCTTTTCTGACTTTTATATTATTCCATCATTAAAATGGAAAGGAAATTTTCTAAAAAAAACACCTTTTAATTCCCCATGTGTTTTTTTCTTTTCCTTTCTTTTTGTTCTTCAACAATAAACCCATGTTCCCCCACTCAAACCCTTCTCCCAGCGAGCCCCTCTAGCTCTGATGTCTGCTTGTTTTCGTTTTGCTTTGCTTTGCTCACTGTTTGATTTCTGGTTGCTTCCATGAACATTTTGGGGGGTACTTGTTGGAACATGAACCACATATTGGTGGCTGTAACATTGAAGAAAATGAAAACCCTTTCTATGTCACCCCCAAAATGTTTTTTTTTAAGTAAGACTAAGATGTATCAAGACATCTTGATACATCTTTAGCTGTCTTAGTCTGATGTTATAGCTTTCTCTCAGGCACATACTGTGTTTGCTGCCCAATTGGACAGTGTCAGGAGAGTAGCAGGTACCTAGCACAGAATTAACTACAGGCTCAAGACCATGTAATGAGCATTCCTGCTATACCATTGACTCCACAGTTTTCTCTAAGTGAGGAGAAACATCAGTTATATTTTCAGGATATGGAAGTGCGTGTCCCACTCTAAATAAATTTTAACTTTAAAGAATATGAATTATTTTATTTTCTTTCACTTCTGGAGTACTAATACTCATTTTGTTAAGTATAAGCTCTGAGATGTCCATAGTTCAAATAAAGGGGAAGAAGAAAGAAAATAAAGTCAGTCACAGCTTATTTAGAAAGAGTTACATTCAAATTTTCCACACATCAAAAAGTCTAAAAATACTGTTCTCAGTCTTTCATATGTTTTTTCAAAATATAAATGTGTTTTTTTATACTTGAAACTACTTTTTGAAAAATGTAAATAAAATAACCTTTCAGCCTCCCACCCTCACCACACATCCCCACTTTTATCTACACACTTACATGAAGTGTTAGGATGTTCAAAAGTCTTTGACGTTTCACATCCTTTTCTTTCTTCCAACAGAAAGAGCCAGCAAAAGTGAAAAAGCCTGATGGGGCGGTAGTAATTTAGGTGTTGCTGGATCATTTCACTGAAACTTAGGAGGAATGTTCCAGAAAAAATTTAAAACTTGGATGAATGCATGGGAATAAGAATTTTAAAACAATCTGGTCATACCCTTACCTATATGATTGTAACTCAGGACTTAGTCTCTCTCCTAATTTCCCCTTAAAGTTTTATCTAAATACCACATTCTTCTGAAGAGTTAACTAGACTTCTAAGCTATATGAAACTCTCCTCTTAAGTCACCTTATAGGGTTCTTACATTCTTTTTCAAACACAGGAAATAGTTTACTGTAGCTGGGCAGGATGGCACACATCTTTAATCCCAGCACTTGGGAGGCAGAGGCAGTCGGATCTCTATGAGATCAAGGCCAGCCTGGTCTACATAGTGAGTTCTGGGCCAGACAGAGCTACAAGGAGATCCTGTGGACACTATCTCCCCACAATACTAGATTTGATGGTCACCCTACATCTTGAAACACAGTGTAGGTACTTATGTTCTTAATCAATTAACATCATCTAATTCTTGGTGGATAACTGAGAGAAGAAGCAGAGAGGGGAAACAAAGAACAGATGAAGTGAAGAGAAAAGCATTTTACAGCCCACCAAAGAATCAATTAATAGCAATAGACACAAAGAAATGAATGGCAGAAATCGCCATAGTGATGTATTTCCTCATTACTCCTTTAACCAACCAGGCCCAAGATGTGTGAATAGCCTGGATGGCTGTGTACTTTAGCACACCTCTGCTAAGTAAAGACAGTTTCAACATTTATCTAGAGAGGTGGCTAAGGGGGAGGAGGAAGTTTGTGGAAATCAGAAATAAATGCATGGCCATTGTCCTGAGCTATAACCCTGAGGTAGTGTTTCCTGCTCAGAAGCCCCACAAGGCATACGACCTAACCTTCCAAAACAAAGTCTAGCCCACTTCTTTGGGATCTCAGTCCCATCACTCAAGTACAATCAAACCACCCTCTATTTATATATAGTACTATCTTTGAAAGGAGCCATGATAGACTTTTATCCAGTGTCACAAATGGACAAACTAGAGTTCAAAAGATCATGTCATCAGGTTAGGTATCTTGTTATATACTCCCACACAGTATTAAAAATTCAAAAATTGTAGCATACATATCACTGCATTTAAAAATATTTTTGTGAAAAAGTCAAAATAAGCCAGACCTGGTAATATAGTTCACTGATCTCAACAACTCAGAAACTAAGGCAGGAGGATCCAAACTTGAAGACTTACCTTGGTTCCAAACAAGGTAAAGCTGGGAAACTTCACTAGATCCTATCTCATCTCAAAAATAAAAAGCAAAAATGGTATTGTTCTGGTGTACCAGTTAGTTTTTGTCAACTTGACACAAGCTAGCTTCAACTGGAAAGAAGAAACCTCAGTTGAGGAATTGCTATCATCAGACTGGCCTGTAGGCGTGTCTGGGGGCATTTTCTTAATTGTTAACTGGTGTAGGAGGGCCCAGCCCACTGTAGGGAGTGCCATCCCTAGACAGGGATGTATAGAAAAGTAGCTGATCAAGCCTGGTGGAAGCAAGACAGTAAGAAGCATTCCTTACGGTTTCTGTTTTAGTTCCTGTCTATAAGATCCTGCCTTAAACTCCTGCCTTGGCTCCCCTCGATGGTGGAGTATAAAGTGAAATGAACTCTTTTCTCCCAAGTTGCTTTTGGTCATGGTGTATAAACACCGTAGCAACAGAAAGCAAACTAGGATACTTAGGTTTTTTAATGTCAATTTGACACACCTGGGAAGAGGAAACCTCATTTGAAAATTGACCTGTGGGCACGTCTATGAAGTATGTTCTGGACTGTTAATTGATGTAAGAGGGTCCAGCCCACTGTAAGTGGTACCATCCCTAGGCTTGTGAGCCTGGGCTACATAACAACGGTGAATGAATGTGAGCCTGGAACAAGCCAGTAAGCAGCACTCTGCAGTGGTTTCTGCTTCTGTTCTGGCTAGAGTTTTTGCCCTGACTTCTCATGATGATAGACTGAGACCTGGAAGTGTAAACCCAAGAAGCCTTTTCCTCCCCCAAGTAGTTTTTGATCATGGTATTTATCACAGCAACAGAAAGCAAACTAGGACAAGGATGGAAGTATAGTTTAATGATGTAATGCTGACCTAGCATGCATTATGCCCTAAGGTTCAAACCCCGGCCCTCTCTTGTACATATACATGCACATACACACACACACACACACACACACACACACACACCAAGATATACAGTAATATGCCTTCTAAGTGCTGGAATTAAATGCCCAGCTTGGTAAACCCTTTAATACCACTTACATATAGTCAGTTTGTGACTGGTTTTCCAGGTTAATTACATAAGAAAGCAGTGGCTTCTTTGTGGGGGCTGAGATTAAACCCAGGACCTTTCACATGCTAAGTACATGCTGTATCACTGAGTTTTATTTTTA
>NW_008358517.1:3816727-3889393 GCF_000622305.1 Nannospalax galili
GCCCTAAGGTGTAAACCCCCGCCCTCTCGTGTACATATATACGCACACACACACACACACACACACACACACACACACACACACACACACCAAGATATACAGTAATATATTTAATATAGCGAACAACTGAATGATTCAATATTGCTTGATTTACTTTATTTTTATCAGTAATTTAAGCAATTTTAAATTCAGTCATTTTGGCAAAATACAAACAAAATCTTTGAAACTACCACAAATCTTAGAAAGAATTAACATTGATACCATCCACTTGGCAAGAGAAATTACAAATAAACCACACAACGCCCTAGTGTAAAGAAGTATTCTAACAAATTCTATTTGCATGAAGTCAAATCACTGTGTTTAGGCATCTGATTCCTGACCATTTACTCAGAGCAGCATAGAAATAAGGGCTTTGCTTTAGTTTATATAAACACCCTGCTGCAAGTAGTTCAGGAAAAGAGGAACTACAATGTAATTTGATAGTAGATGAATTTGAAAGCAAAGAAAACTGAAAAAGAAAGATTATAGTAACCTATCACTGTTTATAAAGTTGTAGAGAGAGCATTCTATTTTAGTAAACTTTTGTTCTAAAAGAAATGAATTAAAAATAACAATACCTAACCATTTCTAAATTTCTTGACTAAAAACACAGAAGACCTTATGGCTTGTGGTTTTTTTAAAGAACTTTTTCTTCAGCTCTGAAAGTTGTGGTTTTAAAAATAGCTTCATTTGCCTATTTCTGTGCTCCCTTTCTACAAATACACTAAAACACTGAATTATGGGAAAGTTGTTGCATGCTTAGCTTTCATCACTCATGAAATCTCTGCACTGCCTTTACCTCAAACTGCCACGTCCTCTGTTTCCAGTGGTGTGGAAGATCTTCCAACAGAAACAACCTTTGCTTGAAATGTAGCTACATGCATTTTTTTTAAATGTGTAGCTGAGCTCCCAAGCGAGAAAAGTAATGCAGATACCAGAAATGAGGAAAAGGTTGAAGACAGATCTGGAAACAAGGGGTTGGACCAGTGACAGCTCTAGGAATGGCAAAATGCTAGTGGTTATTTTAGTCACCAGTACAACATCCCTGACAGCATCTGTACTGGTAGCCCAGGCACCAGGAATGACCTTCACATAGAAGCAAGTGGCATACTATCTCCTCAAGTGAAGGGGGAAGTCATGACCAAGTATTGACATACAAAAATATCTATGTATCATAGTTACGACATTGCGCTTTTAAAATACGCATGAAGACAATGACACTGCAGTCAAACATGGACTGTATGTACAACAGTGGCCCCATAAGATTATAATGGAGCTGAAAATATCCTGTCCCCAGTGATGCTGCAGTTTAGGGCATGTGTTGATTGTCTGTTCATGCTGATGCCGGTGAAAATGAGCTTGTCTTGTACCAGCAGCATATAAGTACAATGCAGAATATTGCTCATGGCAGATAATAGTTGGTAACATATGCTATAGCTTTAAACATTTACTACAATATATTTTATCATTATTTTCAAGTGTATTCCTTTTACTTAGCAATAAATCAGTATGCCTTGCTACGCTAGAAGCAGTCCCACACAGCTCATATTTATTCTGTCTCATGAGTGGATCATTTTCTCTTGTGCTGATTTAATTTCTTGTTAGTTGAGTTCACATTGGGAAGCAATAGGTTTTTTTTAATATTTTATTTATTATTTTTATTTTATTTGTATGAGTGTATTGCTTGTATGGGTATAAGTGCACCCATATCATGCATTGCCCGCAGACGTCAGAAGGCATTGGATCCCTTGGAACTGGAGTTACAGACAGTTGTGAGCCACCATGTGGGTGCTGGAAATCGAACCCAGGTCCTCTGCAAACACAGTCAGTGCTCTTAACCACTGAGCCATCTTTCCAGCCCCAAGAAGAAATAGGTTTACACACACACACACACACACACACACACACACACACACACTCCATATAAACTAATTACGTAGTAGACCATACCATCTAGTTTTGCATAAATGCACTTTATAATGGTCACACAATAACAAAATTGCCTAACAGCACATTTCTTGGAATTTATCCCATTTGTTAAGTGACAAATGACTGTGTGGTTTACATTAGCAGAAAAAAAATTATTTCAGAAGAGAAAGTTTATAAAATCAGTTTGACATTATAAAATTGCTGATATTTTATCATTTAAGTAACACAATTTCCTGACAGTTGCATGGAATCCAAATGTTTGATTTGCCCTGAACAACTTATCCTTGTCCTCAAAAAGCCTGGAAACCCCTCATGTCTCAGTTCCCCAGGTAACTGCCCTTCTCACAACCTATCATGGTATCTCCCCTGGAAATCTACTTTCAGGCCTCTCTTCCTTCCTTAGCTCAACATCCAGTTCCATCCACTTTCCTCTAAGTAGGTCTGTGGAAGGAGGCAGAACATCTAATCCACAAATCAGGGTGAAGTTGGAGAACTCACAAGTCAACTTGGGGCCAAGTCACCTCCAAGACTCACAGGCCTTTGAAGATGATCGCCTCAGTCTACAGGATGTCAAGAGAGTCTCTAATTCTCTCTCCTTGGAGAGAAGTTACGTAAGTCCCCTTTCAGTTACCTAACCTTGGTGAATGCCAGGACTCCAAAGGAAGTTGAAAGAAAAGGTAAAAATGCCTTCCACATTTTTGTATGCAATCTCTATTTTGCAACCGTATACCAGATGTAAGGAAGTGTTCCTGGTCTGTACCATCTGCCCTTTCAGAGCTATGACAGATTTACAGAAGATGGTAGAAATAAAAAGTGAATTGACCTCAGTTTAAATCCTGTCTCCTGCTCTTACTGGAGGTGCTCAGCTTCTCCATCTAAAATATCCTTGGCTATCAAGTAGAACCTGGGTCATAATTAATCAAGTACTCTCATTGTTAGAGTCAAATAAAGCAATGGTGGTTGGATATTTCTTAAATGTGAACGTACAGCACTGTGATCAGGAGGGTTTGGGTAACGAAGAGAATTGAGATGTTCAAGTATTAAAACTGGAGAGAAAACAAGAGTGGACCAAAGCTAAGGGCTCTGGAAACTCAATTCCCAATGAAATATTTATTCCTGACACATCAAAGGGGTCTGTTGGGGTTACAAATACCACCGCCATACTGAAAGATAATGGTAGTCAATTCCTTAGACACAGGTGCCTTGAGTCCATGGATACCTGCACAGTGGAAGGTTAGAGTTTAAATTTAGATTTGAATTATTGTTACCTTTTTCACTTTGCTTTGTAATAGAGCTTCCTGGTCTCCCAGAACCCTTTACACTACATAGAGAGAAGGGAACAGTCAAACCTTTCATGTACCTAGAGTCCGTACCAAGATGTTTAAGGTCCCATTAGGGCCTGTGAAACTTAATTTTCATTATTGTACTGTTTACATGGAAATAACCTTAACAAATATTTCTCATATTAGAAAACAAATGAATGTTAAATATAGCTATTAGAATTTAACTTTTATCACCAGATATGGCAATAATATAAGATGTCAAGGAATATAACATAAACTTTCAGCGTACAAATGTAACTTTTCAACTATCTGCCATGTGTGTACAGAGTGTATGTGTTGCTGCTGCTGCTGCTGCTGCTGTTGTTAGTCTCCTCCGAGGCTCCTGTAGAAATAGGCAGAGATTTCTTTATAATAGGCTAGAAGGACATGATAGCACCAAACCTCATGAAAGTTGACTCTAGGAAGATGTCTGGTCCCAACTGACTACAAAAAAAATCAAATTTTCTTACCAGAAAATTAAAGAAAAATATCACCGAGAAAAATGATATTTAAAAATCAATGAAGGGGCTGGAGAGATGGCTCAGCGGTTAAAAACACTGGTTGTTCTTGCAGAAACCCTGGGTTCGAATCCCAGCACCCGCATGGCAGATAACAACTGTCCGTAACTCCAGTCCCAGGGGATCCTACAGCCTCTTCTGACCTCCATGGGCATTGCACGACACGGGTGCACTAACCTAAATGCAGGCAATACACACATACACATAAAATTAATTTTAAAAAAAATCAGTGAATTTTGGAAAAATTTAAACAAACAACAATTCTAAAGAGCAAAGTCTTTTAACAAGGTATGCAGTGTTTCACTGGCTGCCTTCTCCCCTAAGGCCCTCTGTGCTGGCACATCCTGAAGATGGTTCATACAGAAGGATCACAGAACAGGGAAGAGAACTGGAAAGCTGTAGCATTCACACAAGGGAACACAATTGGCAAATGAAGTTCATCTATTTAGTTTTCCACGGAAAAACATTTGCTGAATTCGAGTCAAACATGGGGTTAGGGGATTTATGGAATTTACATTAAAATTCTCAGCAATTTCATAATAATTTTGAAGGAAAGTCACATAACAAAAGGGGTAAGGCTCAGAAATATGGCTAGTCTCCCCAATATGTTCATAAAACATAGTTATAGCTGGTGGCAAGATACTAAAGAGTAGACTGTCTTCCCTCATCTTCCAAGGCTGTCCATAAAATGTACAGGGGAGCTAGGCCTCAAGGAGAAGACAGAATTAGGGCAGAGCAGGGCTTCTAACACATCAGCCAGTCCTATCCCAGCTCAGCCCCTCAGCAAGAGGTGCTGAGCTCTTGACCTGATCTACTCTGAGTCAGAAAATGAAGCCCTCTCCCGCAGGTGCAGCACCTACAGAGCTGTGATCCTGGCTTTGTAAGTGATCTCTGACACACAATAGCAAAACACTAGCAAGAAAGGAGGCAACCAAAAATGAACTGTTATCAATCGAAACAAACACTAATGGCGTAGAATTAAAAAACAGGCATCATAGTTATTTTAAAACTACATATCTGTTGTTTTTTAGACAGGGTCTCCCTGTAGCCACAGTTGGCCTGGAACTCTCTATGTAGACCAGGCTGGCCTCAATCTCATAGAGCTCTGACTGCCTCTGCCTCCCATGTGCTGGGATTAAAGGCATGTGCCAAGACACCTTGTTTTAAAAACTACGTGTTAGCTGATGGTGTCAGTGCACACCTATCATCCCAATCCTGGGGAAGCTGAGGCAGAAAGATCACATTTTTGAGGTTAGGCTGGGCTACATAGTCAGAAAAGAGGAAAGAAAACAAAATCAAGAACAATAAAAAAGACACATTATCATTTGATACAATGATGATTGTACTTGATTTGACACAATGGTACAAATTAATGAAATTTTAAAAATATGAATGAAATTGGTAGGAAAGACATGGAATTCAATCAAAGCATTGGCATCTGTGAGAAGTAATTATTCTAAGTCTAAGAAGTACTAGATCTGAACTAATTTGACCTCATTAGGCAAGTTTAGCAGCACTGAAAGGTTGGTTAAATGATCCTAAAGATAGAGCGGTAAAAAATATTTCACTATGCCCATAGAGAACAAAAGAAAATATGTAACATTCACTTGCATTGAATGTCATAACACAAAACCAATATCTTTTTTAGTGTGTGTGGGGGGGCATACATGTGTGCCCACATGTGAGTAGAGGGGCATATGTCTATGCACAAGTATGCTGGGCGTCCTCCGCTATCACTGTCTGCCTTGTGCCTTATGCCCTCAGGACAGTTCTCTCACTGAACCTGGAGTTCACTGTTTTCCAGCTACACTGGCAGCCGCCCCAGCGGTCCTCCTGTCTGCCACCCACCCCACCCCAGTGCTGTGGTTCTGAGTACCTACAGCTGTGCCCAGCCTTACACATGGGTGATGGGGTTTGGAACTCAGATCTTCAGGTTTCTACATCATGGAGTTTTACCTACTGAGCTATCTCCTCTGCCCTACCACCCCAATATCCTTCCTAAAGAATTTCTGCAGAAGGAAAACTAAAGCAAAATAAACTATGAAAAATGCATGACCAAGCATTTTTCATAATTCTTAAACCAAGGGGTTAAAGACAGATGGCTCAGCGGTTAAGAACACTGACTGTTCTTGCAGAGGACTCGGGTTCGAATTGCAGCACCCACATGGCACCATAGAACTGTCTGTAACTCCAGTTCCAGGGGCTCCAACAACCTCTTCTCTCCTCCATGGGCATTTCACGACACAGGTGCACTTACATACATGCAGACAATATGCACAATACACTTAAAATGAAAATAATAAATAAAATTTTTAATTTAATTTTATTTTTTAATTTACTTAATAACCACATGATTAGAAGCATTCCTTTACAGCTTTAACATATTAAATAACAATTAACAATTTCCAGAGCAAAATACATTTCTTTCAAAAGTGGCTGTAAATTTTTAGGTTCACAATTGAATTAATACAGTTATACAATATTGAACTGAGTATAAACCCTGTAAGACATAAAATTGAATGAGCTTTTAACCTTTAAAAAGGATCTGCATTTCATTTTAAAATATACTGTTTCCTACAGAAAGACTTGTTTTTAATGCTACTAATGCTTAGATGTTTACACATGCATCTCTAATCTCTATGTATCTGATTATTACTAGTCATAGTTGATTACACTCGGATCCTTGGCACCTGAATATGTATATAAAGTCATCAGATAGATTTCAATGGTAATGTTTATCACTTCTACTAATTAACATGAAGTAAATTTTTATGCTTCTTCCTCAAATATAACTCATTTTTTTTAATTTGTTGATTTTTTATGTGTATATCATACCAAACATCCCAAACAATCTTATTCATCTATATACCCACTTCCCAAATGGAACCCTCCCATAGCCTGCCCCCCGCACCTGAAGCCCATATACTCTGTCATTCCTGTTACTGTCCACTATATTGTCAGCAAGCCCAGCCATTCCCCAGTGCTTGTCCATCCCCTGAATCTAGTCAGCCTATCTAGAGATCCTTGTTTTAGGAAGATCAGCTGTTCCCCATCTAGCAACATTCAGTTGCAAATATTTCTTTAAATAAGATTGGGGTCTGCTGTTCATTTTCCCAGTTCTATGCTGGGTTACTGTCTGGGAGCCTCTTGGGACACCCTGGCCAACAACTCAAAGGAAGTTATCTCCTGTCTGGCATTGTTTCTTGTTATGTAGCCTTTAACTATACATATGGAATCTTAAAAAATTATATTGACCACTTTAATCTTTGGTTATACTTTCCTTTTGGGTGTTTAAGACCATACAGTTGGCCCAGATAAACCAAGTTATTTTTACTCTTAAGGTCCTTTGGGGATCTGTTCCTCCAGGGTCACATGGGCTTGGGAGGTGCCCCTGGCTCCTTTCTTTTACCAGTTCCATCTATGTGAAAATAGGTCAAAGGTCCTGCTCAACCATGGCTGGCTTTGCTTGGAAGCATAGAGGAAATGTTTCCTCTGTGTTGACCCTCCTCTTTGTAGACTGGACACTGTTTCAAGTACATCTGGTGGGGTCCTCACAGTCTCCTTGATCAAGAGGACAGGTGACTCACCACAGGTACAGGACATTTTGAGAGATGCTCATAATCCCCTGGAACTTAGTCGACCTAGGATAATCATAGGTAGGTATTTCACAGTCCCACTATTAAACACAAAAATTGACATCAGTGGGATAGATGGTGAGTGTACACAGTCCTTGCATAAACGCAAGTGGAATTTGCTACAAATTATCTTAATTCTGCTCATTTTTAAGGGGAGATCAAAACAAAGAACAAGTAAAATGTGGGAAAATGGTTTGCTCAAAGAACACAGTAGCCTTTTAAAATTAATAGAAAGTCCAGCATGGTGGCACACATGTTTAAGCCCAGCACCTGGGAAGCAGAGATGGGCAGATCTCTGTGAGCTCAAAGCCAGCCTGGTCCACATAGCAAGTTCCAGGCCAGCTGGGGCTACAGGGAGACCTTGTCTCATAAAGATAGAAAAAAAAATGAATGGAAGTCTTTTGTTTTCAGCTGTCCTATAACATATATAAGACCAGTTTCAAGAATCTCTGTGCCTGACTAGAATGGATCAATTAAGTACTGAAAAACAAATTCCAAAAATTGAACTTAAGAGTAATTGGTCTTCATTCTTGCTTTGTATAGGCATTTTCTTCAGGAAACTTTGCTTAGATTGCTCATGGTATCAGAATAATAGAGAATCAGACCTAGGTTTTAAGTGGAATTGGAGGTAAAGAGCCAAAATATATTGAGCCTTTAACATATGCCAAGCATTTTTCTCAGCTCTTCACAGAGCTCATTATGGATATGAAATAAGCTTTATGGATGCCATAGATGGCTACGAGTGTTGGTTTATCTGTTAACCTGAGTCCCCAGAATGTACTCATCTATGTTAACCACTCAAGACAGCCCAGTAGACTTCCAACTCCCCTTTCCTTCTACCCAAAGTTGGAAAATTTCTGGCTTCTGGATTGATCTGGAGTATTTCAATACCACGCAAATTGAGCCTGGTTTCCTACTGAGTCTTTCTCAGAACCACAGTCTATACATACCTCCTCCCTTTTTCCCCTCAGAGACTGCTTAAGCCCACTGCCTTCTGGAATTGTTCCATCTCCTCTCCAACACCAAGCCTGCTATGAGAAGGGACATAGTCCACATTTTTTTCTCTACTAATCACTTAAGGAAACAGGAGCAATTAAAGAAAATCTCATAATATGCATCTACCCACTGTTTCTAGAACATTCAATTCTACATGAGAAATTATAAGTAAGTGGAGGTGTGATTCCTTCCTATGCTCACCCCTTGACTGTCAGTCACTTGACTTCTTGCTGGGCTCTCTCTCTCTCTCTCTCTCTCTCTCTCTCTTTCTCTCTCTCTCTCTCTCTCCAAAGAGAGGAAGTTTTAACACATTTTTTCCATAAATAACTTGAAGTAGATTACATAAAAATGCATAAAAATATGTTTCAGAGGGGGGATAAGAATAAGAAATCAAAGACCAAAGGTTTTGCCAAATGGGGTCGACTTTGGTGGAATAATGAAGGTTTGCTCTGTTCTTTTTTTCCTTTTTTCCTTTCTTTTTTTTTTTTAAATCCTAACTAGTTTATTGGGCTTGCTAACCAAGCATAGTTTGTTGGGAGTTTATTTACAGAAGAGTGGGTGTCCCGCATTTACGGATGCACTAGAAAGTCCACACTCAAATATAGATCCTGTAACTTTCCAACAGCCACACAAAAAGGAAAGAGAAGTGTCTCATAGCATTTTGGCTTATATATTCTTAGCCCCTTCCCCACATGCAGCTAAGGTCGACTGATTGGGTGGGAGCAGTAACTGACTCCCCCCATCGACTCCATGATGAGCATGGGAAAGAGGTGTGATTATAACTTGCTGGCATAGTAGAGGGAGGACACTTCAAGGTAACACTCCACCCCTTCCTCCTGCTCTTACATTCTTTCCACCAACCTCTTCCACAAAAGTCCTTGAGACTTAGAAGGTGTAATAGGTGTAGGGTGATCTTCTTCCCATCGTGGCAAGGAACTGAACTTTCTGGTCTCTGCATCATCTTTTTCATGGGCTGTTGGCCCATTTCAGTGGGATTCCATCTACTATGAAAATACACACGGCAAGAAGCAAGAACATCCAAACAGTGGCTGCTATAATAACTTAACTTACGGGCGTAAACACAAATGCTTGGATAGTACTTTAGCAGATGCATCACATCCATCTAACAAAACGATTGCAGTGACTTCCCACTGGGGCGTATTCTCTCCTGCCACAGGGGGTTGGCCTGGTCTATCGTACCAGATGTGTGTTCCACCTCTAGGAGTGGGCATTATATCCAATTGAAAATTTGCTGGTTGTACATACACTAGACACACCACTATTGTACCAGCTGGAACATCTTGGTTGGCATGTTGATAGTGCAGCACTCAGGGTACATGCGGTCCAAAGTTGAGCAGAAATAGAGGAGACATTTCTCCCTCAGCCATCTGCATATCACCTTCTGATACTATGAAAGCCACCCATCCAGTGGCAGGGAGTTTCCAGCTTAGTCCAAGCTTGATTTCTCCCTCTCCCATGCCTCTCCCATGCTCACATCATGCAGTGTTTTCAGCAATAAGGTTTTACAGTCCACTTCCAGTGTACAACCAATATTATTGGTAATGGCCTTTAATGTTTTGTAGACCTCAGGGCCCCTCTGGCCAACAGCTCATAGGGAAGCAACCCACCTCTGGCTCGGAGATTTTCATTTAACAACTATATGGCTTCTGGTAGGACTTTCTTCTATCCCTGTAGGGTTCCTTCTGTGCTTATGGCTTTTTTTTCTTTTTTTCTAAACTGTGTACCAGAAGATTTTTTTCCCCTTTATTCCCATAGTTCTTTGTCTAGACCTCCTTCCCCTCTTCCCCTTTACCCCCTTTTTGCATATTTCTCCCTTAGTAACACCGTTCTCCTATTATTCTTCTCTCTCAGGTTCCTTCTTTCCCTTTACCTCCCTGGTTCCCTTCCATATTCCTGGATCCTGTAGTTACATCAGGATATGCACTCATAAGGATTTTGTGTTAGGAGTCTTGAGTCGCAATATTAAGTCATTTGTTTTCTGACTTTTTAATGTAGGCACTTAGAGCTATAAAATTCCCTCTTAGGACTGTTTTTTAAGTGTCCCAGAGATTTTGTTGTGTTGCATTTTCCTTTTCATTGAATTTCAGGAATACTTTTATTTCTTTCTTAATTTCTCCTTTGACTTACTCATCATTCAGGAATGTGTTGTTTGATCTCCATGAGTTTGTGTAGTGACTAGCTCTTCTTCCAGTGTTGATTTTAAGCTTTATTGCATTGTGGTCTGATAGAACGCATGATATTATTTCAATTATTTTGTATTTATTGAGATTTGTTTTGTGCCTCAGTATGTGGTCAATTATTGAGAAAGTTCCATGTGGTGCTGAGTAGAAAGTGTATTCTTTGGTGCTTGGGTGGAATATTTGAAAGATGTCTGTTAGGTCCATTTGATGTATGGTATGACTTACTTCAGATATCTCTGTTTTTTCTTTTTCCAGTTGACCTGTCTAATGGAGGCAGTAGTGTATAGAAGTCCCTTACTATTACTGAGTTAGGGTTAATCTATGTCTTAAAGTTCTGTAGTGTTGTTTTTATGAGTTTAGGTACACTAGAGTTTGGTACATACATGTTCAGGATTGTAATATCTTTTTGGTTAATTGTTCCTTTGATCAGAATGAAGTGACCTCTTTATCTCTTCTGAAAACAAAGAGATAAAGTTTTACTTTGAAGTTTATTTTGTCAGATATTAGAATTGTAACCCCTTGTTTCTTAGTGCCATTTGCTTGAAAGATTCTTTTCCATCCTTTCACTTTAAGGTTGTACCTGTCCTTGAAATTGAGATGGGTTTCTTGCAGACAACAAAAAGATGGATTTTGTTTCTTAATCCATTCAACTAGCCTGTATCTTTTGACTAGGGAATTCAGTCTTTCTTTTTTATGTACATGAGTATATTGCCTGTGTGATTATCAGTGCACCTGTGTCATGCAATGCCTGTGGAGGTAAGAAGAGGACATCTGGTCCCTTGGAACTAGAGTTACAGATAGTTGTTAGGTTCTATGTGGGTGCTGGGAATTGAACTTGGGTCCTCTACAAGAACAGCCAGTGCTTTTAGCTACTGAGATATTTCTTTAGGCCCCTTATTATTTATTTAAACCTTCCTATTAGCTGGAAAACATCAGTCATCTCTGAGCTCCAGGCCTCAACACCCAAGTCTCGGGTCCCCCTAAAGAGTTTCTTTTGTAACAGGGGAATCAAAAAGTAAGGATGCTTTAGCACAAAGCATTCCTTTTTCCTGTGTCTCCTTAAGAGAAAAGAAACAAAAGAACATCTGGAGAAGGAGGGTTCTCAGCACCCTGCTCTCTTTGGACAGACCCAGGTGGTCATTCGCTATAAGTTAACATATACAACAAGAATTTGCTGTCGAAACCTATGGCATTCTTAATTTTCCAAACAATGATGCATTCTCTCCTACTTCACTTCACGTGAGTAGTCATTATCTCTCTAAACTGGAGAGAAAGGAGGTACCTTTTCCTCCGTCCTCATCCTTTGTTTGAGCTAATCTGCTACCCATTCTCCTGTGCATTTTATTGAATGACTCATTTTCATTCTTTTCTATCTGTGTTGAAGGTATTGCCTAGTTATTCTCCACATCTTGGGGAAAATGATCCCCAAGTCATCCTTGTAGTGTCTTAGAAGAAACAGATACCCATTAGTTAGCATTTCAAAGATCTGCTTTCTATACTGTTCTCCAACTTCTCTCTCATGAGCCTCACTCTGTTGTTGTGGGTCAATACTTTTCACATACTTTAAATAACTCTGCATCCCACAAAGCAAAGTTTTTCTCCACATTTGCTGCTTAGCTTTTCATAAACACAATATGGCAGGAAGGGAGGATGACTCTGTATCTTCCATCCCCTGCTCCATCTTTGGCTTCTGGTATTTAAGATCAAAAGCGAGCAAAGAGACATAGCTGCTGGCCACTCTCACCTCCTTTCACCTCTTCTCATTACCAAATCTTTCTCCAGAACTCATCACTCTGGCTGGCTGGGAGACGTCAGGACTCAACAAGGAAGTTAAGAATTATGTAAGAAACTAGCTCAGTGACCTCAATTTCCTTGCCCTTTCGGTAAATAACTTGTGTTCTGAAACTGAAAGCATATTTTAGAGTTCAAGCAAGCTTGGCAGTAAATCATCCCATGGCTCATACAAATGTGCAGCCTACATTTTGCAGACACCAAATAGCTAAAGAGAAGTGAAAGCAAAACAGTGGATACATGCAATCACCTCAGACTCAGAACTCCAAACAGGTCCTCGTCTATGCAGCATCAGCTCCAGAATATTAAATAGTCCAATGGCATAAGCTGCTCAAGTTACTTTTCTAAATTTCAAAATAGTTCTAACATCCAAATTCTCCTGTTTTAATGAAAAACATAGGTTATAGATTGCAAAGTAGAACTTCAGAAAAACTCAGAGTCTAGCTAGCAAAGCGTCCTCCGCCTCTCTTTGGCATGTGCTAGAGTAAGATGAGAAGGAAAGACGGAGCTGGCACTGAAGAGACCATGAGCAGAGGTGGGGAGGGCAGAGGCAGACCCTCTGCCACTGGAGAAAAGGAAAATAAACTTGAGGGTCCTACAAGTGAGAACTCACAGGGAATAAGCAGAAGTTGGCTCAGACTTCAGTACCAACCGTTCACTTTTAGTTCCCTTTTGGGTCAGCACTGACTACTACGAGGGCCACCAGCAGGTAGCAGTGGCCTCCCAGCTAGAAAACAGAACCTGAGACCTTAAGCCCCACTTATTAGATGTACCCAGAATACAACATTTTATCACTAGGACTCCCAACTTCCACCTAAGCCTCCTGAGCTTGTGGTTGTTTTTGTTTGTGTTTTTTCAAAGCACCTATCAGCATGATCCCTTTAAAGAAAGATAGACCATAAGGTGTGTTTGCCATCCACCTCCAGCAAGGCCCCTTTCCCTTGTCCTAACCTTTGTGCTTGGTATTCCTCCCCCAAGAAGGTTCCCTCCCCGTCCCCTACCTTAAACCTCCTCTCTGATACTCCTTTCCCAGCGAAGCTTGTCTGACCACATGATATGAATTCATAAACTGTGGCTCTCCACAACTTGCATCCATCCCAACGTACTTCTGTGTAAAACTTTTATCACCATATTACAGTCCACATAAACAATTTCTTTTTTGTCTCCACTGGGCTATAAGCTTATGGGCTTTGGTCTTCTTTTGCTCACCACTAAATTCTGTCATCAAAAATAATGCCCAGGGCATAGTAGGACTCAACAAATATTTGTAACACAAGTTAAGAAAATAGACAACGAACCATTTTCTTCAGACTTCAAACAGATAACTGCTGAGCACTGTTTCCTTGTCATCTTACTTGAAGATAATCATTCTTCCTTATAAAGACCACACAAGTAACGTATTACACGAGCACTCTATAAAAGACTAAATGCACATGAGTAAAAGGTATGCTCAGAATATTGATTCCATTAGTAAATGTTTATGAGCAGAAAGAAATCACTTATGGGGTAGGTATAGATGTATGTTAATTTTAGACTTATGATTCATATTTTCAATTTATATATGTGTTAGTTATACATACTTATATTATATATACATGTATCTCCAAAGGGAAGGAAAAGGGCAAAAACTAATGGCAAATTCAAATCATTAATGACTCATTTTGAGAACATATTTATATAATATCTTTCTTCTCCTCCCAATTAAGAAGTTAATGAAGAGGGGCTAGAAAGATGGCTTGGTGATTAAGAGCACTGGCTGCTCTTGCTGAGGACCTGGATTCGGTGCTTAGCACCCACACGGCAGCTAACAACCTTCCCTAACTCCAGTTCCAGGGAAATCCAACACCCTCTTCTGGCCTCCACAGGTATTGCATGATGCGGACACAGACATACAAGCAAAACACTCATACACACACACACATAACAAATGATATTTTTTTTTAAGTTAATGAAAACAGAATCTGAACAAAATACATAGTATTTTGCTTAATTTGGCTTTAAGTTTATAGAAAAAATCATTGTAACTTGTTGTGAAATAAGTTGGCAGAATTCAATTGCGTAGGAACCAGGTATTCTGTGATAATCAAGCAGCCTGGCTTCTGGAGCCAACAGAAAGCTGTTTCCTCGAGGCTGTGGGGAACAGTGAGCAGAGGAGGGGAGATAACAGCAGCAGAAAGGCAAGCGGTGTCCGAGTGAGGAAGGTTGCTGTTGCAAGTGGACTTGCTATCTGGATGCCCTCTCTTCCCTCACTTGTGTCTTTCAGGATGAGTGAACACTTTTGAAAAGGTACATGATGTTTTGTCACAGTTCAGCACAGTCTTTGTAGACTCCGCGTCTCCTACACACAAGAGCCCAGAGTGGGAGGCAGGGGGTTCAAGAGTGAAGGCATCAGTGACCATGAGACTGCTTCAGAATGACTGTTTGATTCAAGGGATACTTCCTTAAAATTTCTCAAGGTTGGCATTGTGCTGCCCGTTCAAGTATTTACATCCTTGTGGATGATATGGGGAAAATGAGATGTAGCCAAAGAATGAGCTACCTGGAAAAATAAGACAAAATTTTAAAAGTAAAACAAAGTTAAAAACTACTGAAAATTACGTACTCATTCTGACATTTCTGTTGTTACTTTAATTGGCTTTAAAGAGACTGCATGGGGATGGCAGGGAGACTGAGCACAGTTTATTGGTCTCTTTTGATCTTTCCACTGCTCCCACTTTATTCTAGTAATGGGTTCAAAGACGGATTCAACCTCTCTCTCCTACTTTAATAAAGGTTCATTAGTGGATTAGAAGAGATTTGAAACTGAGCCCAGTGGAGTCAGCAGAGACAAGTTCCAAACAACCATTCAGCGCATTTTGAAAAGTACCAAGCTAGCAACTTGGAAAAGAGCCACCAATAAGGTATAAGTGCAAATGTGCCTGAGGAGCACAGGCAGCCTGACAAAGCGTCCTGCCTCTAACTGGGAAGAGCAGTAACCCGGCCCGATGAAAAGGAACAAGGCAAAGGCTTGTGTTGAGTGTGAGCCAACCCTGGCAAAATCAAGACAGCCACAGCACGGAGAATAATGAGGGGAAACTGAGGTACTGTCATGAAAAAGAAGCAAATATGTGTGACCTCGTAGCCCATCGTATTCCGGGAAACCATCACCCTCTTTAAAACCTGCAAGCCCTGCTCAGTGTAGCAAGCATTGCTCTTACTTGGTGTACAAGGAAGATCAGTCAGGAGGGAAGACAAGGGGCCCTGCCTCAGTCACTGTGCTTCAGGGGCCCACAGTTACCCAAATTTCCATGGCATTTTTCTGTGGTGGTTTAGGTGAGAAATACCCCCGGAAGCTCAAGTATTTGAACATTTGGTTGGTGGTGCTATTTGGGGAGGTCATGGAATCCTTGCGAGATGCAGCATTGCTAGAGGAAGGCAGTCACTGGGGGTGGGCTTTGGGAGTTTGTAGCCTTGCCCAACTTCCTTCTGCTCACTCTCTGCCTGGTGTTTGTAATGGAAGATGTGAGCTCTCGGCTTCCTATTCCTGCCACTGTGCCTGCTGCTTGCTATCCTGCCTTCCCACCTTGATGGACTCTTATCCCTCAGAAACCATAAGCCAAAATAAACTCTTCCTTCTATAAGCTGCCTTTGGTCATGGTGTTTTATCACAGCAACAGGTAACTAATATATTTCCTAAGACCTCCACCTCCAGTCTTCCAGTACCTGGCCCTGGCAGGATCTACTGGTGTTGAGTAGGTAGGTTCTTAGAACCCGGATGGGGACAAACACGTACACAGTCCCCCTTAGTACCTTACATAGTTCTTCCAGCCTACCACCTATACTCCAGAGAACTCCAGTATGCATGCTTATAAAGTCATCCTGTGTGTTTCAGGAGCACAGCCTGACAGGCTGCTGACAGGCACAATGCCACCGAATAGGGAGACATTGGGCTGCCAGATGGTTTTGAGTAAGAGATACGGGAAAACTTTAGGGCTTTGTGCTCCCAACAGCCCAGAGTGAGCCACGTTTGTATTTCCCCACATCCTCAGTCACCTACCATGCTGCCACTGCAGGGCTGTCTCTGATTTACTGTGCCTGAAGTGGCGGATAATCTTTTCCAGTGCACCCCTGGGGTTGGCATCTGCCCATCCCCTTGTAGGCTTTGTACTAAATGCAATATTTCCTTGGGTTTGGCTTACCAAGATGCTCCAAAAGATGCCATTCTTGTGCATTCTTGGCACCAATCACTGTGTTTACTTTGTATTTTCCCAGTTTAAGCTAAGGCACATGAGGGCCACAGATTCCTCACACAAATGTGACCTTCCTGCATCATTTATCATCATTTTCCGTACCCTACCCCCAACAAGGGACCATTTATGGAGAGCAGGGCTCTAAGTAAATGGGAAGAGAGAACATTATAGGAAAACTATTAAAAAGCCTAAAGAGTTCAAGAGAAGACATAGATGTGAGCTGTGTTGTTCTGTATTTATACCAAAAGAGCTCCAAAGGCTAACTTTACCATCACCATAAGGTAAATGATTGCTCACACTTTCTTGCACATGCCATGCATTTGGGATCATCTTCAAAGAAACGTGGGAATGACCTTTGAAAGAAGTACTGGAGCAGGAAGGATGGTGCACAACAACAACGAAGCAGAGTGAAAGAAATGGTCTCAGGAGAGCTAGCAGCAAGAACTCCACGGATTCTCCCCAGAGAAGGTTCACATCTATAGGATCTGCACCGTAGAAGACTTGTAACTTCTTCTTCATAGCTAAAGATACGAACTTACCCAAGAACGGCTAATCTGACAATAAAAATTATGAAGAATCTGAAATGAAAGAGGTGGAACGGGAATCCCGTGAAGAAACAGCAGGGCCCCGGCTGGAAGGGGAACAAATGCATCATCACCTTTTTTTTCCACGCTCGCCATGCTAAATCCTTAGTAATAAGTCATCATGTGTTAAATGTGCTTACGAATTTCACATAGTATTGTTAGTGGAAAGAAGTAGTATAGACACACCCACCAGGCCCGGTTCTAAGAAGTGAACCACAAAGGGTGATCACATGTCATAAGGATGACTGGGCACTTCTGAAATCTCAATTTCATTTTGAGGAATCATGAGAAGTAAAAAATTCTGGCTAGGGTATTTTTATGGCATACAGGTCTTGGGTTCTGTGAGTTGAAGTGCCTGTTGGAGCTTGAGACCAATGTGGGAGAGATTCCAAATTTAGCTCAAAAAAGTGAAGGGTCTAAACCACACAAACCTCCTTTGATAAGAAGGAAAGGCAGAGGATGCGTGGCTTTGCAACTGTGCGGCCGAAGGGACCAGCCTGTGAAGGCTGCTGCCACCTCAGCAAGAAGCAAGAAGCCAGGGAGGTCACTGCAGTGAAGCAGGGCACGTCTTCCTGACAGCAAGGTTCTGTGGTCCCCACACATCCAAACTCAGAAGCTGTGAAAGGAAAACAGACATTGGGGTCATAGGAAATGCACTTCAGAAGACATAGGTGCAGACAGCTCTGCATCAGTGCTCTGCAGAAGGCAGCAAACATGAGGAGCTGGCATGCTGGCTCAGCTGGTTACGTGCTCTCTACCCAAGGGCCTGAGTATGAGCCTCAGAAACCATTTTTAAAAGCCAGAGATGGGGGTGCACATTTATAATCTTAGCACCTGGGAGGTGGAGACAGATGGATCCCTGGGGCTGGGTGGCCAGTCATCCCAGCTTTATTAGATGAGTTCCAGACCACTGAGTGGCTCTCAACAAACAAGGTGGGCAGTGCCTGAGGACTGATACCTGAGGTTACCCGCTGTCTTCTCCATACACGCATGCGCGCGCACACACACACACACACACACACACACACACACCACACACACACACATGTGCATGCACACCTTCACACACATGTACCCCTAACATACACAGAGAGAGAGAGAGAGAGAGAGAGCAGGAAAAGTGGGAGCATATATTATGTATATATAATTGAATATTGAAAAAAACAAGAGCTATGCAACCCACAGAGGATTAAAAAATAATGCATGAACAGAATGGAAATAACCATGAAATGCAAGTCTGATAACCTCTTCAGATGCATCCGAGTCTCTGGGCACATCATTGTCTAGTCATTCATTTGTTCCAGATGTCTGCCTTCAAAATCAGCAAAATGAAACCAGAGTTCACATTCCCAGGCAGCAGCTGGAATCTTGTACAAGTCCTGCACCTTAATGGCCTCCCAAGTTCATGCTGAAAAGCTCTGTCAGTGCTGCTCCTGACACAGTCCCCTGTTTTGTCGTAGTGTCGATATCCAGGGATCCACTGTGGTTTCCTAAATATTGAAATTGGGAAAAATAACTTGATCTGTTTTCATAAGTAGCTGAGTCTTCGTCAGCTGTTCCTCAGCAGCTGCATTCTTTTTTCACTTTGTTCCTACTCATGCATAGTCTGTTGCTGCTAAGCCTGCTGTTCTGCAGGACTGAGTTCAGTCGGTGCAGAGTGTACTGTCCTCAGTACCTGAAAAGCCACACCCATGGGCACTGGCTATGCGCTCATCTCCCCAAAGAACAGTAGGAAGTGCATAAGCCCAGAACAGCCACCCAGTGCTCCTTTTTTTCTTTCTTTCTTTCTTCCTTTCTTTCTTTCTTTCTTTAAGTCTGGCTTAAGTCAAATGACCACTTGCTATATTCGTAGACCACAAAGATGAGTTATAACTTGAAATAAAACCCTAAGCTCTGCAATTACTGGAAACCATCATTAATTCAAACAAAGGTGTGTGCAGTGACTCTAACATTTATAAACTCCATGTCTGGCTATGCCTTCTTAAGGAAAGAATGTTCTCTTGAGCGTTTCTAATCTCAGCAGGTCTGTCTCTTAGCTGGTATCAGAAGGCACCTGGGGCTTCCTCTGGCAAGTTTCCCCTGTGATGGGGTGCTAAGTAAAAAACGTTAGTAAAAATGAAGAGTGTGATAAAAGGAACCTGAGGAAGAAAGAGGAAAGGGAAGGATAAAAGGTAGAAAGTGGGAGAAAGCAGAGCTTCCCTGCAAAGCTGCATGCATCAGGGAGAGATGTCTGGGGCATGGTTATTTGCCAGGTGTCACAAATGCCCAACAGATGCATTTCGAAGAGCAATGGCAGAGGCAATGTGCAGAAAATGAATGAGCTAATGGAGATTACTGCATGCCTGTCTTAATGACTATGTAAAATTTCAAACCCGATTATTACAAATCAGTATTATTTTGCATTATCACATTTCAGTGTCCCTCTTTAAATCAAAGTGACGTCTGTGCTGCAGTGAAAAGGAAGCCTGGAATCACCCAGCCCAACACCCTTTGTTCCCAACAATTCTATTAACATAATAATTGTACCAAATGCCACAAGACAAATGCCAACTAAAGACTTTGAACACATTGTTTTTGTTCTGGCCTTACAAGAATTTCAGTCTATGGGGAGATTTCCTTGCTGACCTTTTCTGAGATGTTTAAATAAAAGCTGCCACTCAAGGAAGTGCTGATGGTGCCCAGGTTGCTTAAATGTAATTCCTCAGGAAATCCTCAAGGCAGCCCTTCCTTCATTCTACAGAGAGAGAAACTGAGGTTTCTGAGGAACTGAGCAACCCTTGCAAAGCATCGCATCCAGTAAGTGTTGAATCTGGGTCATAATCACAAAGCAGTTTATTCAAAGATACTTTTGAACTCTTAGGCATGTCAGCTGTTAAACAAGTTAACATCAGCTAAGAAATCAAAATTACAACTTCACTGGCTATACTCACAGCATCTGTGGTTAATGTCAATCGTCCGTGTTCAGAAATGAACATGACTCTCCACTCTCCTGATTTTTAGAGAGTTTTGTTACCTTTACCTGAAAAAAAAAAATAATAACTGAACATTCATTCAACTAGTTGGTGATTCAAATCTTATTCCACCACGGAGAGACACTTGGGTCTCTTGTGTCATAGATAACTTAGTGATTACTAAAACCTCACAATACCCTCAGGAATTAATGCAAAATAAATGATCACTGCCTTAGCCTTTCGAATGTCAAAGAAAACCAACCAAGCTTACGTTACCTGTATCAGTGACCCTGTATCTGTGACCCATCATAGGTGACCCATTATTAACTTGGATCTTGAGCCCCACCGTGAAGCCTTCCGAAGAGAAAGCTAAACTGTGTGGCCCTTATAATGGGGTTACAGGGAATATTTAATTCTATGAATCCGAATGGAAATTTGGCCGCAAAACTTTACCACCAGGGTAGGATCACTTTCCACTTCATAGTTTGTTATGGCCTACAGGAGTCACACTTTTGTAATGAAATGACAAGCTAATATTGCACTTGGACACAAAAAGCAGGAAAATGTTCACCATCATAAATCATCCACAGCCTGCAGACTCAGGGATGGACTCATCCACATGCCTGTGTAGAATATCCTCCTGCTTTTTAGTTTGTCTCCAGGACTAAAAGCCAAATCCAGAAACCTGTGCTCTCCCACCATTTTCACCTCTTTGTAGCCAAGAAAAGCACCAAACTCAACTTGTTCTACAGAGGTTTTCTCTTAACAATGGAATGCGAATGAACGTAGGAAACACTCCACAGTTGTGGAGCTTGTGGTTTGCAGTGTGCTGTCTCATCTATTTCTTTTATAAAGCTCCTAGCAGCTCTGTGTGAGCTCAGGGCATATGATTTCTAACATGTCACACACACAAAAATTGCAAACTGAGTGGTGATGTAACCTGACCACTGGTCACAGGACTTTGGAAACAGTACAGTCAAGATTCATACCTCAGTTTTCTGAGACTGAGTTGGTCATCAAAAACCCACATGCATATGAATCTATCCTTATTCATACAAGTTTTATTAAACAAAAATCAAGAACATATTCCATGGGTAGATGGTGAGTGTTCTCCTGAGGTATTTTCTGTAACTTCAAGTATCCCACAGTCCACTGCCATGTAAAACATCAAGAAGTGAAACCAGACTCAAAATGGAAACCAACACAGCTATTTTTACTACCTACACTATGGATAAAGGAAGACAGAAAACTCTGGATATCAAATGGCAGAGAACTCCTAAATCTGTCACTTAGCAACAGATTGCCAAGTTTTTTGAGTTTTTGCCCCAAGAAATTTAAATTCTGGTTCTCACTACAAATGTTTCTATGTCCACCCCCCCACACACTCTCTCTCCCCGTCCTTCTATCCCTTCCTCCTCCCCCTCATGGACACTATGGGAGAATGAAAGATAATTATACTAATTAACATATGCACAACAGAAAAGTTTTGTAATTAATATGTAAAAAGAACTGTTTTCCTGCCATCAACATTTTCTAATTTCCCACCATGATTACTATTTTTCCAGAGATGACTGTTCAGTGAAGACCCGGGGTAAATATAACAGATATGACTTGCAAGCCAAGAGATGTAGAACTGCACACAATACCACCCTTGACTTCTTCCTGCTCTGTCCGTACTTCATACCATCTATAAAGCATTTGTAAGTAGCTGCTAATTCTTTCCAAAGCCATATTTAGCCTTCTGAAGTCATACTAGCAGACAGGGCCTTGGCAAATATTCCTTAGAAGACAGACCAGTATACTCTGTATTTTGAACAGCATGGAATCTTTGGGGCAGGAGCTGAGCAGCCATGGCCAGAGAAGAGGCAGCACAATCAGACCAAGTCCTGCTGAGCTGTTCCCACAGCCCATAAAACAGAGCCTTGCTGTAGCAAGCGTGACATAATTTGCCTGGCAGAGACTAAATTGCAGTACTTACTCTCGGCACTCAGAAATCCATCAGCCTGAGCCAACAAGTCATGGCTAACATTCAAACTAATCACAGTCTGGAGGTAGCTGCAGCAATCCTAATAATATCACAGTGAACAAACCTCAGGGGGCTTTCTGAAATACCTGCAGGTAGGGACATTTCATCCTGGCTGCCTCCCCCTTACAGCATGTGGTATCATCAACAAACTGTTGGGCAAGACTTTAGATATTCCCTATTTGCATTTCAGATGCTTTCTGACTTATGACCAGGTTACATTCCATTGTAGTTATTGTAAATTGAAAATATCTTAGGTCAAAACTGGGTTGAATATATCTCTCCCACTGAACAAGATAGCCTAGAAACAGCCCACTGTAGACTTGCTGTTGCTTTTCCTTGTAGTTGGGTGGCTGACTGGGAACTGCAGCTCACTGGGCCTCCATGATCATGAGAGAGGATCCTACTACATTTTGCTAGCCCAGGTAAATGACAAAACTTAAGGTACTCTGAATGCCTACAGCTCTTGCATCAGCGTAAAGGGAATGTGAGGCATTTCCTCAGTTCATTGCTGGGTTTTTGTCTGATTGAGTTTGCACAGGTCTTGTGCATGCTGTCACCATTGTTGTCCGTTCATATGCGCAAGTTCCCAGAAGCCTGAAAAACTCTGTTTCCTTGTGGTCATCCACCACCCCTGGCTCTTACAATCTTTCCACCCCTCTTTTTCAATGGAGTCCTGGGTGGGTAAGGTTTAATATAAGAGTCTTATCCAGAGACATACACTCTATACTCTCCCATTCTCTACCAGTTGTGGATTTCCATTGGTTCACCATCTGTTGCATGAGGAATCTTTGCTGATAAGAGTTGAGAGATGCATGAATATTCTCTTTACCTATCCTTATATCCTGTTCTGGTATGTTCCACGAGCCTTAGATATAGAGGTCCATTGTAGATGTGTCACTTAGGGCTGGGTATCTTACAGACGCATTCTCTATGGGTGACCAGTTGTGAAGCTCTATATTGCAGGACATTTTGAGGTAAACATTCTTGGATCTACAATAAGGGTGACCACCACGCTTCCAGAACCAGCTTCTCTGTAACTGAAACAGCAGGTGACAGTGTATCAATGCAATGTGTATACACCAGCCCTTCTTGCTCCTCCCCTTTCTCTTCTACAATCATGCCTTATACACTATTATTATTTTTATATTAAAGTCTAGTTTCCTTCAATAAAATCATATGACATTTGTCTTTCAGAGTTTGGCTTATCTCACTTAATATAATGATCTCTAGTTCTGCACACGTTTCTGAAAATGGCATGATTTCATTCTTCTCTATGGCTGACCTGAACTCCATTGTGTGATGTGTCACATTGTCTTCATCCACTCATCTACTGAAGGGCACCTGGGCTGATTCCATAATTTGACTACTGTGAACAGTGTGCTTTCACCAGAGATGGAAAACTAATGAGCGCCTTGTCTTTGACATAGCAGTAACATGCAAATTGTATATTTTAAATTCACACTGTAAGGCTATCATCTCAACAATTCACATCATTTCAAGTACTTTGCTATAAAGAGCACATTAAGCACATACTAATTTCATTTTAGCGTTAGCTAAATGCTACAAGAAGCATGGTTGTGCAGCCGTCTCCCTGTGCTGACTTAGAGTCCTTCAGATACACAGCCATTCATAACATAATAACGCTATGAATATGAATGTTCATAACATGATAACTCTAATGAAGGGCTAGGAAACCCACCACACTTATGTAGAAGAATCCTACTCATGGATAATTGAATCATCAGGCAGTCTACAGTCTTCTATAAATAAGGAAACATCTTTTAACCTTAGAAAAACAGAATCAAAGAAAATTCTAAGTACACCAAAAATTTAGTATAGTATTTATGTTAAAATGAAGTTGGCATGTGTTTAACGTGCTCTTCATACCAAAGTACTTGAAATAATGTGCCTGTTGAAATGAAAGACTTACAAAGTCAGTTTATATAAGTGAGTCATTGACTCATTAAATCAAAATTGTGCATAATACTGGAATATGAAAGGTAATGAAGTTTCTTATTAGGTTTTAATGTAGGCCAGTTTTCCATCATTGTAACAAAATACCAGAGATATTCAATTTAAAAAGAAGAAATGTTTACTGTGGTGCCTGGTTTCAGAGATTTGATCCAGTTGCCTCAATAGTGTGTAAGGTGGAAGAAATGACCCGTTCACCCTACAGCAAAGGAAAGAGGAGCCAGGATCCCATAGTTCTCCTCAAGAGAACTGGTAGTAACCTAACTCCCTTCCACTGCACACTTCCCAAGGATTCCACCACATTCAAGTAGCACCACAGCCTGGTAACCAAGATTTTTCTATGTGGACCTTTTGCTGACAATCAAGACCTAAACCACAACATTAAACTTTTATATCACAGAGAGTATTTAATACCTTATATTCATAATATTGATTTGTTAGGTGCATAACTGAAGTTAGGCACCTAAAGAGAAGTAAAATTGTAACATCCAGGAAGTTCCTCAAAGAACTTTTAAAAGCAGAATTATGATCTAGCAATTCCATTCTTGACTGAGGAGAGTCAGGTCCTCCCACTCTAAACCCACTTCTCATATTAGGAGTCTTTTTGTCCTGATACTGTCCCATTACAGCAGCAAGCAAACTAAGAGACACTGTCTAGCAAATACTAAGGAGCTGTGTGTGGCTGTTACTTTCTGTTAACAAATTCAATTCCCAAAGCAGTTTAGAAATTCTGAGCTCTAAATACCAAAGGCTGAAAGTTTTCTTGAATTTTAAGGGCCATGTACAATATTAATCCTGTAAAATTTAGGTTCTTTTTAGTTATATCCCCTCAGACACCCAGCGTTACATGATTATAATCAGTCTGCTCACACTTCATTTTTCAGAGGTTTTTGCTGCATTCTCTGATCTCAAATGGTCCAGTTCTTGGGTAGATAAAACAGGTCATTCATTTTTTTTAAAGTTTTTGATGATTGCATACATGAGTACTATATTTATATCATTTCTCCTTGACTCATATGCTTCCCCACTCCCTCTCAATTTCATGTATCCCCTCTATTATTGTTTTATTTGTACACACACACACACACACACACACACACACACAAAACCTACTGAGTCCTTTAGTAGTGGTACATGTGTTTAAGCCGACCACTTGGGATTGGATGACCTATCAGGGAGTTTGTCATCCCTGGAGAAAACTGCTTCTCTCTCAGTCAGCAATCACTGTTTGCCTACACCTCTTCATAAAGAGGTGTGGCCTTGGGAAATTTACATCATCAATGTCAGCATGTAGATCTATGTGGTCACTGAGTAGGCTTCATTAAGGCAGCCATATTGTTGTGATTTCACTCGTATAGCTTCTTTGTCATATTTAGAAGATACTCTCTACCAGAAGGCATCATGGTCCTCTGGCTCTTTCTGCTCTCTCTTCCAAAATGCTCCCTGGGATTTAGGTGTAGGGACTGCATTGTAGATACATCATTTGAGGCTGGGCATCCCACAATCACTTACTGTCTGTGATAGTCTCCAGCTGCTGCAAAAAGAAGCATCTTTGATGAGTATCGAGAGCTACACTTATCTCTGAATATAAGGATAAGAACTTAGAATATAATTAGAAATTATTATATTAGAAAGAGTAAGGTCTTACCTTCAAGTTCTGGGAGGCAACCAAGGCGATAGCAATAGCCTATATTGTTTGGGGAATCTCTTGAACTACCCTGAACAACACAAAGAGAGATTTCCTTTGCCTTATACTAGGATTTTTGTTAGATAGCCTCCTGCCCCCCTCCACACACACACACACACACACGAACACACTCACATGTGTATTTTAATAGGTATGGGAATGACTTTTATAAATGAGCACAATCTGGACTAATGACTTTTAGTTAACACCAGCAAAACCATGTGCTCTTGTGTCATGTGACCTGGGCACCTGATTTTATTTCTTAGGAACTTCAATTTAATACTCCACCCAAAGAGATAACGAATGACTGAATGTGGATGTGCTTGAGAATTGACATACCAAAGCACTAAAAGCAAGCACACCCATCTCCATTGCACAGTACAGATTGGGAAAGACACATGACCTTAGGTGAAGGAGATACTCTAGAACTAGGGATGAAAAGGCCAGTGGTCTGTCAAGAGTAGGGTGGAGCCAAGCTTGTACTTCCCACACCGAAGCTGGGGAAACCATTTTGGGTCTTGTTTGTTTGGATGTTTTTTGTCGGGGGGGGGGTTGTTTTTGTTTTTATTGAATTTTTGTGTGTTTCATACACAACATTGTAATCCTCTTTATACCCCCTTCCCCATCGGCATCCTCCATAGCCACCCCACTAGATTTCATGCATTCTGTCATTTGTGTTAAGGCCTATCAAGTCAAGTTACTGTCCCCTGATGTCCCTCAGTGCAAATTGATCCACTGATGTCTGGTCAACCTATCTAGAGTCCCTCCCTTAAAGAAGATAGGCTCTTCCTCACCCAATTGCAATGAGCTGCCCGATACTTCTTTGGCTAAGACTGGGACCTGTTGCCCATTCCCACAGTTGTATGCTGGGTTTTATCTTCTTGAGTTTGCCTGGTCTTGTGCATGCTGATACCATTGCTGTAAGTTCATATGAGTAAGGTCCCAGGAGACCATAAAACTGTTTCCATATGGCCACGCACCTCCTCCCCTGGCTCTAACAGTCTTTTTGCCCCTTCTACAATGGTTCCTGAGCCCTGGGTTCATTGCCCTCTCTTGCATGAGGGAGCTCTGTTGATGAAAGTTGAGAGATAAATTAGTATTCTCTCTATCCCTTGTTCCACTATGTTCCACAAGTCTTAGGTGTAGAGGTTCCATTGTAGATGTGTCAAGTAGGGATGGGCATTTCACAGACACTCAATCTCTGTGTGTGACCAGTTCTGGAACTCTGTGATAGTCTCCATGTGTTGCAAAAGAAGCTTCTTTGATGAGTGGTGACTGGCATATTTGTCTATGAATACAAGGATTCTTATTTAACACATAGTAAGAAATTACATTTGTCTGGGGATATGACAGTGTTGGGGTTTTCTCTAAGATCTATGATCTCTCCAGTGATGTCTTTGGCTATGTTTATAGTACCACACATGAATTCCCTCCCATTGAGTGGGTTTTAGGTTTAGTTAGGTAGCTGTTGATTACCCCCAAGATAAAAGTGTCACTACTACACCAGTATAGTTTTCTGTGCCAGCCATTGTTGTGATTATTAGGCCTTTAAGCTGGGGTTGGACCTTCAATTGATGTTCTCCATTATCAGCTTGCTTAGTATTCTCCAAAACTATGAGACTAAGGGTGTAAAAGCTGGGAAAACCACAAGGCCAACCTCTTGCCATTTTGTGAGGCTGTGGGGAACCACAGGATTTACGTTTAGGTGTGGACTTTCGAACACAGCTGTGAATGGGGAGGGGCACTCACTCCTCTGTAAGTAAACTCACACCCCAAACTCAGTTAGCAAGTCCAACAAACTCGTTAAGATTCTTCAAACTGGGGTTTGGAGGATTCTTTTCTCAGGTTGTCATAAGGACAGTGGGAGGAGGGGATTGGATGCCACATGTGCCTCCCAGCAGTGAATTTGACTTACAATTGGCATAGTCCAGTAGGATATGATGAAACCAAGAATGAGTTTTGGAAGAGTGACTATGATGTCCCTGACATGGGGAAAGAGACCAACAACCAAAGTAAAGTAGGATGAGGGGAGAGTGTGGGCCAAGGAAATGTTAACCTGGTGGGCCATTCCCATAGGTTTGGTGGGGGTGGCTGCAGTGGCATGGTTAATGCAGTGGACAGTGCGATGTGTAAGTAGGGTAAGGTCACCGAAGCAGATGATGTCAATGGGAGAAACCCCAGGGTGGCAGCCGTCTTGTAGATGATATGAAGTGGCACACCTGCTTGACCAGTGGGGGCTACCACGTGAGTATGGAGATGCCTTGAAAACAGCAGAAGATCTGGAACAGATTCTGCAAGCTCTGGGAATAGCACACTAGGGACAGAAATGTCAACAAATGGCTTCAGAGGCCGCTTAGCCGCTGCTATTGGTAATAAGAAATCTGTCCCAAGTGGAGGCCTTAGCCTGAAGCAAAACTGAAGGTATTAGAGAGGAATTAGAGCAGGAGAGGGATATGAGGCTAGCTTCTTCAGCACTGGCCTCTGACCTTGCCAGTAAATTAGATAAGAGAGAAAAAGAGGTGGAGGTGTTAGCATGCTGTTTTTTTTATGTCTAGGAGGTCAAAAGGGAGAAAAAGCCCAGATCAGAATGATAATAAAGGGCCCATTCTGGGATCCTAAATCCTGGGACCCCTGGGAAGACTCAGGCAGTGAGGAAAAAGGAACTCACGTAGAGATAGTAGAAGATGCTCCTCAGGTTCGACCTTTAACTCAAAGAAAGGGAAAATCCATGGTCCAACATGCTGATGGAGGTCTTAACAATAATCCAGTGCAGGAGACCATGGTAATCAGAGAATACTCAGCACCAGAGCTATTAGAACTGGGAAAGACATTTAAACAAGCTTTGAAGGAGCCTTTGGCCATCTAGCTTGTGAGGCTATGGGACATGGGGGCAGAAGGGATCATTTTAAGTTCTACAGAAGCAGAGAAGCAAGGGCCACTCGTCCCTCTTTGAGACAAAGATTTCAGAATTTAAGGCAGCATGAGGGAAATAAGTCCATAAGGATTGGCTCATACAAGCCATTAGGGACACATGGGTATCTCCAGCTGAGATTCCCATGAATTACTAGAGACTGGAAAACCATAGAGGAAGGAGAAGCCCTCTTGAGGGAACTAGGTATGAGGGAAGCTGTATTTGATGCCCAGTTCACTGGCCCAGACAGGACTGATTTTACAGGAGACTTAAGAAAGAAACTGATTCAGCAAGGTCCACAAGACTGGTATGGAACTTTTGTGGTAATGCTAAGCCCCATGGTCGGGCGTGACCTGTATGAGGCTGGTGAGGCTCTGGCAGATTTAAATGATTTAGACCAACATGTAAACAGGGTTCAAAAGATGCTAAATGAGTAGACTCAAGGGAAAAGGGGCCCCTCCATGTCTCTAGAACACAGATGTGGATGGATCTGCGAAGAGCAGGAGTTGTTAGGACAAAATTGACAGACAACCGAATGCTGTGCTGGTGAGCCTATGGAAGTCTTTAAGATCTGACCAGCAATTCACCACAGAAGTAAGAGAAACTGGGGACCAGGAGGTGTGGGTAACTCCAACCACAACCCCCTGCTCTAGAGGAAGGCAGCCTCATTGGATGGGGCCCCCCCCCAGCCATTGCATTGAAGGGGTTACCAAGGTTGGCCACAGGTGAGAGCCATACTGGGTGACCAGATGCCACATGTCAAGTTGAGGCTTTATTGGTCCCCCACTAATATACAAAACACATGGGCCCCAGTGGATACTGGAGCAGAGTGTATATTAATTCATGGCAATCCCTAAAACACCATGGCCAATGGATAGCAGTGTATGGATATGGGGCTAAAACCATACAAGTGAACTAGACTCATTGTGGGAGTGGGCAGTTATTCCCCCCCAGGAGTACAAGTATGCATCTCTCCCCGAGAGAGAACATTTTAGGGGTGTATGCCCTACTGGGTCAAACCCTATATACCACTGTGGGAGAGTTTCGGCTGAGGGTGTGAACAGTAAAAGCCATTACTTGGAGGTGGACAAGAATGGCGCCAAATTGCCCACCCCACCGAGACTGGTGAATATCAAACAGTACTGGCTGCCTGGGGGTCTAGATGAAACTACAGAAAGCATCCAGGAACTAGAGTGGGTAGAGCTTATCCACTCAGCCCAAAGCCCTCTCAATAGCCCCATTTGGCCTATCAGGAAGCCAGATGGCTCCTGGAGAATGATTGTAAATTACTGGGAATTTTAAAAGGTGGTGCCTCCCATTCATGCAGTGGTGCCCAACATTACACTGCTGACCAGCTGGTACAGGAAATGGGGTCCTTCCATGCTGCAATAGACCTTGCTAATACCTTCTTTAGTATTCCCCTAGCTGCTGAATCCCAAGATCAATTTGCATTCACTTGGAATGGAGGATAAACGGACTTTCAGAGTACTTCCCCAAAGTTATCTCCTCAACCCATCCCGTTTGTCACGGGATGGTGCTCCAGGACCCAGCCTGTTACCCTGCCCTCCTTCTGTAAGGAGGTTCCACTACATAGATGATATAACTTCATAAGGCTAAATTCTGAGTGCCTTACAGATTTGGAAGCTCGTTTGGGGAGCATGTAAGTGCACCTAAAGGAGCTAGGATAGGAAATCAACCCACATAAGGTACAAAGGCCTGGTACAGCAGTAAATTTCTTAGGAGTTTTATGGTTAGGCAGAACTGGCATGCTACCCAGTGCAGTGGTTGAAAAAAATCTTACAACAACTCGTACCAATAAATGCTAAGCAGTTACAGGTATTTGGGGGACTTCTAAGGTATTGGCAAATTTTTATACCTCACCTTGCTCAGGTCACCCATCCCCTGTATAATAAAGAGAGGTGCTACATGGGATTGGGATGTAAAGGCCCAAGAGGCTTTTGGGCAGGCCAAGGTACTGGTTGGGCAAGCTAAGCAGCTGTTGCCCCAATCCCTTAGTGTCCCTTCCTCTTGAAAGTCACCAGGAGCCCTGAGGGTTATGGGTGGGGCTTGTGGCAACAGCAGCCCGAACAGAAGGTCCCAATTGGGTTCTGGTCCCAATCATGGAAAGGGGTGGAGTCCTGGTACACAGCTCTAGAATAGCAACTGCTGACTGTGTACAAAGCATTGCAACAGGTGGAATCCATTATGGGCCCCACCCCCAATACTGTAAAAACAGCATACCCTGCAAAAGGATGGGTGGAGGGCCTGTTAGCCAAGCCCCTGTCAGGGGTGGCACAAAACCAAATGCTGCAAAGATGGCATGCGTATTTACAACAGCAAGGGGATGGTGTCAGCAAGCCCGATCACCAATGCCATGCAGGCAGTACTAGGACCTGTGCCATTTCAAGGCACAGAGCCTCTCCCTTCACCTCCTATAGTTGACCCTCCAACAAGACCTGACCGAGTGCTAGAAGGGGCACCCCCAATTCCAGCTGATGCTTGGTATACCAATGGCACCAGCATGGATGCCAGACAAGAATAGGTAGCAGTGGCAATACAAATGAACACTGACACTATATGGTTAGAGAGGGGAGAAGGAGAAAGCAGTCAGTGGGCTGAATTAAGAGCTGTGTGGATAGTAATAACAAGGGGGCTTTAGCCAGTTACAATTTGTACTGACAGTTGGGCTGTATCTAAGGGCTTAACCTTATGGATGGCCCAGTGGGAGAAAGAAAACTGGCAGGTGATGGGATGGCCACTATGAGGACAACAAATGTGGAAGGACTTATATAATAAAACACAGCAGGAGTTAGTGTCCCTGGTAGTTTACCATGTGGCCGCCCTCACCAACATGAGGGCTATCTGCCCTCAGATTCCCCTAGAAACAGCTCACTGGATTCATATCAAGTTGGGCCACAAGGGAGCCGACACAGGATGGAGAATAGCAAAGCAGCTGGCATTCTAGTAAGATATACTGATATCCAACAGGCTGTCCAGGCCTGTGAAGCATGTTCCTGGTTATGGCCCTGGAGGAGGGATGCCATGATGGGACATGTACACAAGTTAGCTTCCCCTGTGAGAGACTGGCAAGTACGTTATATAGGGTCCCTGCCAGTCAGTGAAGGGTAAGCATGCTCTAACTTGTGTGGACACTGCCACGGGCCTTATGCAGGCCTTTCCTTGCAAGATAGTGACAGGTAAGGCTACTATTAAGGGACTTAACACACCTCAGTGTCATGTATGTGTGCCCACGGCAGATCGATAGTGACAGAGGCACTCATTTCACAGGTACAGATGTGCAAGCTTGGGCTGAGAATAATCAGGTTCAATGTTATTTCCACCTTCCCTACAATCCTACGAGAGCAGGGTTAATTGAAGGAAAAATGGGTTACTAAAGGAACAGTTAAAAAGCCTTAAGCCCAGAAGGAACCCTGCCACTGGATGGGTGGCTTTCATAGTGCCAGAAGGTGCTATGCAGATGGCTGGAGGAGAATTGTCCCCCATCATCCTATTCAATGAGGGACCCCGTGTGCTGCACTATCAACATGTGAAGTGAGACGTTCCTGCTGGTGCAATAGTGGCTCATCTAGTTCTAGTGTATGAACAATCAGCTCATTTTCAATTGGAACTAATACCTGCTCCTGGGGATGGAGCACACATCTGGTATTGTAGACCAAGCCACTCCCCTGTGGCAGGAGAGCTTATAGGCCCCAGTGGAGAAGCCACTGCAATTGTGTTGTTAAATAGATGTGAAGCACCTGCTAAAGTACTGGCCATTCAGGCATTTATGTTTTCGCCCATAAGCTATTATAGCAGTTATTGTTTACATGCTCTTGCTTCTTGTTGTTTGTGTTTTTATAGTAGATGAAATACCACTAAATTGAGCCATCAGCCCATGACAAACAGATGATGCAGAGACCTGGAGAGTCCAGTGCCCTACCACAATGGGAGGAAGGTTGCCCCACCCCTCCAAGGCTCAGGGAAATTCGAGGAAGAGGTAAGCAGAAAGTTTTGTAAGAGCCAGAGGAAGGGATGGAGTTTGACTCGGATGTTCACCTCTGACCCTGTGATGACAAGCCATGGTCCAGCCTCCTTCCCATGCTCTGCAAAGGAGCCACTCCCCTTACCTCTTCCAGCCAATCAGTTGACCTTAACTGCTTGCAGGGTAGGGACTAAGGGTATAAAATCTGGGAAAACCATGAGGCTGGCTTTTCTCCATTTTGTGAGGCTGTTGGGAACCACGAGATTTATGTTTGAGTGTGGACTTTCGAACAAAGCCATGAATGGGGCTCACTCACTTTTCTGTAAGTAAACCCACACTCCAAGCTCAGTTAGCAAGTCCAATAAACTTGTTAAGATTCTTCAAACCAGGGTTTGGAGGATTCTTTTCTCAGGTTGTCATAAGGACAGTGGGAGGAGGGGATCAGATGCTACCTGCACCTCCCAGCAGTGAATTTGACTTACACCTGGCCAACAACCTGAAGGGAGATTTGGAGAAACCATTTTGATTAAAATTATGAGTGGGGCTGGACTTGGGGAACATAGTTCCAGGGACAGAGTTTCAGCATGATATTCTATTACCACATTTCCAAGAGACAGACAGTTCCAAGAGATATCTAGGGGAACAAGTGTCCTTTGAGTTCAGGCCCACTCCTAGAAATTAAATTTGTTAAGCTATTTGTTCAGATAATTATAATGTGGCATAGTAACCCTACAAGTAGACTTATAAAATAGTACACTTTCCTATTGCCTTTGCAGACACACTTAGTGTTATTTGTCTCTCCCCTCCCTCTGTACCTCCCTTCTCCTCCCCTCCCCAGTTAAAGTCCCCCATTTTCTCCACTCCCCGCTTCATAGTGCCTGTGTCTTACTATCTTTCTCTTTGGAGCTCCTTTGCCTCCCCTCCCCCCATAGTTCCCTTCTTCTTTCCTGGCTTCTGTGGTTACTTCAGGTTATATGCTCACAAGTTAGATTATTCTTGGTGTGATTTTGACATATGAATTATCTAACTAAGCACACACACACGCTCATTTTCTCCTCATTTTTTGCAACAGAAACAAAATGCCTAGGCTGGCTTTCTGGGTATGGAGCTGCTGGGTGGGACAACCATGTTTGTGTATCAAATTTGCGAATTTCATGGAACTTGTACTGAGATTGCTGTGTCTTAGGCTTTGGCTTCTTCCCAAGACAGTTACAGTCTCCCCATATTTCATACAATACAGATTTCTAAGAATGTGGGCCTTCTGTGGACAGTGAATTTACCAAGCATGTTAGTGTCTTGTCTGTTGCTACGATAAAATAGCATGATGAAAATCAACTTATAGAAGACTTTATTTTGACTCAGGTTCTAAGGAGAGTCCATAATGGTGGGAAAACGTGGCAGCAGGCAGCAGAGCAGGAAGTGGGTGATCACATTCCATCCCCATGCACACAGGAAAGCAGAGAGAGTAGGTAAGATGTGGGGTGGGGAACCCACATACTTTCTCCAGCAAGTCTTCGTGTCCTGAAAGTCTTCTAACTTCCCCAAACAGAGCCACCAACTGGGATCAAGCATTCAAATATATGAACCTGTGGGGGATACTTCTAATCCAAACCACAACACCAAGGTACGAGAGCTGCCTCAGGTGATCTGACTTTCATCCTCTCCTGCAATATCTAGATAGACTGAACACTATTTCTGCATTTCTGTGCAGTACAGTAGACTTTCTGTTCTCTTTCTTTGCTGGTCACTCACTGACTGGGTGACTTTAAGCACCCACTCCATCTTAGATGTGTTTGCTCATGTGTAGTATGGAATGCTTTACAAATATAAATTATATGAAAATAAGAGTCTTGATATGAACTTGAGAATATCCCATTATTATAGAAACATGAGTAGAAAGCATAGAAGTTTCCAAACCCCAACCTGCACAGGAATCATCCAGAGGGCTTGCTAAGACACATATCTATGGGTTCACTCTGAAGGGCTCTACACAGTAGCCCTGAGGTTCATTGCTGGTTGTGTACTTCTGACATACTTCCAAGTGGTGCCAATGCTTCTGTCCAGGGACCACACTTTAACAGTCACTGAGATGCGCAATTAGTATAATTCTGTGTTCAGCAAGTTTCTGAAGTGGATCATATGAGTTGTGGAGGAAAGGATTCCCATTGCTGGTACCTATTCCTCTTTATGTCCTAAGGACACACTCCTCCCAGAAGGATATTGCACACCTCTCCTGAGGACCAGAGGGCAGTGTGGCAGTGCCCAGCCCTCTCCTGCTGCTGAGTTTACCTCTTCACGGGGTGGTTGCTGAGCAGGCATACAGATAAGTCAATGATGGTGAAAAGCCTCTTTGCTGTCTGCAGGGAACCAGAACACATTAACACCCCCAGTTTGAGACAAAATGCTCAGGGTATCACTGGTGAATGATGCTGTGTTCTCAGAGGAGAAGAGCCTTAGGAGGCAGCAGTGCTCAGCACTGCTTTGTGTAACGTCCCCCGAGACCCTGGTCCTGTGTGGTTACAGCTGGCTCTCCATCTGTCTGCTCTCAGAGCAATTTGGGGACATAATAATATGATGGCCAAACCTAAGTGATTCTATTTTCTTTTTTTTCCCTTTTTGTCTTTTTTTGTTCACCAGCTGCTGATGGCTAACAAAGAAATTAAAAGCAGAAAATATTGGAACTCCCTTTCCAATATACAAAGAGGGGAAAAAGGTATCTTATGGGAACCACCAATAGTTGTCAGATAATTACGTCCATTTCCCTTGAACAATGAGCCTGCTGTTTCACTCTGCTCTCCCAGTAGCTGTCCTTCACGAGCTTCCTGATTCATGTGACCTATTTTCCATCTAATAAAGTTTTATTGCTTAGAGTTTGGGAAAGAAATCAACATGAGATATTATTTTCACAAAATAATTCTTTATTAAAAATTTTAATCTAATAGTCAACTTAGTAGCTAATGTTTGGGGGAGTAAATGTACACAAACACAGCATGTTTGCTGTACTTTTAGAAAGATGAACTATTTTGAAGTAACTTCATCTATAGATAATCTGTCTTCTTTATAAACTTCGATAGTAAATAGTGTGCTTTTCTTTTTAAAGTGAACCAAGCCCTGCATTAAACCAGAAATGATGTTTCTTCTCCACAAATGGAATATTCAGATGAATACACAGGAAAGTCTTTTGAAGGAGTTAGTGTTGCAAAGAAGGCTAGCCAGAGTTAGGAAAACTACTCCAACTTCAAATACACTTTGGTGTTGTCATATTCTGTGTACCTGTTTTTGTTGTTGATTTTTTTAAGTTGGGGCAATATGTGGCTTTATAGATTATGGTTGAGCTCGGCTATATGCTGTCTTCTAGATCACTGGGTTTGATTGTATAAGACACTGTGGGTTCGAGAAGCTTGATCAGAGTGGCACAGTGAACTTTAGCAAGGCTTGGGAGCTGGACACAAGACTTTTCTCTCTTAAGCCAGTATTCCTTCCTGGAAAGTTCCTGTCTCCATCCAGGGACACTGGACAAATGAACACAGGGTATATTTGGGAGAAAGGAGGGATTTGAGCTATGCCCAGGAGTCTGGTAAAAATATACCAAAGAAACTGTGTAGTTCAGCATCCCACTTTTTCCTTTTTCTGCTGAGACTGTCTGACTTTGCTCTCAGTTGGGAAACTTGGAGTCAGCTGGTGGTTGGTTTTGAGAATTTGTTTAATTCTTCTCACCCCAAATTGACCAATGGACTTTCAATGTTCCACTCCTAGTCTATATCAGGTTGATACGTTTGACCCCATTGGGTACTGCCCAAGGAGAGGCCAGTCTGTGTCAGTTGTACTTGGTTTAATTCTAACAAGTCCACGGCATGCACAAAGGGTGCACCCAGTGACCAGGTTTAGGAACAGGTAACTCACCTCCTCCTCTCTGCCTGGGTCTCGCTGAGTAAGCAAATCCTTTAATGGTGTGCGTCATTTCATTATTTCTACAAACAGACATGTGGATGGAATTATAGATTCAAGAGACAGGAGAAGGATAGCAGGAAGGGGACGGGGAGAGCAGGAGTGAGCTGGAGACGGTCTTCTGGCTGAGTTTTAGCATCTGTGACAGAGAGAAAGCGGTAGTTGGGCCGTCAAGGTGAAGCAATCTCTGAGAACTAGTACAGGCTGATGGTAAGCTCTGTAGCAAAGGTTCCCATGGAAGACCCTCACTTTCTGCAGGAATGACCTAGTGCTAGTGCCACAATTCTCAGTCCTTGGCATGTGTCCAGTTAGAAGATAAAGCCCATGAACACTGTTTGCCAATGCTCCAGCTTGAAATGAGTTTTCTTAAAGGCAGAGCTGAGCAGCATACTTTACAGCTTCCACATGACTGCTGGCAGCCTTTGTGTTTTTAGCTCTGCCCTAGAACTCTCCCTTGGAAAAGCAGCAATTTAGTACCTCAAGAACGATATGTCAGTAATAGCACATGATGTGGGCATGTTCATAGGTTTTTGTTTTGTTTTGTTTTCTGTTCTGTTTTCATGTCAGACAGGTAACATGCCAATGCATAACAAGGTCTGAGGGTGGCACATGTCACACAACCACATAAATACCCAATCATCATACTTATGAACCAAAAAAAGGATCTCATAGTTTTGTTTTGTTTTTTTCTGAGATTATTTCTGTTCTACCATAAAAAATCATGTTTCTTTCACTTGTTTATTGTATATTAGGAATGAAAAGGAGTTTTAGAAATAATGAAGCCCATTTACATATGAGGAAATCTGATTTAATTTAGACACACCTTACCCTCTGCCTCTTACTTCCCAGTGTTTCTGGAACAGGCTTCCTGATCCTTCTTCCAGGTCACTCACCTGGAAACCGGACATCCATGTGGGATGGTTGATGGCCCAGATATGACTTCTCACTACTCTTAAGCACTGAGTTTTCTTTGACAAAATGATGGCAAAGATTGATTCAGGGACTTGATATACAATGGATCATAAAAAAATAAGAAGAAAGAAAAAGCTTATTTTACCCCATAGAAGTCCCTAAAATGATGCTGTTTCTTTGGGATAAAGTGAGCTTTTCTTTCCCCTGTGCTGGCCCCTTCCTGCTCCCCTCTCCCCCTGAAGTCCATCCTCTCGTTAATCAGGTCTCTGTTGCTCTGTGCACTGGTCATATTGTCTTAAATGCTGCATTAAAGAAAACCAGCTCAGAGCATGCATGCTCTCCAAATTCTTTGGCCTTCCACTCTAGGCTGGAGAATGCTTCTCAAAGTCCAGTAACCAGACTGAAATTGTCTAGAAAGCTTTTAATAGTGGCTTTTTCCTCAGTCACACTGACACAAAATATGTTCGATATTCCATAATGGGCACTAAAAAGCCCATTTTGCTTTTTTTGGCTCAGGATAACTGGGACAATCAGATCACGTAGTTAGTTGGCACTCCAACAGAACAGATTTGCTTCCTTAGCCTAGAAAAAATTGGATTATCACAGTATTGACTTGAAGTCTAGAGCATGTGTTTATTTCCTATACCAGGCAGATTTCTCATTGTTTATGTCACAATCAAGGCACATTTTATTTATAGCATATTAAGTTTCAGGACAAGGACAAGTCTCACAGAAATCCACTACCCATGACTCATTGGCATACATATCCATTTTACTATAACTGAACTTTGAACTTTGCTTTATGCTTATCATACATTCGCTTTTTAGTTAAGATGTCAAGATAGCTCAGAAAACATTGAGTGCATACTAAGAAGTAGGTGTCAAGTACTTGATGCTGTACATGAAGTGGTAAACAGAGATCTTTCATGCTGTACGTCAACTTCCATGAGTGGGGTTTCTTTTGTTTACTGTTTCTTACTTACTTGTTTACTGTTTCACTTTCCATACTGTGGGGTAGCAGTGCTACTTACATTCAAAAATAGATCATCGACTTTCTTGGCAGTAGACCGGAGAGCAAGTCTACTCAGATATTTAGGTAATAACAGTTAACATGTTTATCAGTTGCTTTATTATGTCAATAGGCACTGTTCTCATAGCTTTATCTATAAATATATATATATATATGCGATTGGATATCTTTTTTTTTATACTTAGGTTCTATCAAGTTATCAGAAACACTAAATTAGTGACTACTGGGCCACTGTTCCTAGAAGAAATCCAGTTAGGTTCCTAAGAGCATCTGATCAATTTGTGTCAACCAGTTAATTGATAATCTGATTTTATATGTGTTTCTTATTTAATGCAAGGTGTGGGTTCATTAACATTACTCTTAACAGCACTATAACTCACATCTGGATCGTGTTTACCTAAAATATATTTTCTCTATACGGTACTTCACAGACTTCCCAAATTTAGGAACACTAGAAAAGACTTCACCACTACCCTTGGAGAGACCATTTTAACCTGTGAAATCATAATAAAAAACCCACAAAAATGTGGACAAAATGACTAAAACATCAAGAAGGCAACATTTGGCTACAGTATGAAAGCTGACGTAAGAAGGCAGACCACCACCTGGGACACAGGCCTTGGGTGATTCTCAAATGTTGGCCACCTACTGCAGGGTCACAGATGACTGCACCATGATATTGATTTAGGGGTTTCAAATAAACTTGAACAACTAGGAAAGTTCATGAATATGGAAACTGAAGATAGTCTACAGACACATTTGCATGCATACATACACATATCTCAGGGGACTCATTTAAAGCACACAACAGCCATCTGCGGCAGGTAATGAGAATTCCTAGGTGACTTCTGGAAGTCAGTGTTTATTATCTGGCAATATTACTTAAAATCAAAGATAAAGACTTCAGAGCATGTCTACCCCATACTTGATGAGTGTGAATTATTGAGTTATTTTTTTTCTTTATTTTCTTTTTTTTTTGGTTCTCTTTTTTTAATATTTTATTTATTTTTCATTTTTTTATGTGTATGTGTGTATTGCCTGCATATAGGTAAGTGCACCCGTTTCAGGCAATGCCCACGGAGGACAGAAGGGCCGTCAGATCCCCTGGAACTGGAGTTATGGACAGTTGTTAGCTACAATGTGGGTGCTGGGATTTGAACCCGGGTCTTCTGCAAGAACAGCCAGTGTTCTTAACCTCTGAGCCATCTCTCCAGCCTCCTTTTCAAAGTTTTCATTGAAACATAACATGAATGCAGAAAAGTGCATGTACCTAAAGTGTACTGCTATATAAATTTTCATAAAACAAAGAAATCCAGGAAGCCAAGACTGAGATCAAGAAGATCCAATGTCCTTCAAGTATCAACACTGACATTTACTAGTTAGAAGATTCTTAGACAAGCAATTGACTCCCTTCAATTTTAATATCTTTGTGTATGAAGTAGGGGTAATGTTACGATCTAAATTCTTAAGTTTTTATGAGGAATAAATGCATACTAGGTAGAAGAAAATGATGTAAGTACTTGACATAGAAAACAATCAATGTATAATCAAGGTTAACAGGAGTAACATGCCAGCCCAGAGAGCCAGCTCATTCACACAAGCCCCAGCTAAACAGCACAAAGAACTTCAGATCTAGTCTTATTTTCCACCTACTCAACCAACCAATCTGTTGGCCACATTCTTTATTTCAATAAATTGATAGATCTGATTGATCAGGGCTCAAGGTGCCACTGGCCTAAGATCATTAATTTTTCTGCTAATAAACATCTTTTCAAACCTCTGCTCCTTCATGGCTCAGTTTTTTGGTATTCCCAGGAGACCCCTGATTTTTCCCATATTCTTTCTTATGGGGACTCATGGTTTAGGTCATAAACTCTGGCAGGAGAATCTCTGTGGTTTCTTTGAGAACATGAATAACTATGATTAGATTTCAGTTGCATCCATAGCAAATATCTTCATATTTATCTAGAACCCTTGATATTGAGACAGAGATAAATCAACTGAAAAAAATGATACCCGATCACCACTGCAAATTGAAGAAAGATGTGAAGCACAGCATTTCCTTACACACAAGGCCAAGTCAAAATGTAGCATCTAATTGTGGGTTTTATTAAACATGTAATTTGTATACAGGCATTTTATATATTAGAAAAATAAGTTGAATGTCAAGAACTAAATTCATATAAAATTAATTTTTATATATGAAAAGGTTTATTAAAGTAACAGAATAAACTCCAAACCCTTCCCCACTGAGCTATGACAACTTGGACAGGAATCTTGAGCTCCCTCAGACTCTATCTCCTCTTTCATATAAAAGCTTTCATGCCAAATATCCATCAATGGGGAAATTGGGCACACTTTGCAAGATGATCTACCTATTCTCTTATGAGTAGTCATTGTTAAATGCTTGCAGAAATCATTGAATACCCATGTAACCACCACAACTTTAAAAAAAAAAAAAAAAAAGAAGATACTGGGGCTGAGGAGATGGCTCAGTGAGGAAAAGAGCCCTTTGTCAAAGCTGAATACCTGAATTGAAATCCCCAATTCCCATGTGAAATCAGACATGACTACTTGTAACCCCAACATTAATGGTGGAGACAGGCAGAGTCCAGGAGTTGGCTGTCCAGTCAGCCAAGCCAAAATAGCAACGTTCACTGAGAGATCCCTTCTCAAAAAGAACAGGTAGAAAGCAGGAGAGGAAATCACCTGACATCCTCCACTGGCCTCCACATGCACACATACTGCATACACATGCACATACAACCCCCCAGCCCCACATACACACACAATCATACATTGACAAGAAATTGAGTCCTATTTCATGAAGCCTTCCTATTCAACAAGCTTGCGAAGTATAGAAATATATCAATATGACTTTTTTTATAAGGATCAGGGAAGAAAAATTCAATGCTTAGTGTCTTGACTCGAAGTCAAAATGAGACAAGTGGAGATTTAATGACAAGTTCATTCAGTATCAAGGGAAATTCACCTCTAGCTGGACAAACTGAACAGAGTGAGTGTAGAGTTGTGAGACACACAGAGCTTCCCATGGATCAGAGGAATGCTTCAAAATGGGAGTGTATTACTTCCATATGTGCATAATTTACTTCTCAAGTTATGGCTGTGTAGAGAGGCAGCATGGACAAGAAAAATGGGACTTTTAATTCAGAAACCTGAACTTAAACATCTGCTTGCTTACTGATCAAACACGCAACTGCAAATAAGTCAGAAAATTGTGGTACCAAATACTTATCAGCTGCCAATAGGGTCTTAAGGCCAACTTTTCATTGTCTCACATTCAATAATGCACTAGATGAGTCACTGTAAATTAATGCAGGAGAAAGTAATGTAATGAGAGATGTAGGTTTGTCCTCATCCTTCCAGTCTATCTTTCCATGTCCTCCATCACCCTAAATGTGATGTCTTTTACCCAGGACTGTTTCAGGGTCGATACAAAGATGGCTTCTGCAGATACTGTGAACACACAATAGCATGTGGAGCAGAAAAACAGAAGAGTCAGAGACAGAGCTCCCCTGTTGCACCTGACCTATTCTGAAAAAGCAAAATCTTGCCCAGAAGCCCCTAGCTAAAATTTATATATATATAATTGTCCAGAGCCTATTATTCTGGAATGTAGATTGCCCTTAGTAGAAAGGGCAATAGTTTTAAAACCTTGAGAAGGAGCTTTTCCAGAGAGAAAAGATGATTCAACTGCTCCATGTTAAACTAACAGTGAACATAAAGGATACACTTTGTTATTAATGGAATATTATGTCTATATTTATATGTAGAAATTTTAATGCATGTTTTGATGTAAAAATAATTTGAATCCTTCTGTTTTTTTAATAGTTCTGAGCTACTCATGGACAAAAGAAATCAAAGCCCTTTAAGATTACTTTAGGGGCTGGAGAAATGTCTAAGTAGTTAAGAGCACTGGCTGTTCTAGCAGAAGACCCAAATTCAGTTCCCCTCACCTACATGGTGGCTAATAACAGTCCATGACTCCAGCTTCAGGGAATCTGACTCCCTCTTCTGGCTTCTGTGAGCATTGCAAGGCACAGGTACACTTACGTACATGCAGGAAAAATACTCATACACATAAAATAAAAATAATTTAAATAAATAAATAATTTTTGAAAAGATAACTTTAATAATTTTTACAGATAAATTAGACCCAAGTGTTCCTTTAAAATAATAAAGCCACAGAGAATATAATCACATTTTATTCATTCATGTCTTCAAAGATTTTTTTAGGAGTCCCTGAGATTTCACTACACCTGTGACCATAAACTCATTTTTAGTTTCAGTTTTAAGACCTGTTACTGCTTTTTTTGCTTTTAAAAATAATTTACTAAGAACGGAGGCACACTTCCCACCTAGGGGGGCAACTGGTAGGTCTCTGGCTGGCAGGTAGCTGGGGAGTCTGAAATAGAGTGGAACAAGGAGAAGGACCATAGGGTCCCAGATGAGTGTAAGACAGGGCTTTGGGGAGTCTCAAGTGGAGAGGCCATGTGTGCAAGAACTACATCATGTCAGAAGGATTTCAAAACATTCCTCTGCATGCTCTGGCACTACTCTTTTCTCCCCCTCTATCCAATATTCCCTGAACCTTGTCGTAGAGGATGTTGATACAAATAACTCATATACAGTTGAACACTCAATGGTCACTTATTCTCAACGCTTTGAACAGTTAGGAGTCATTACATTAATCACTGCTCACTGCAAGAAGAAACATTGCTGACCAAACTTGAGAGCAGCACAAATCTGTGGGTATAAACATAAATATTTAGAAGGCAGTTAATCACCCCCCTCCCACCACCACAGAACCTAAGACCTCCTCAACCATGGAGTACTTTTTATTTATCAGATGTACAGTGTCAGGCATGAATTCTCTTGGGGTTGTGGTCACTGGTAGGTTTCCCAGGCCCCAGTGGTTGGCCCAACACCCATGCACATAGGGACTCAGTGGCTTATATTTTAAAAAGCAAAAAAAGAAAGAAAGGATGTGAATTTGGGAGGGATTTGTTGGGGGGACCTATGAGGAGCTGGAAGGGAAGACCAGGAGTGGGTAAGATCAAGATACATTGTATCCATCTACAAAATTTTCAAAAAATAAAGTTTGAAATCTTTTTTAAAGTTAAACATTTTATAAAGACCAATCTTGTTGGGTGCACTCACATACATGCAGGCAATACACTCATACACAAAATAAAAATAATAAATAAAATATTTTTTTAAAAAGACCAGTTTGTAAAGTAAAATTTTGTCATTTCACATCAGGCTACTACTTGCAATGGAGGAAATTAATGCTAATTATTAAGATAAATAGCAAGTACATTTAGTTTCTGCTGGTGATGAAGAAAATTATTCTCCTCATAAAAAAAGAAATATAGTACAGAAATCAAGCTAGAACCCAGCTGAGAGTTTCCTCTCTACTGGCTAGATTTCATAGTGTTGGATGGTGTTATGCAGCCTGCTGAGGAGATAAAAGCATCAATGATCCTACCATGCTGTGAATTCTGTGAACTACAATGTCAACTACCAGGCAATATGTGCAAATTGGTGCAATAGTGACAGGACTGTTACAAGGGTGCATGGGTTAGTTTTTGTCAACTTGATACAAACTAGAGACACCTGGGAAGAGGAACCTCAATCAAGGAATTACCTCTATCACACTGACCTGTGGGTATGTCTGTGGGGCTTTTCCTTGATTACTCATTGATATGGGAGGGGCCTTTCCAGTGTAGGTGGTGCCATCCCTGGGCAAGTGAGTCTGGGTTGTACAAGAACACTGAGGGGCATCTGGGTGCACTAATTTGACTCAATAGGCCTTAACATATGACAGAATGCATGGAAACCAGTGGGCAGGCTATGGCGGGGGGGGGGCGGCGATGCAGACAGTGGAAGGTATCTAAATATGATTAAGATGCATTGTATGAAATGCAAATCAATTCAATTAAATCTATATATTGGAAAAAAAAAAAAAAAGACAGAAAGCTCAGAAGGCAGGGGAGCAAGCCAGTAGGCAGCATTCCTCCATGGTCTCTGCTTCAGTTCCTGCCTCCAGGTACCTGCCTGAATTCCTGCCCTGACTTCTCTCAGTGATGGACTGCCACTTGGAAGTATAAGATGCAATAAACCCTGTCCTTTCCATGTTATTCTTGGTTAGAGTTTTATCACAGCAATAGAAAAGCAACGTACAAGAAGGGTAACCAACCTTTCCTAATTTGAGGCCCGTTCCACAAGAAGGAATGCATGCCTAACACAGCAAACCTGGTGCAAAGCCTATGACTGAGGAGGTCTTGGGCCCTACCTGGCTGATGATGGTTATGGATCATACTCAGATATTCATATGATTACATCTTGGAATACCTGCATCTTTGATGATGATACTGCAATGTTGCTCTAGCTTTGGGGTTCTGTTGTTGTTTTGCATTTTCATTGGTTCTTAAAGGAAAAATATAAGTAAAACATTTTAAAAATTACTCAGACTACACATTTATCTGAATAAACTATGAAAAGAAAAACCATTCCTGTCTGATTATACTTTAATGCTTCCAATATTTAGCATCATAAGATGAACCAATATCCATGAGATTACAAATACAAAGCTTCAGTTGAGAGCAGATTGATGGAATTGTGCTTTCAGTGCTAAGATGAGAGACTTTAACAGGAAAAGGAATGTTACAAATATCTTTGTAGCCCAGAGAAAAGGCAGAAGATATCAAGCAATCAGGATCTGCTCCTCCATTTCTCTTTATGCAACAGTCAGTAATCATTTCAGAGCCCTTTCCTTAAGCATTTAGAATCATTTATGTTTAAAATTCATGGACCCTCTTCCTTGAACTGTCAGCATAAATAAATCCCTTATCAAGAGGAACTATCTCAGCCTCCCATCCTTTCTGAATTGACACAGAATTTGGAGGAAGAAAAGATTTTCCCTTATATCCTCAATAATCCTCAAAAACATGCCTCTCCTAATTTGAATTACCAGCCCCAATGCTAAGGCTTCCAAGCCTTGAGTTTATAGACCTCTTTCATCAAACTCGGGGCACCCCCTGATATTGATGAGGATTTGGAGATCTGAGGCTGACCATTTTCTTATCAGTCTTCATCCATGAAAACACTATGAATAATGTCCATGTCTTAAAATGGATGATTAATGCTACATCCTGGTACTGAGCACTTAATTTTCTTGACCTTCTCAACTGCAGACTTCTACCCCATGCCCAGCTTTCCCATCACTGTCACTTTTTCTTTACTCACAGTTCTTTTACTTTGTCTCTGTCACTAAACTCCTTCCCTTCTCTGCCAGTCCACTGCTAAAATCCTTCCACGAATCACCCTAAATTGAACAACCGAGTCCAATCTTTCATCTGAGACCACAGCATCCTCTACAATGTGTCAGCCCTTATTTCCTTCCCCTCATTTTAGCAGAGCACAGATGTACTTTCCTCCTTTCAGACATCCCAAAAGAGAAAGACTGTCTTTCCAGCACAGCTTCAAGCTTCAAAAGTTATGCTCACCCTGCCCTGCCTGTTGCTTTTCATTGACAGCTTCTCACTCCCTCAAAATTGCTCTGAAAGTATGTGCATTTGTGAAAAGCCATTCTGTGGCCTGTGTGTCTAGTCTAATTTATTTGCTCTACCTTCTAGATCCCAGAATGTTTTTATATAATTCCAGAATGCACTTACGAAGGTAGAGAGCACTTCTTGCTCACGTTCGTAGCTGTCACACGTGTTTTAATGTTAGAAGACAGTAGCAACTTCAAACTTTCAGGAAGTGTTCCAGAAAATTTTGAAAACAAACACTGGAGAAAATAACAATAATCTCAAATTTAAACTTTTTCTATGATGTACCTACTTTATACTGGTTGGCTAATGCTATTCAGTGTTACAGCACACCTCTAGACAGTAACTGTGTGGCGCTGATGTTTCCTATTGAAGATAAATACTATAGCTATCACACATTGATAAACAATATTTAAAAGTTGAATGAATGATGAACAAATGACAGAGGATTTCAAACTTAAAGAGGAAAGAGAAAATAGAAGGAAGTTAAAAATTCCTATATATTTTAATATACATTTTAATACTTTTATTAATTGAGACTATCATATATTTTGATCCTATACATTTTAAATTTTTTTATGTGTATGAGTATATTGCCTGAATATATGTAAGTGTGCCCATATAGTGCAATGCCTGCAGAGGTCAGAAGAGGATGTTGGATTCCCTGGAACTGGAGTTACAGTCAATTGTTAGCAACCATGTTGGTAGTGGGATCAAACCCAGATCTACTACAAGAGCAGCCAGCGCTCTTAACCACTGAGCCGTCTCTCCAGGTCCTTATACATTTTTTTAAATATTTTATTTATTATTTTTTTATGTGTATGAGTGTTTTGCCTGCATGTATGTAACTGCACCATGTGCATACAATATTTACAATGAGGAAAGAAGAGGGTGTCGGATCCCCTGGAACTGGAGTTAAGGATAGTTGTTAGCCATCATGTGGGTGCTGGGAACCAAACCAGGATCCTCTGTAAAAACAGCTGGCGCTCTCAACCACTGAGCCATTTCCCCAACCCCATGATTCTGCACATTTCTAAGATCAACAAATAGAGCTATTTTCTTTTTCTGAAAGTATGCTCTGAAAAATGTAAAAGGGCCCACAATGGTCAAAATTCAGGCATCAATTCAGTTATTTAAAACCAGAATTCAAGTGTGGTTATGTTTACAAATAATAAGCAAGCCTGCAAAATAGGCCTTTTGTCATCAAAATAGGCCTTTTGTAATTGGGAAAAGGCTCAGTGGTCAAGGGCACTGGCTGCTCTTACATAGGACCCAGATTTGGTTCCTAGCACACACATGACTCTAACAACCATCTGTAACTCCAATTCCAAGGGATCCAATGCCCTCTTCTGCCTCTGTGGTCATTAAACCACATGGAGACACTTACACACATGCAGGCAATGAACTCATGTACATAAAATAAAAATAAGAAATAAAATATTAAAAATCATATAATCTTATAATAAAAAAAGAATTTGTTAACTTATCCATGTGTTGCTCTGCCATGATTCAGTTGTGACCAACATGGAAGCAGCTCTAGTGTGACACAGATATAACTAGGCACGTGAGGCCTGGGACATCTTGTCTTATTTTGGCTTTAAGCACCATAACTACCCATGTTGTTCAGAGAGTAGAACTGTAACTTGATGTAGATCATTAACTGTGGAGCCTTAGGAAAATCATCAGTTGACTGACCTAGGTCTCATAGTACTGATTTGTAAAATGATGAGAGATAAGGATGTGATTATTCAAATGTTTTGTTCATCAACAAAGTCCCTGATTTTTCCCAAAAGAAAGTCTGAAATGCAGCTAGCACCTTGGTAAAGGAAAGTTGAAGATCAGTACCCTCCTTTTCTCTCTAAGAAAGCCCTAGAACTCTGTGAAATAGGAAAATTTCTGCACAGATGGAAATCTGGGTCTTTCTCTGTGATTCTAGAAGAGCTTTGAGTGGTCTGGTGAATAAGGATGATAGCAAGGCAGATCTGCTAAGCTAGGCACCCACCTTAGTACAAGGGGAAAATAGCAAAGTCCAAGTCCTAAGCCCAAAAGTAAAATGGGGGATTTGTCCTGAAAGGCTCTTGTAAGTCTCTGTCCACATCTCCCTAGTTATAATGTTGATTCTGTTAAGGTTAAACTGAGGCATAATAAAATTTGAAAGAGTTTATCCGAACAAACAACAATTCATAAATCAAGCAGCCATGATCCAAAAGTAGTTCACGGCTCCACAGAGAAAGCACAAGGTAAGAGACTTTAAAGTACAGACAGAGTCAAACATAGAAGACCCTTGATTGGTTATAGCAACACAGTTGCCTTGTGTGATCTACCTTATTAGAAAGCCTTCAATTAGAGAATTATAGGGTTGTTAGATACTTCTGATTTGTTAGGCAGAAGTTCGGTTTTTGAGGTTTTTTTGTTTTTGTTTTTGTTTGTTTGTTTGTTTTTAGTTAGTTGTTGTTTTTTGAGACAGAGGTCATGTATTCCAGGCTGGCCTATACTCAAGATGTAGCTGAGAATAACCTTGAATTCTGATCCTCCTTCTACCTCCCACATTCTAGAATTACAGGTATATTCTACCATACCTGATTTATGCAGTGCTGAGGGGGTCGGGGGGGTGGTCATTCCCAGGGCTTATGCCTGCCATCCTCAAAGATGCATGTATTCAAAATGTAAAGATGAATATCTAGGTGTGATCGCTAATTCTTAACCAATTATATCCCCAACCCATTTCTGTCCTTTAACATACAAATTTTCCAGTTCAAACTGTACTTGCTTATGTTTCCAAATCAAATGGGTGTAGGTCACTTGTGAAGCCAACTTACTCTAACTGCCTAGGGATTCTTCAGGTCTGGGCTCTGTTGTAACTTATAATGACAACTCCTTGAATAGTGTTTCTGACCACCCACCTGCCCTGAGATTCACTTAACCCCTCCAAACCTACCACTGCCCCACTGGCTTCTGAGACCACTTGACTTCTTCCTTGACCTCAGTACTTGGCACTTGGGCCAAGACCTCTTCCTTCTGTGACCTGCTGAATCAGGTGACAGTGACTCTGACCTGGAAAACTCAGATTCCTCAACAGGAAAACTGTGGCAGAGATGACCCCAAGGGACCTTCATGATCCAAATTTCTAAATCTCCCCCATTGTCCTTCTCAGTTACAATAAATCAGGGCTTTGCTTTCCTCTCACCAAGGTTCAAAGGCCCAGGACAGGGTGGATAACAGTTAATTTTCCCCACTCTCAATTCCTCAGTCAAAGTGAGAAAAGTAGAAAGAAAAGATAATCTCATGTTCCTTCTTCCACAATTTCTTTCAAAGTTTGCAAAGAAATCCCCACATAATGACATGATCTCTCACAAAACGTCCAGTTCTTCCTCAGTACCCAACACCCAGTGGGCAGCTGGTGCCACAGGGAACACTTTTATCTTCCTACCCTGACATTCGCTTATAAAAAGCTTCACACAGCAGCTAAACAAATGTTAGGGAACACAGAGCTCTCGCCAAACCCAAGGCTTGATTCTTTATCTGTTCACTGTCTCAATGTTTGCCTGTCCTTTCAAGTTTCAGGACCCCACAGACATGTGCATTGGAATCCTGTATTTTTCAAAGTGGGAAAGCAAACAATGCATTTGGTGGGTCTCCTCGGTGATCTCCAGCCAGTCTCACGAAAGGGGACTTCTTCCCTTCCAACTGACCTTCCTCCTTCTTCAAATTCATCTCTTGGGTCTCAGAAATCTCTCCTTCAGTGTGGGGGTGGTCAGCGCTGTGGTATCACTGTGTTCTGGCCTAATGAGTCTTGTCAGTGACCATTAGTCCATAAGCAGGTGGGAAGCAGCTGTTTGCTTGCTGGGCTAATGAAATAATAGATTTGCTCACTGACTTCCCTGCTAAAGTGCTAGTTCACCACAGGGTTCATGCAGCGTCCCGTGGGAACTGAGCAGGGGCGTTCTTGTCAATAATGCATGAGCACAGAAAGCCCTAGTGCTTAAGGGCAACTTGAAGAGGGGGAAGAGGATGAGTCATTTGGTGACTTGTATCAGATAAAATAGCTTTCTCAAAGTCCGCATTCTGTTGAGAATATTTCATGCCACAAACTAGATTTCTGCTGCTGCCACTTCCACCTTCTGGGTAGACTTTATACTTAGAAATGTCAAAACAGGAAGAGTAGCCGCTCCTTTCACAGCTCTTTCTATAGATAAGTGAGGTAACAAGCAGGAGTGAGGATCTAGCTCAGGGGTGCAATGCCTGGCCCAGCGCGAGGCCCTGGGTTCCGATTGCTTCCATTGTAACCCACTCCCTACAAAAAGGAAGAAAAAATAAAACAGGAAATCGTTGCTTGTGTATCTGTGTGTAACAAGCATGAGTTGTGTATGCGTGTGCTGGATATGTGAATGTACGTGGGGCATGAGAGTGGGAGTTATGTGTCTGTGAATGAGTGTACAGGTAGGGGTGTGTGCACATATGTGAGAATGTAAATGTGTGTGAGGCCATGTTTATTTTTAATCCTTTTCTTCTCCAACATTTTTGTCCCACAAATTACCTCCAAGGCACAGACAATCATTCCAAAACTTTTGTCTATAAAATGTAATTGTAGTATTTTCATCTCAGTTGTGAGGTACAACACATTTTCCACATCAATTTTCCAATAGTCCACAAAATAATTAGCTGAAATAACTCTTTCACAGATCACTGAGTTTAACTCTTTACCTTAAGTCTTAATTTCAAATGAAATATCTCATGGATGCTGAGTGAAATATGCAAGCATCATTCACACATTTCTTGCTGGCTGTCGATCACAATTCTTGACCACTGTTCTCCGTGCTATATTCTGCTAAGATAGGGCATACAAGAGCTGAGTTTCTGCACAGCAAAATGGTTCTAATTTTGTTTCCACAAACACATCATGGGTCAGTAGTAAGTGCTATTTGGAGACATTTCGTCTCCAGTCCTGTGCCTCTTTCCACTGGGCGTGGTTGCTCTCACTGTATTTTGATTTCTGTTGCTCTAGTTTGACCCTAAAGGTTTCTGTCTCTCCCCTCAGGTGGGGTCTTGCTGATGGGAATACTATTTGTCTGCTCTGATAAGGGACAGTTTCACTACTTTGAGGTATTTAGGTCTCCAGTATTCACTGGTTCAGAGCTTTCACTGGGGATTCTTAAAAATCTGGTTCATTTTGCTCTTGTAATTCTCCCCCCCCTACATATTCTTGGGATGGGAGATTGCTCAGCCCCTCCAGGCACTGCTCCCAGCAATTCCAGGCCGACAGTGGGCAAACCACAGCATGATCCCTAAATGTGAGCTAATGCCAAAGAGATAAAACCAGCATTTCTAAGGCTGATTAAGAACTTCTGCTTTAAAGACAAAAAGCCTAATATGAAATTTAAGCAGTCCATTTGTCAGCACGTAGGCTGTGAATCCTGAAAGTTGCATCCAGCCTCCTTGCTGGTAACCCTCCATCAGTAATGTGCACAGAATTCTTCCTATTACATGGTCTCAACCCACTTCAAGACCAGGCTGTGTACCCACTCACAGTGAGCAGTCACCACCATCTTCTGTTTCTTGCTTTAAAAGAGTAACCATCTGTTTCACCTTCTAAAAACCTCAAGTCACCAAAAATGTACTTGACAAGTTTGTAGAAAAATATACAACAGTGCTGAGATTTGATCTGCCTATTTAAATATGCAAACTACCTTCCTAGTGAAAGTTGGCTGTGATCACATTTGAATTAAACTTTAGAGAAGGGGGTGGGGGGCACTCTGTAGACACAGTGCTACCTGATCATCCCTGTTTCTCTGGACTCTTTCCAGGCATGTGTAAGAAGTAAATAGAGCTATACTGGAAAATTAAGGCTCAAGCTTCTTTACTGAATTTCACCTTTCCACTCTACTCTCCAAGCCTTGGCTTAACTAATTAACTTCTCCATGGAAAGTGAGCATAACCTGGCCCTACAGGAATTGAGAAGGCCTCACCGTGCCTGTTAGGTGCCAGACACAGCTGTGTGGACCTTTCACAGACTCACCTCCCATGAGAGGTGGTCCCACAGTCCAAAAAGCTCTGGAGAGAGAATTGGTTCTTTCGCTTTTTCAGTATCTACAGACCACACTCATTCTTGTAGCAAAGCATCCTGAATGCCCCCTCAGAGTCTCCTTTTTTCACTGAGAAGCATCATCATGATTGTTATTGCCCAAACATGACAATCCAAAATATTCTGCTATTTTCATTATGATTTCATTTGCAAAATACATTTATGATGTAAGTTAACATTCTTATGTGTTCTGTGACTTTAGTCACAGGTATTTTGGGGGAGTGGGGAATCGTTTCTGCATTTACAACATCCACAATATTATCTATACTTGGTGTGTATTCAAATATAGATATGAGAAAATGTAAAAAAATAAAAATAAAAAAAGAAAAAAAAAAGCTCTGGAGACTGAGGGAAAGGCACAGGCTTGATTCAGATAACAAATACACTCAACTGTCAAAGAAACAGCCACATTTCACTCAAGTCCGGGAAGTAAAGCTACTTTATCAGAAAGAAAAAAAATGTAATTTATTTCATTTAAAATCAAATCTGAAGGCAAAAGGAAATGAAATGGTTCAACCATTAGAAACCAGGTGGGGATTTGGTTACCAAAGCCAGCAATGACTCTTGTTAGAGTAGCAACAGTACATAAAAATCTGTCAGGTGATTCTTGGGCCAGAGGGCGGGGGCAAAGACCTTCCTATAATCCAAAATAACACACATTTCAATATGGTCCACATCATGGGAAAATGTTGATGAATTAGTGAAGAAGTCTGAAGGTTGAGGGCTTATTGTAAATGGGAATTTGCAGATTCCCTCTAGAGGCCATGATAAGCCCTATAATCAAGCAGGCTCCATCCAACTTCAATTGTCTGCTTTGATAGCTTCTTAGTGACATCGGCCATTAAAAATACCACAGCCTTTGCAGCATAAGCAGTTGAAATTTCTCATTTCACAGTTCTGGAGGTGTGAGGTCCAAGATCAAGGTATTAAGCTAGTGGTTCCTCTACAAGGGCTGTCAGGGAACTTTGTCCAGTCCTCTTATCTACCATCTGGTGGTTTCTGGCACTCCTCAGCATGAGGAAGCATCACTCATTTCTATTTCCATCTTTACAAGACATTCTCCCTGTGTGTACATCTCTGTGATCAAGTTTCTCCTTTTCATAAGGATACCAGTCATATAGAACTTGGGCCTACCTTGTGGCCTCACCTTAACTTTCAATAACTCATTATGAAGCTAGGATTAGGGTTTGAACATTTGAGTATGCAGAAGTGAGATTTGATGCTAAGGTTGGGGGGGCACACAAATGGAGATAGGAACCGATTTGTCAGATGGCCATTGAGTCAGTATATGGGGCACAATTAAAGTGGAGATACATAAGTGGAAAATCTGGTTATATACTAACCTCAGTTTTAAAATCAATGGATTTATTATATTCCATATTTAGAATTCATCTTTACCTCACTTAAAGATGAAAATGCATTCAAAAGGATGTGCAAATCTTTCCCCTCTACTCCCTGCATAGGTCAATACTGTTGGGCACTTTAGACAAAAGAGTCAAGAGTCAACAGGGCATTGGACACTTGCCCTTTATATTACAAACATTATCAAAATAGAATTTTGAATTCCAAATAGGCAGGAAGTTTAGCCTAACCCCTCTTCCTCTCTTGAAGATGAACTAAATTTAGGTGTTCACTCCCAAAGAAAGGAAAAATAGTAACTTTGCAGAGCTAGAAGCTGAGCAGCATGATGTTAATTGACCAAATGTCCCAGGGCAGCATCAATAGTGAAAGTAACATAGACAGCATGTCACCAGAGACACAGGTGAGGAGATCAGTGTTTCGTCTCCATGGCATTCAACCCCAAAGTGGTCTAATCATGACCAGGAAAATCAAACAAACCCAAAATGAACAGCTCATGCAACACTTGATTAGAATAATGAAGAGCTGGAAAGACTGAGGAAACGGTCACCAACCCGAGGAGTCCAAGGAGACATGAGATTTAATGCAATGTAATATATTGGGTGGGATTCAGAACAGCACCAGAAGGAACCTAGGGAACCCTGTTGAAGCTTTGGTGCAGCCTGGAATTCCACTGCAACTGTGTTACTCAGTTTTACCAAATAGAAGATGGTGCCTTAAAATTATGCCAAGAAGGAAAATAGAAAATGAGAGGAATAAGCTTGGGCTGCAAGTACTGTATTTTTAATTTTCCTGTAAACTCCAACTTATTTCAAAATAAATTGCACGACTATGTATGTGGGGGAGTGCCAGTGGAGACCACTATGAAGAACCATTATCTCCCTGCAATAGACAGTGAGTCTAACCATGGACCCAAATTTAAAATTCTATGTCTAATATAAGAGTCTAAAGTCCAATACTTTAAATGTGAACAAAAAACAATAACAAAGTACCACTACTTATTTCCTTTAAGACTTAAAGGGCCACGGCATGCCAAGCAGGAGGGATTATTGGATTATTCAAGCTAAAACTATACTGAATTTCTCTGCCTGATAAACCAAGCTCTTATTCTTTTTTTTTTTCTTTTTTTGTCTTTTTGAGACAGGGTCTCCCTGTAGCCGCAGCTGTCTTGAAACTCACTATGTACATAGACCAGGCTGGCCTCGAACTCACAGAGATCTGCTTGCCTCTGCCTCCTGAGTGCTGGGATTAAAGGCGTGTGCCACCATGCCTGGCTTTTTAAAAAATTTTTAGTTAAATTTTTGTGATTTTCATACAATATAATTTGATGGCATTTAGATCCCCATTTCCATCTGTTATTGCTCCCTATCCAAATTAATTACTATATTGTATATATAATGAGACCTATAGAGTCTAATTTGTGTCCCCAGAGGTCCTTTAGTGTGGGTCCAACCACTTGAGCCTGGTCAAACTACCCGGAGTCCCATCTGCAAAAGAGAGTGTTTCTCCCCTTCCCAGCAGTCATTTGCCACTTCTTAGGCTCAGTTGGGGTTTCCTACTCACCTCCCCATGTTTGTGCTGGGATTTTGCCTGGTTTTAGCCTGCATGGGACTTGTGCATGCTGTCACCATTGTGAGTTCATACAAGCAACTGACAAGCTGTCTGAAAAACTGATTCCTTATGATCATCCACCACCTCTCACTCTTACAATTTTTCCAACCCCTCTTCTGTAATGATCCCTGAGCCTTGGGAGGCAGAAGTTTTTTATAGGTGTCTTATTCAGGAATAAGCATTCTGTAGCCTCTTGTTCTCTACACGTTGCCCAGTTGGGGGTTTCTGTGTTAATCACCATCAGATGCATAAGGAAGCATCTCTGGTGAAAACTGAGAGATGTATTAATCTATGGGTATAACGATAAGTCATTACGAGTCAGTTTATTATAACTATTTTGTAGAAAACTAGTAATAGGCTCTCCCCTTTGCCCCTGTGACCTGTCTAGCCTCAGCTTCTTCAGGCTGATATTAATGTCTGGTATAGCTCCATCCTACAAACCAGACCTTAAATTCAAGAGTGGTTGGTTACTCTCATAATGTTTGTGTCACTATTACACCACTGGCCATAACTTGCCAGGCCAGTTGTTGTAGTTCACAGGTTTTACAGCTGGGTAAGGTTGAGGATTTTTCTTTTCCTTCTGGTAGAACGTATAGCACCTTCCAGCGCTAGCCAGTAGCCAAGCTCTTTTCTTGACATAATGCAAAAGGCATCATCTATTACACACCAATGTCAATATCCTCATCCCAAGAATAGCTGCTGACTGGGTTTCAAATGTAGTTCCTGAGAGAACCTTATTTGAAAGTCAGTTTTGGGAGTAGGGGACTACCAGACAGAGAGAGAAAGAGAAAGGGGGGGGAGATAAAGAAAGAGAGAGAGAGAGAGAGAGAGAGAGAGAGAAATTTTCTTGAATCTCTGCTACTCAATTTTCCCACAGTTATTTAAAAACTTAAAGCTCTGGTTGTCTGTTTCAATGGCACATTGTGTTTACGTGTATATAAGAGTGCTAATTAAAAATAATTTATTTCTAGATTCACAGAATTCTAAAAAGAAATGAAGCAGACATCACTGTGAATCACAGAGAGAGAGAGAGAGAGAGAAATTTTCTTGAATCTCTGCTACTCAATTTTCCCACAGTTATTTAAAAACTTAAAGCTCTGGTTGTCTGTTTCAATGGAACATTGTGTTTACGTGTATATAAGAGTGCTAATTAAAAATAATTTATTTCTAGATTCACAGAATTCTAAAAAGAAATGAAGCAGACATCACTGTGAATCACAGCATCATAAACAGAGCATCTGCTTTGGACCAACAGGGAAATAGTTTTCCACTCTGGGGAAAAACAGAGAAGAAAAAGACTTTCTATGGAGAGTCATCTTATTTCCTGCACCATGCAACAAACTTGAAAAAAGAAAAACTGAAGCACCTGCCTCTCTTAGACGGCCTTCCCCACCTTGCTAGTGTAGACTCATGCAGAGCAGGCCTCTGACAAGCCCAGGCCAGGATTATGACAGTTCTCCTCCTGCACCTTCTTAATTAGAACTAACGCCTACACTATTGGTAAGCAACTTGGAAGTTTGAAGGGCTGTGTTGCCCCACAGGGGAGGGGTGAGCTGAGCAGATGAGGAATGAAATGAGACCAACTGCTAAGCCTTTGAAAGAAATGGATTCAGAGAACAGCTTAGTGGCGTTTAAGTCCTTCATTGCAGCTAGACTCATAAACCCTTCTGCTGTTCAGTAAGCCAAGATAATTTGTTTCTGATAACTCCCCTACACATCTACACTTGTCACGTGCAAACAAATAGGTCCTGAATTGCTTCAAATATCATTTTAAAAGTCATTAATCACTATAAATTTTATTTAACTAGTTACTTTTATAGCATCTTCTAAGAAAACATTAAAATACTGAAAAACCTATATGCATAAAAATGCAATTATTATATTTTTCTTATTTATAGCAAAAAAATGTAGGGACAACCTTAGCTAGTTGTGTGGAAATTATAACTGAATGGTGTCACATTTGTAACCAAAATTATCAAGAGTGTGTTATATTCTTTGAGTATGATGTATACTTACTTTGCTTCTAAACTTTTTCTATCATAAACATATGTAATATTTACAATATTAAGTTTTCTTTAAGTGAAGATGTAAAAAATTGACTATATTCTCAAAACTATGCACTTGGGGAAAAAATGTTTTGATGAAAATAAACCAAAATTGCAGTTTGAATAACATATGCTAAAGATTCTGGCCCTGTTTTACATTTTTATAGCAAGCAATCATTGGAAAATTAGTAGTTATCAATTGTGTCCATGACTAATATGGCCCTTTCTGTTTTTTTCCATTCACAAGTATAGGAAGTTAAAAGATTAGTTAGGCCATATACTATTCTAAATACTACATTTTGATGTCTGGAGTTCTTAACCACCACGTACAGATGTAAATTATGGGTCATTCTGAGCTCTCTGGTATTCAGTTAACCGATCTGGGCTTTGAAAAGCCAAAATGCAAATTGAGGTCACCACTGGTCAAGGTTCACACCTTCTAGCCCATTTCTGTCTTATTACGGAATTAATCACCAAGGGCCAGTAGTTTGTTGGGTTTTGTGTTTTTGTTTTTGTTTTTGTTTTCTTTAATCAATCCATTGGGACAATTACATGTTCTTTAGTTTCCTCTTTAAATAGTTCTTCAACAGGAGCAGAAATTCAACACCTTAAGCCTACTTTCTTCCATGAACATGAGCAACTGAACAAAATCTTTGTCCACCAATTATTAGCAACCTACAAGTTATCAAAGAATAATTAAAAGCATTAACTATTAATGCAGTGTACTCACCCTTGCATTAGGAAAGAAGAGACAGAGAGAGAGAATCTGTACTCAGTAGTGAATGTTTGTGACACATTCTCCTGGAACAGACTCACAAAAGGAAATTCGAGTGAACCTGTAAGGAGATTCAAATTAGTGCTCTAGACTTATTAAGGTAGCTATTACCAGTTAATTGACTATCAGTTGATTGTACAATGGAGCATTTACTGAGACTGGGTGTGAAGATTAAATCAGGCAAGTAGCTAGCTGCTCAAGTGCCAGTTTTCCTTTTGTAAAAAATATTATATTCTTTTTATTTTATGTGTATGCATGTATTGCCTGCACATAGGTAAGTGCGCTGTGTCGTGCAATGCCCACGGAGTACAGAAGAGGCTGTTGGATCCCCTGGAACTGGAGTTACAGACAGTTGTTAGCTGCCATGTGGGTGCTGGGATTCGAACCCAGGTCTTCTGCAAGAACAGCCAATGTTCTAAACTGCTGAGCATCTCTCCAGTCTCCAGTTTTTCTTTTAACTTTGTCTTTATGTATAACTTTGCTACCCATGACGTGGTCACCCAGATCAGTTAGTGTATATGGTAGCTTTATTATTTGTCACATATATACCAGAGTTCCAGGGACAAAAATGCTAGAAAACTTTCCTACCCAGTTGGAGTCAACCATTTGCCATCCTTCAATAGCCCTATCTTGCATTCAGTATGTCACATAATCAAAAACTCACAAACGTGGGAGAAAAGGAAGGAGGGGAAGGCCATATATGACCAATAGCAATAAGAAAATGTGTACTAGAATGTCTAACTTGGTATTCACATCAAACACAATGATAAAGTTTTAATTTACACGTCTAATGTGCTCTACATAGTGGATTTTCTGTTGGTCTGCAGTGCAGGCAATGGAAACCTGTATTGTTAGTACACACCAAAACCATGCACCTTGGGAAAATATTGTGTAGATGAAAACAGTAGAGTCAGAGCCACAGAGACAGCAGCTGCTCTCCTGATCCAGCCAGGCCTGGAGCTAGCGCACGACGTAAAGCTTCCCTTTGCATAAGAAAATTAAACTTTTTACTTTTTAAAGTGACCTTGAGTCTTTTTTTGGAATCTATAAATAAAATATTGTGAAAAATAAAGTCTTATAGTATTTTACTAAAAAAAAAAATAATCAAAACAAAGAAAACTATAAATAAGAAAGAGAAAATGTCAATCACAGGAACCAAAAGAAAGCCAGTATTTCCTCATGACACATTTTTTTCCTTTTAACAATGAAAGAAAAAACGGAAAATATTATTTCAAGCTTAAATGTAGACAAGTTATGATGAAAAGATACAAATGAATGCAAAATAAGATAAAATATAAAATGTAAACAGTTTGGGTTGATAATTACAGAGCAAATTCTATCTTATACCATCATATTGTAATAATAATAATAATAATAATAATAATGTATGATAGTAATGTGTCCATCAAGAACAAAGAAATGAGAAAAAATAATTATTCATTAATTTGCCTGAAATATAAAACTTTGGTTCTGGAAACAACTACTTCAGCTTATTAAATATTTTTTTCTTAACTTTAGAAGCATCTTAAAAGGGGAAAATGTGCTTTACATTGTACAGCAACCTTAAATGTCAAACCAGAGACTTTGAAATTGTGACAGTGACCAGAGAGAATGGTAGAAAAACTTTATCAACCACATATCTGACAGAAGACTGATATCTAGAATGTACAAGCAAGTCAAAAAACTAAACAAGAGAACAAGCCAACTAGTAAATGGGCTAATGAAACTTACCACCTAGCCACCAGGGAAATGCAAATCAAGGCCACATTAAGAGTCCATCTAGTTAGAAGGACTATCCAAAAAACAACAACAAATGCAGGTAAGGTGTTGAGAAAGAACCCTTACGCACTGCTGGTGGGAATGTAAACTAGTGCAGCCACTATGGAAATCAGTGTGAAAGTTTCTCCAAAAACCTGAAAAAGAACTGTCCTATGGTCCAGCTACCATTTTAAGTCAATACACTATAGAGATGCCTGCACATCCATGTTCAATGCAGCACAATTCATAATAGCCTAGATTCATAGCCTTGATCTACAAATCTGCCTGGATGGCCATTCAACAGATGACTGGATAAGGCCAAGTGCAGTATGTATACACAATGGAGTTTTATTAAACCACAAAAAGGCTGAAATTAGGACATTTTACAGATCATCATGCTATGAAACAAGCTAGGCTGGGACAGAAAGATGTCACAATTTCTCTCCGGTATGGAATCCAGATATATATAGATAGATAGATAGATAGATAGATAGATAGATAGATAGATAGATAGATAGATAGATAGATAGATAAAACAAGAAAGTGGAATGTACGCATCTTAAAAACTAGGTTATGCACACACATACAGCCTGGAAGTAAGAGGGGAGGAGGAAACAGTCACATGGAAGTGAACATGAGCCCAGTACAGTTATAGTAATGGATGAAGATGTTTTCATGAAATCCATATTTTAAATAATTAGTTTTTACTTTATTTTTGTTATTTTTATTTTATGTGTATGCATGTATTGCCTGCATGTAGATAAGTGCACCCGTGTCATGCAATGCCCATGGAGGACAGAAGAGGCTGTCGGATCCCCTGGAAATGGAGTTACAGACAGTCGTTAACTGCCATGTGGATGCTGGGATTTGAACCTAGGTCTTCTACAAGAACAACCAGTGTTCTCAACTGCTGAGTCATCTCTCCAGCCCCCGCTATTTTAAATTGTTCACTAAGAACATTTTAACCAAAATTTACGTAAAATGAAGCAATACAAGGGTTGAATACAATCAAAGCATTTTATATGCATCCATGGAAATCTATAATGCAACCTCTTTGTTCAATGGCATACATTAATAAAAAATTTAAATGCATTTGTTTTTCCAGTCATGACTAGAAGATATGAAAATAAAAGTCAAAAATTGTTTATTTTGTGCATAGGATTTGGAGTCAGTTTTTAGAGTCCTCTACGTGCTTTATGTTTGACACAAACTTACCATGGCATGCTTGAATAGTTTTTGCTAGAATAATGGCTATTATCACAGAGTAATTACTTTTCTTACCTATGGAGTTGTGGTTCTTTTATTTTTCTCTTGGTGACATAAAGGGCAGAACTGTCCTGCTGACAGAGCCAGGGCCATGTCCTCACTTAGCTTTGCATTGGGTCTTATGAGTCCCTGATTCCAGGAATAAACTGATAAGGGAAACAGACTAAAAAAAGTTCCCTCTATTAAAGTTTTAATTTTAATAAGGATGCAAACAAAAAAGAAGTTAGTAACCAAATAAATGAAATAATTACAAACTCTAGTAATAAAAGAGACCCAAACAAGGTAAAAACTTTGTGAGTAACAAGGAGACAGAGACACACAGAGACAGAAACTCTTGTTTTTCAGATGATTCGTGGTCACATGATAGTTGCTCTTTCCAGCCATTATTTCCTCCTGTTATAAGTAGAAAACAAAGGAAAAAGGAGAGGCCAAAAGGCAGATTCCAGCTGTGTAACTGGATTTTAAACATCTGAGCATCCCAAGCAAAGGGACCAAATGTGTGAGGGGTCTGTGGAAGAAAAGACTTCCGTACTCAAGGCACTTTTGAAAATAAAAGGAGAGTGAGGGTGTCAGAGGAGGATGATACAGGTTAAGGATGGAGGATGGGGAGGCATCTCACTCTGCACATGTACCGCCCAGTCAGACACAATGAGGCCCTTGGATTTTACTTCAAGTGCAACAGACAGCAGGTAGTGGACTCTGTGGAAAGAAAACACAACACTGGACTGTTGGGGTGCGGAGGAAGAGCTGGAAGAGCAAAACTTATCTGTTGCCACTCATTGCCTGGATCACTTTAGTTTGATGGTTGAGACTCAGAGAAAATGGCAAATGCCGGGCTGGAGAGATGACTCAGTGGTTAAGAGCACTGACTGTTCTTACAGAGGACCCAGGTTCAATTCCCAGCACCCACATGGTGGCTAACAACCATCTATAACTCCAGTTGCAGGGGCTCCGACGTCCTCTTCTGACTTCCTCAGGCATCGCATCACATGGGTGCACTTACATGCTTGCAGGCAATTCATTCATACACATTAAACACATTAAATAAATTTTAAAAAGAAAGAAAGAAAATTGCAAACACTCATCTGTGGCTGTGGTCTCCAAAACCTAAAGAAAATCTTCTCTGAGCAGAAGACAAATTTTGGGCACCGTAGCTTGCAGATTGATTTAAATCCATGAGAATGACCAAAATTTCCTGAAGAGAAAATACAGAAGAGAATTAAGGAGTCCATAAGAATCAATATTTAGGTGTGGATTTAGAAAGAGTACTGAACCAGACAGAAGGAAGGGGAGCTACTGTGGAGGGAGGGAGAGCAAGTCAAGGACACTGAAGCTTTGAGATGCCAGTTCATGGCCAAGCAGGAGACAAACGAGCACTGGATTTGGCGATGGGGTGTTTATATAGTTTTAATTTTAAAAAGGTTCGAGGAGACGATAGGAAGAAAGTCTAAGTTGCAATAGCTGAAAATAGTAAGAAAATGAAGCTCAAGCAAAATGCCTGTGGTCAAGGTTCAATTGCTGTTGAGTGCAACGTGGCCTCCACGAAAGAGCTGCTGCGATAACAAAGACATCCAACGTTGACACTAGCAAATCTAGACCACGGAGGGTTCACCTAAGCATCAGCACCTCATTCTTTCTGCCTTTCCAACACCTCGCTTTTAGAGCAGGGTGTCCGTTCTTCTGGATGCTTCCTAGTCTCACAAGGGTTGCTCTCTCCAGCCATCACTCTCTACATTGCAACTGGAAAACAAAGGAAGTGGGGGAGAGGGCAAATGGCAGTTCCACCTAGATAAATGGCTTTTGAACAGCTTTCTAAGGAGGGGAATCTGGAGTGACTGCCAGGAAACCCACTGACTAAGCACAGGACCCCTCGGGCTGGCCAGCCATCAGGAGACAACGTGTGACTGGGGATGAGCCTTCCCTTCATACCTTGCTTCCTCATGACAAGATGGCACCCGGAGAAACCTATAAAAGGCATTTTAAGTGGTCCCATAACTTAAAAATAGTTTTTTGAGACAGGGTTTGAAATATTTGCGGGAAAATGTATTTTTTGAACAGTTTCATTTTCAAGGTGACCTTTCCCACAGGGTGAGCACTAGCCACATGTAGCCATTAGGTGTGTAAGTGGAGAAATCTTGAATGTTTAATTAAACACTGGGTTTCAAAGATCCAGCTGAAAAATATAAATATAAAATACCTCTTTTACCATGTTGCATATTGTATCTAAACAATACAGTTTTGGAATATTGATTAGCATATTATTACAATTAGCTTTATCTGTTTTCTTTTTAATGGTTTTAATGTGGCTGCTAGAAACTCTTACATGGCATATGTGGTTCTTATGTGTGGCTTCTCCACATCTGTATAACATAACATCATTCCCAAGATAATGGCAGGTTTTATTTCTACACGCACTTATCCTGAAACAAGGTATAAGTATAAAAAACCTTCAAGTGCATTAGTTACCTATTGATACATACATACATACACATATAAATTTAGTGATCATTTATTATGTCCCAGGTCTGTGTGTCAGGAATCTATGTACAAGAGGGAACGGCCCCTCTAGCCAAGGATTTCTCACAGGGCTGAAATCAAAGCATCAGCTTAATTGGGAAAAGGATCAGATCAAACCTCACATGGTTGTGACCACAGGATGTAGCTCCCGATGGGTGCTGTGCTGAGGAACTCCTTCCAGTGCGCCTGTCCCCCTGAGGCTTCCCTCAGCTACTACCATGGTACCTTTCCAGGAGGCAGCTCCCAATATGGTCAATGTTTCTTCAGAGCCCACAAGTGACATGGGGCAAGCAGGACAGAAGTCAGAATCTGATAACTTGATCTTAGAAGTGACAGCCTGTCACGTTCGCCATAGTCTAATTATCAAAAGCAAGTCACTAGGTCCAGGCCATACCATGAGTGAAGAGACTACACAAGGATACAGACTCCACGAGGAGTGGATCACTAGGCTCAACACAGAGGTGGCCTGCCCAGAGCACGAGCATGCACAGCCAAATGTGAACCGTCTTGAAGGAGGGGAATTCCTCTCTTATTACTGACTAGGAGAGTATATGAGAGCAAATATGGAGTAGAGCATTACAGTTAGTGGTGACAAGTTGCAAGATTAGAGATGACTTATCTCTGTTAAGAATGAGACAAGGTCATTTGGTAGAGGAGAAGCCATGGCTGGCTTAGGGAGAAGGGGAAGATGTTTTGAAAGAGCACCCTTGGGAAACGGGAAAGAATGTGCACTAATGATACAGTCCAACTCCTGACAATGCCAAATGTAAGATTAAAATAACGTGAAAGTAAAAAGTAGTCTGCTCAATTGTGTGACTTTTTTTCTCTTTATCAACTTTCAGCTGCCGAAATACTAGCTCAGGAAAAGTTGCAAAAAATAAACGTCAGCTCTAGGTGAGGAAAAAGTTTCATCCACATGTGAGTGCAGCCAAGAAATAATAGTGTGAATTATACTCATTTATATTTCTCTCCATCTCATCCTTCAAACCCACCCAGCCCAGCAGTTCTCTTTCTACTGAGCAGGCCAACAAATTAAATAGTATGGCATGTGAGCTTTTGATACCTCTCTCCTGGACCTGCAGTGCTTACTAACAAGCCTTCTTTTCTTCCTCTCTGCACCCTTTATGGCTACACAGTGGGTAAAACTCTCTGAGACTTCAAAGTCAATCTGCTACATGGAACAGACCCAGGGGCCCTGTCTGCACATCACAGAGAAATACTGATGATAAGGACCTCCAAAATACCACTAGATCTTCCATGTTAAATGTGGTTGTTTATGGGCTGGAGAAATGGCCTAGTGGTTAAACAAGCATGTACTTGCCCTTGAAGAGGACCCGAATTCAGATCCAAGCATCCACATTGGGTAGCTCACAACTTTTGTAACTCCTGGTCCACGGGATCTGATACCCCTTCCTACTTTGTTTATTTAGGGATTCTGCCACCATGAGATCAGTAACTAATACACTTGTGAGAATTCTTTTAGGAACAGAGCTATATCTTTGAGAGAATTCCTAGGATTGATTTTATGGAACTTCTCCAACCTGAGCACCTTTCTGGTCCTTCTGGCCCCTTAGAGCTGAAAGTTTCCTAGAAAGCAATGATCTCTCAACTTACCACTATTTTCATTTTGAAGCTCATAAAATGTAAGAAATCTGATTCATCCCTGTTATTCATCCCTGAAAAACACAGTGAGGTCATCAAAGTATAAAACAACTATTTCTGTCCTAGTGAACTTACATAAATCTGAATAATCTATGAGGCCAAAAGAAAAAGTCAAATAATAACAAAACTAACATGTAAGCATGATTTTGAAAATGCGAATGGGAATATGATTCATTGTAAGTATACTTTGAAGAAAGAATGGCTTTTAGAGGCAGGAAGTTTGGGGAATTGTGCTATTTTATGATTGCTCTTGTCATATTTTTAATTTTATAAAACAGATCTGTTACCATGGGCTGAAGAAAGCAGGGGAGTGTTGGGTGTCCCTTCAGCCAGCTTTCCAAGTTTGAAAACCAAGAAAGACTCATACAGGTCTCGGTGTCACCCCTGTCACAAACACCAGGCTGTTACATGTGCCAAAATTTCATTCTTCTCATTTAAATAATTGGGATCATCTCCCTGACTCTTGGGACTGGTTGGAGAATTCCTTGGAATAAAGTGCCTAATCGTGTAGTGCATCACCTAGCATGAGTTCCGTGATCAGTAAATCACAGCTCTTAGGATTTGTGTAAGCAGTAAACGATGTTGGCAGAAAACCATTTTCTCTTCGCTCACACACTTCAAAATAATTCTGCTTTGAAAAACCTGGTACAACTCAATTCAGCCTTACATGTCACAGGAACGTTGTTCTGTCCCTGTGGGAATAAAAAGAACAGAGGACTCTTTTATGTTTGGGTCTGAATGCACTTTCAACTAAAATAAATTGCTTTTTGTGGGGGAGGATTAAGACAGGGTCTCTCTGTAGCCCCAGCTGGCCTAGAACTCACTATGTAGATCAGGCTGGCCTCCTTCTCACAGAGATTCACCTGCCTCTACCTCCCAAGTGCTGGGATTAAAAGTGTGTGCCACCACACCCAGCAAAAATGAACTGCATTTTGAACTTTCCAGATTAAGGTCAGGTGTCACTCAAAACTTAGTTTGCCTAGCAATGCACTGGGATTAAACTCTGTATTTATCCACTGCCGCCTAACAAATTTCCTGAAAATTTTCCACTTAAAATAACAGATTTATCATCAAACTTATGTGAATGTGGCTTAATTGCATTTTCAACCAAAAGTCTCCCACAGACTGCAATACATAATGGATCATATGGTCAACGGGGTTATAGACATCTTACAGTTAAAATGGAGGACTCTGCTTTCAAGCTCATAGATCGACGCAAGATTCATTTCTTCAGAGGTGGTTAACTTAAGACTTCAGTTCCTTGCTGTTTGTATTAATTATTTTTCTGTTGCTGTAACAAAATACCATGATCAAGGTAATTTATAGAAGGTAACTTCATTTGTCATATGGCTCCAGGGAAATAAGATAACACAGTGGGAAAGGTATGGTGGCTGGAGTCCACCAGAGAAGAAAGCTGAGAGCTCATGCCTTCAAGCAGAGAAACCAAACGCAAAGTGAGGCAAGGCTATAAACTCTCAAAGCCCCCCGCCACCCCTCGCAAACAGCACCACAAATACTGGAGCACGTGGGGTACATTCTCACTCAAACCGTCACACTGCTCCTGGCTGGAAGCCACCTTCAGTTCCTTGCCACAGTGCCCCTTCATCAGAATAGCTTCCCTTATTAAAATGCTCGAGTCACAATAACATATCTGCCACAAAAAGTCACCACCTTCTGCGGCCTCCCTAGCCTTTGTCCTGATTTGTTTTTGCCATAGTTTGCTGGTTAGGAGGAAGTCAGTAGGTCCGGCCCACATATAAGGAGAGCAAATAACGCACAAACATCAAACCAGGGCTGCTGACACTTGTGAGCCCTCTGAAAGCCACTCCCCCCAGGCATCTCTTGGAAGGTCTCAGTCATGATTAGTCTGTGAACAAAGGTGAATAACACAAATCACGCAGTGTAACAAACTGATGTTGCAAAAGACATGAGCTCTGAGAAGCAGCACAGGCTTGGTCACCCACCTGCCTGCTAATGTAGCTGCTACATTTATGTACAGCATTCAGCCGTTGGAACTATGTCACTGGTCCTGTCCTATAACACATTTTCTACTTCACTCAGAGTGTATTATATCCCTTCCAGTATAATATGAGTTCTTTGCTTAAACCAAATCTTAATATTAGAGTACTTCAAAATCGCTTTTACTTTTTCTTTTTTCTTTCTTTTTTTTTTTTTTTTTTTTTTTTTTTGTCTTTTTGAGACAGGGTCTCCCTGTAGCCCCAGCTGTCCTGGAACTCACTATGTAAACCAGGCTGGCCTTGAACTCACAGAGATCAACCTGCCTCTGCCTCCCAAGTGCTGGGATTAAAGGCATGTGCCACCACACCTGGCCTAATCACTTTTACTTTAAAAAAAAAAAAAGGCCAGGCATGGTGGTGCACACCTTTAGTCCCAGCACTTGGGAGGCAGAGGCAGGCAGATCTCCATGAGTTCAAGGCCAGCCTGGTACAGCTGGGGCTACAGGGAGATCCTGTCTCTAAAAAAACAAAAAAAAAAAAAAAAAAAAGATTTGTTTTAGTTCTGTGTGTGTGTGTGTGTGTGTGTGTGTGTGTGTGTGTGCGCGCATGAGTACACATGAGTAAAGGTGTCCTCAGACACTAAAGGTGTCAGATACCGCTGAAGATAGAAGGGGTTGTGAGAACCCTGTGATGAAGGTCTGGCAACTGCTGAGCCATCTCTCTGACCCCCCAAAACGGAAGCGTCCGTGAGAAAGAGAGATCACTGCTAAACTGTTGGAAACTATCCCCAAATTATAGAAAGCAAATAAAATTAGACTATACGCTTTGGGCCACATACCTTCACTCTTGGTGGACCTTCATTTCCTTTCAGAAACCAAAGAGTTATACTAGTTCATCTGCCAGCCTTCTTCCAGGTCCAAAATGGCCTTGAGATTTTATAACCAGCTATTAGTATATAAAAAGAACCTTCCCACAAACCCAGGGGCCATCCACCCAAGACAACGCCAGAATGATAGTGAAGGGTGGTGCATAGTAAATGCAAAGCCAATCTCGATGTTCTTCCTTATTTTGCCACCCAGCTAGCTAGTAAAATTTATCAAAGCTTTCCAAAAGGCGAGTGAGCATCTGGAAACAGCAGTGCTGCATCTAACACGAAAAAGGATTCAAGTGGAGGGAGGGAGCAGAGGAAAGGACTTGTAAACGTTCCAAGTAGAACTTGGCACTGAGCCAGTAGGCATCTTCTGTCTTCTCCCAAGAGCCTTTGCAGAGTGGCATTAGCCAGCAGTAGGTGCTCTGTGAATACTTGTTGACTGAACAAAGGGAGCTGGAGACATTATTCTATATGTGTGACATGAGAGCTGTTGTTTTAAAGGAGCAAATTCCTAGTAACCAAATATGCAAGGTAGATGTCTGCAATACCCACTGGCTCACTAAACTAGAGTATAACAAGGAAAAGAAAAGGGTTATCATCAGCCTGTGGCTTAGTGAATTTGGAATTAGACTCATTCATTGGGGAGAAGACTGACTAGAGGAGCAGTGGGGGATATGCTGCACAAGCATAAAGACCTGAGTTCAGATGCTCAGTACCATGTAAAAGCTGGGTATGGTGGCATGTCTATAACCCCAGTGCTGGATGGGTGGAGACAGGTAGATCCTCAGAGCTTGTGGCCAACCAGTCTAGTCAAATCAATAACCTTCAGTTTCAATGAGAGACGTCTCTAAAAACAAAGAAACAAAAAATAAGGTGAAAAAATAGGAGGGGAAGAAACCTGACATCAACTTCTGGCTTATGCACCTGCACATATGTGTGCGCACACACTGAAATATAGACACACATACACCACAAGCACACACATTATAGACAAATGAATGAATAAAATGACATTGACCAAATTAATTAGAAGGATAACGTTACTTGGCAATGGTTTCTGGAATAGGGACTATGCCGTCACCTGGAGTGGTTGGTACATGAGGTTTCTTGGCTAAGCCTGATAGCCTTACATAGTGCTTATGTGAGTAACAGCAGGTTTGCTTTGTGACTCACTTTCACCCAAAACGATGATAGTAATAGAGTTAATGGAAGAATGTTTTCACTGGGTCAGAGAGTCAAGAAAGCCATCTTGTCTTTGAAGAGCTCTTAGTGTACCACTCTGGTCCTATCTGAGCTAATTTCAAAGTTAACCCTCAGTGAGAATGTCCAGGTCCTGAGAGAACAGGAGATGTGCCCAAGTGCCAACAGCACTGTGGGCAGCTCTGCACTCTGGAGCACTGGGATGTTGGGCCAGTATGCCTTCTTTCATGAGCCTCTAAGCCATAAAGCAGGAGACCCAGCCAAGAGACCCTGTAATGTATCTACCAGCTCTCACAGCATCTGGTTGATAAATTGCTCCATTTGGCAAAATACAGAAAAAGATGAGAAATATGATCTTCATGTACGTTATGTATATGTAGTCGAAGCATCAAGATGCATGCGGCCATATGACTAAATGATCCCTTCTCTCTACACAGAAATAATGTCAACAGCATAGAGATACATTCTATTTTTCTCTCTCCACTTTAATTACACCTATACTATTGTTTGTCTCTTGTACACATAAGCAGCAGCAGCTAATGTAAAGTGTATGTTTTACAAAAATTTCCATATTGTATTTTTTGTCTAGTCTGTAAAATTATATAAAAATGTGCCTTACCCTTTGGACAGGACCATTTACAAGCCTGGGGGCAATTACACAGAGTGTATTAGAGTCACCCGCACAATCTCCTAATGGCAGCTTGGCCCAGAGCCAAGCTTTAAGGCAAACCTCAGGGAATTCAAATGTGAAAGTCAGCTACATTAGGGACAGCAATTCAGTTTGGAGAAGATATCATCTTTCATGATTTATTACATCCAGCACTTTCAGTACATTTAAAAGATGATATAGTTTAGTTGTGTTTTCAAGGGAACAATACTGCATAAAATGAGAACCATCTGAGCCGCACTGGAACACAATGGGGAAGTGTGACCAGAGGTCGAATCCTGTGGAAGGCCCAATTCCTCTTAGAAACAGGTCTTCAAACACCCTAGAATCTGCAGAAATAACCTACACTTTCAATCCCCAGTGTCTAGCTTGTGATTTTTTAAGACTATTTTATTATTTTTATTTTATGTGTATGAGTGTATTGCCTGCATGTATGTGAGTGCACCCGTGTTGTGCAATGCAGCAGAGGTCAGAAGAGGGCTTCGGATTCCCCTGGAACTGGAGTTAAGGACGGTTCGTAGCCACCCTGTGGGTGCTGGGAATCGAACCTGGGTCCTCTGCAAGAGCAGTCCGTGCTCTTAACCGCTGAGCCATCTCTCCAGCCCCTAGCTTGTGATTATTAAATGACTACAGAGGTGTCAGTTCCCTAAATACAGAATAATCCTTTAGTACCAAGATTAGACATGTGATTGAACACGCTGGTCTTGCTAAGTCTTGTGATCTTGAGTAAGCTGTCCTTACTCTCACCATGAACTTCAAAGGTCCCCTCTGTGTAGCCCTGGAGAACCTGCATGAAGACCTAAGACCTCATGGACTCTCACTGTTCTACCCAATGTGTGTTCTTGATGTCCTCCATCTCAACAGGAGGCCCACCAGGGTATCAGTAAATCTCTTCCCAACACTTATATTCTTTAATCCCCAATTCAGATTTTGAAGGAAAATAGGAGCTACAGTAACATTTAGAGCAAAGCAGCTTGAAAAAAGAAAAGGTATTTCTTAAAAGTAAATCTCTCTGCTTGTGTTCATGGATGGAAACAAAAACAGCAGGAACATCAGGTCTGTTTCCCACTGGTGTCTTCATTTTTATATTTTATTGCATTCCACACAGCTTTTGCAACCAACTATATCAAGAGTTTGCAAGAAGAATGTAAACAAAGCCTTTGCCTGATTCGAGCTAGAAAGCATGAACATGGTTAGGACCAGGGCTCTCTCCTGAGTTATCTGAAGATAAACAGTCCTGCCACATTCCAAGTCACCACCAAACCCCTTCAGACACATAGGTCAGGAAATGAAACTTATCTACCAAGAAGAAACAGGGCAGAAACTGTTCTGCTTTTAGGGAACCACCAATTCCATTCTCACAGTGAAATTGCAAATCTACTGAAGCTATATATGATGAGACAATGCAAGAAATTATCCAAGGTTCTGGAGTAATCTGTGGCCCAGTAGTCCTACTTAAGCCACTTCCACTGCCTTAAGAAAGCAGTCAGTCAAAATGCCCAGGTCAGGTTCCCTCATTTATTCATCCATTGTGTTTTTCAACAAGTGCTTCCTGAGCACCATCTATGTTTCAAGACACTGTCCTAGTCATGGAAAACAAAGCAATGAACAAGCAAGCCTGCCTCCTCATCTTCAAGGGGTTTCCACGAAGGTGAAGGAAATCCATCGCAAGTCAAGAATCTAAAACATGTAAAGTGCAACAGATGAAAAGAGAATTAGATAAATGACCAGAGGGGCTGAGCACAGTGATGCAGGCCCTTAATCCCAGCACTTGGAAGGGAAAGGCAGGGAGACCTCTGTGGGTTCAAAGCCAGCCTGATCTACATAGCAAGCTTCAGGCCAGCCAGGACTACACAGGGAGACCCTGTCTCAAAAGCAAGACACAAGGAAGATAGCCTTCCTCAGCTTCTGAGTGTCAAAGGCAAGATAGGGAAACAATTCTGAGGAGACAAGTGAATTTTCAATTTGTATGTGCCTATGAAACACCCCAAACCTAGTCTAACCCTCCTCCTAGTCCCAAATAGGAGCGAGGAGCCTGTAGGTGCTCTTCCTGAAAAGGCCCAGAAAGGTCCAGTGTGAGCAGTTATCCAGATTGGACTGGCAGGTGCCTGAGCACTGTGAGGGAGGACCAAAGGATAGGGTAGTTACCCAGTCAACAGCTGGATCTCAGGAGGTCTGTGAGAGGTAGAGGCTGTGTTTCTACAGGCCAATGATCCAGTGATTTGGAGGGACAGCCAGCAGACCCAGAAGAACTGAGATCTGAGTAAACTGACGACCCGTGGAGAGGTCAAGATAGAGTATCCTCAGCAGAAGCTGTCTTGACTTGATTAACAGTGACAGCAGGGACAGCCCAGGCCCTCCCATCCCCACTAGGCAGGAACAATGTGTCAAACTCGATGGAGAAATGCTGTACCTTCATGGAAAACACAAAAGGTGTGGGAGAGGCTAAATTAATGAGTGAAGGTTCTACTGCTTAATAGAATGAAAGCTTGTCATGGGAATTAAATTCCATTATAGAAAATAAATTAAGTTACATTTTCTGATGTCAGGCATCTGTGGCTATTAGTGATGTGCACTTTCATGGTCCTCTGGCCCTAGGGCAAAAGAGAGAAAAGGAGAGAGAGGAGAGAGAGAGAGAGAGAGAGAGAGAGAGAGAGAG
>NW_008358517.1:3889460-3898349 GCF_000622305.1 Nannospalax galili
ATTTAGTTCTATGTAGAGAAAAATACAAATGGAGTGGAAAAAAAGAGGAGTTCAAGAGACAGACTCAGTAATTCTGCCCTTTTGCAACACAGGGTCTCTTCACGCCTGTAATAAAACCCTTTTCAAGGCTGGTATGCCCCACAATAGGCTCCCTTCTTTTAGAAAGTTGGGCTGGGGCTTGTTCTACCTTTTGTAGCTGCAAGCTAAGAGGGACCCCATTTCTAAGTTCAATCAAAGCCTGTTACTTACCTGAAATTCCTTTCTTATATGAATAAGGCACACAAGGTGCCCATTACCACAGAGGAAATTGGAAAGAGTCCAGTGAAGAAAGTGGAATGCAAACAAGTAAAGAAAGTGTGTAGCACAGTGAATCTCACACATTCAACCTAAAAGCATATTAGACACTTGTTAACTTGATCAAAAAATAGTTAAGCCATATTAATCCAACAACCTACTGACAAATTATACATACAGCTATCTCAAGGAACATAATATATGTCTAGTCAGGGTTTATCTGAGAATGTTTGATTTTTGCCCAAGCTTTATCTACATAGTGCATGGTAATTAAAAGTACCAGACTGGTGGAACTAACTTTCTTGCATGTTTAACAGCCATACTTTGAGGCATATACTAATCTGGTCAGAGGGTCTTAAGGGACAGTTTTTGCTCTTTGCCCTCTAAGATCGACTAAGTTCCAGGGGACCTATGGAGCATCTCTCAAAATGTCCTGTAACTGTGGTGGGTCACCTGTCCTCTTGATCAAGGAAGCCATGGAGACCCCACCAGACAGACATGAACTAGTGTCCAGTCTACAAAGAGGAGGGTCAACACAGAGGAAACATTTCCTCCATGCTTCCAAGTGAAGCCAGCCACTGTTGAGCAGTACCTTTGACTTATCTTCACATAGATGGAACTGGGAAAAGAAAGGAGCCAGGAGCGGCTCCCAAGCCCATGTGACCCCTGAGGAACAGATCTTCAAGTGACCTTAGGAGTAAAAATAAATTGGCTTATTTGGGACAACTGTATGGTCTTAAATGTAAATTTTTTTAAATTAAAAAACCTCTGATATATATTTTTAATCCAAGGTCTAAGAAGGTTTCCATTTTTTTAGCCCCAAAGTCACGAAGAACTTACGCTGTTAGCTACTTTACTTTCCCTCTGTTTTTGTTGTAGAGCTTTGGCATAGAGATCCATGAAAAGGATGGAAGAATAAAGAAGAGGAGGGTGATGCAAAGTGTAGAGGCTACACTGTGACAACAAATCAACTATTAGACAATTTAAATATCTGAGTAATTTGATCTGGACTGTCAACCCAATTTTAAAAGACATGGATAAGCTTTTTTTGGAAAAGTTAGATAGACCAGCAGTTCTCAGAGAAATGTGGGGTCTTTCAGCCTCCTGCAGATGCATCTGAATATAAGTACCCATTTAGTAATTCCCTAGGCCCCTCCAGTTCTGGCATTTAAATAGGCCCCAAGACGCAGAAAGCCCCACAGATGGCTTCAACGTGAGTCACAGTGAGGAGTCTATACCAAAGACACACCACATTCCAAGTGCTTCTTCCTGTTGTGGCCAGAAAAAGAATGTGAAAACTGTGAAGTTCTCTAAATCATGAGAGAATCTGTAAGAATGCTTAAGAGATCCCCAGTTTGGGGCAAAGATTTAGAAAATAGCAGGATTCTTTCTCATAATCCAATCTGAAGAAAAATGAATCTCTAAAGAGTAAGTCCAATATCTGATTCACAGTAAAGTTGCCATAGTGACTCTCCTTTCCCCAGCTAGGTGTGGGGGCTTGTGTGCCCCTGCCCCACCAATGATAGACAGTTGACTGACTTGATCTTGCACAGGTCTTGTGCAGGCAGCCATGGCTGCCATGAGTTCATGAGTGCAGCCGTTCTGCCACATTCTGATTTGAAGCAGCCCTCCTTGACATCTGGCTCCCCGTCCCCCAAAGACGTTCCATGAGCTTTAGGGTGGGTGGTGATAGAGATGTCCCATTTGATGCTGAGCACTCCACAGTTATTTATTCTCTGACTTTGAGCACTTGTGAGTCTCTGTATTAACCACTGCCCACTGCAAAACAAAGCTTTTCCAATCAGGGTGGCAAGTTGCGCTAACCTATGTGGGTAGGTGACCCAGGCTGAGTGAATGCGCCCACACCCATAAGCAAAAAGGCAGCACTAATTAGACTCAGTGTATTTAAAAAAAAAAAAAAAGAAAAGAAAAATATTAAGGAAAAGAAAAGAACAAAGGACATTAAGTTGGGAAGAGGATGTGTTGAGGTTCCAGGAAGAGTTGGAGGGGAGTGGATATGATTAAAACACATTGTATACATCTAAATATAACAATAATGTTTATAAATCAATTAATTTTTAATAGCAACAACAAGGGTACCCTACACCACTCTGTATTATTTGGTAGGCTATGCTTTAAAAGTTTCTCTCCCTTCCAAAAGAAAGCAGCTCATCAGATGAAACGTGTCATCTACTCAACGTCTGCTTTCTCCATCCTCAAAATGAAAATGAAAATAATTACTTCTTGGGCTGGAGAGATGGCTCAGCAGATAAGAGCACTTACTGTTTTTGCGGAGGACCTGGGTTCAGTTCCCAGCACCTACATGGCAGCTAACAACCATCTACAACTCCAGTTCCAGGATCTCTGATACCCTCTTCTAGCCTCAGGGGCATGCACATACAAGGTACACTTACATACATGTAGGCCAAACACTCATACATATAAAATAAAAATCTTTTAAAATAAAATAAATTACTTCTTTCAGCAAAAAAAAATTGAGGCAATTTGTCCTGTAGTTAAACAATATTCTGTCATGCTATCTTCACCATCACCTGACTTAGTTCTATGCCTCTTCAGACTCACTTACCTTCCCACCAGAGGCAGGGAAAGAGCTTCTTGATATTAGATGCTAGTTAGCATTTCCCCTGTGTGTAACTTCCTTCCCTTTCCTTCTTCCCAGGGCTACATCAGCTCTGTTCAACTTTTCTAGATCTTCAGATATTCATTTTCATTTTTCCATTTCAACATTTCAAGAGAATCGTCTTAAATACCCCCATAAAAAAGAAGTGGAAGGAGCAGTGCATATGTTCCCCATGGCTCCACACTGCTCCCTAAGCTGGTAGAGGGGTTCAGCCCCTCAGACTCGGCTTGCATGGCAAGTTTTTCAGTTGATATCTGAAGTCCTTTATTATTTAAATGTTTGCAATTAGCGTAACCTCTGCCACATGTTTGAATTCTGATTATTTTAAAACAGAACAGTGGATTTAAATCAGAGCAATTAGATGCCTGTCATCAGCCATTTTTCAAGTACATAAATAGGCTTTTTGTATATTTTTTGTTGAATTTTTGTGTATTTCATACACAACATCTTAATCATCTTTATATCCTCTTCCCCATCAGCACCTCCCATAGCCCCCCACCACTGGATTTCATGCATTCTGACATTTATGTTAAGGCCTATCAAGTCAAGTTATTTAGAAATTTTGTATTTTTGCCTTTTTCCTTGAAATCAAATTTTTATTTCATTTCCTCCCAAATTTTTCCATAAGGCAGTACATTTTCATGCTTAAATGTCTTCTATTGACCACACTATCATAAATGATCAAATAAAGGCAGATAATTTAAAGTTCACACAGCACTTAAGTCATTGCACTCACATAGCTCTAAGTATCAGAGTGGTGTATTTTAGAAATCAAAAATAATATTATTTTATAACTGATTAAAACATAAACATATCGTGCATTTTATAATATTTTATTAATTTCATTTGTTCTATGACAATTTCATAATGTATACAATGCATTCTAATTGCCTTCACACACACCCCCATCTCTCTCCATCCCTGCCAATCCCTACTCCTCCCCACAGGTCCCTTTCCAACATTCATGTCTTTTGTTTTGCTTTTCTGACCTGCTGAAATTAACCAGCGATTTCTGTATGACCATGGGTTTGGAACTATCCATTGGAACTCGATGAGCTCAGCAGTAGGTACATGAATGATATCTCAGTAGCCAGTAGTTCAGCAGGGAGGGGTAGGGCCCCATGAGCCCATCCTTCATCCATAATTGACTGTTGACAAGGCCAGTCTTGCTCAGGCCCAGGACCTATAGTAACCACAGCAACTATACCATGCATTTTGATAAGTAATAAATAATAAAATGCAAAACATTTTCAAAATGTTTCTGGTAATGAGATGGAAAGGCAAGAGTTCAGTGCCTGGATGAAATATGCATACCAGTATATAGTATTTTGAGTTATTTTGTTTGGTCTTCCTGAAGTTTATTCATCATAAATAAGAACATATAATGAGTACTGGTCTGCAAGAGGGTCAGGTTATTATTTCTAAAGCAGCACAAATGGGATCATGGAAGAAGAAAAGGGAAGGAAAATGGCTAAGCACCACCACGGGTCCTTTTCCAAGAAAGAGCACATCCTGAGAGTATGAATACTCAGACTCTGAACTTGTTAAAATTTTCCTCCCATCCACACCTAGGGAAGTCCTTACCTACCTGAGCTATGCATGCCTCAACGTGAGAAACAGCTGACAGTCTGATCTGTGTATGGCTAACCCTCCTTCACCCACTTTCCTGTTTGTCCTCCCTCAGTCCTGTGTAAAGGGAAAGAATTTACAGTAAAACACAAACACTTCCTTCACCTCAGTGGAAATGGAGTAAACTACAGAGGTCAGGCTGCATAACATTGGGCAGGGCATGTGTTCACCCAGTTTGAGACCTTAAGAGAAGTGATATCTAAAAGGTCACATCTATCATCCATTCATGGGCTTGGCCCTCACCAGTGATGCTTGTACTTAGGAAGGTTCTGATGTCAAAAGGCCATTTCCACATATGAGGAACTGTGCTTTGGGGAAGAAACAGTGCATCAGTGAAACACTTGAAGTCACCATGATGGTGTTCGTAATGACGGGGACACCTGCAGAGACGTGATTGCTTGCTCACAATACCGTAAGCAAATGCAGGGCAGGTGGAGTCAGGAACTGAAAAGATTACAGGGGATAAAATTTCTAAACCATCTCATTCCTCTACTTAAGACCAGAACAGGGGGGACAAGACCAATGGCTTATCATTGCTTTCCCTCAGAAGGCTGTGTGGTCAGAATCTATAGCTATTTGCCTCTATTTTCAAAACCTGCAGGCGAATCAGGTGGTCTTGTGTCTTACATGAAGATACTGTGAGCCACTGGAAATTTAAACTTTGATGTCTGTCCAAATATAGATAGGTTCAAGAGCCATTCGTAAGCCTTCTTAAAGTGCAGATTACTGGGTCCCACACAAGACCAGTTGAAAAATACTTCTCTAAGCCTGGAAGACCAACACCAGGTGAAATCAGTCCTAGGAAAGAAACTGAACCTGTAAGAGTTTCAAGTCAGAAGTCCCAGGCATTTTTATTGTTGAATTGTACTTATTTTTATATCAGACATCTGTTTCTGTGCTAATATTATAGCATCGAGAAAACAGGAAAACTGAAAAGATGAGACAAAAATAGATGTATAAATTTTAATGTTTTCTTCATAAGCAAGTAGTTCACCTGCACAGCCCAGCTCCAGGTTGGAGACTCTTTGCTCATTTATCACAGCAGTTGTGTGGGACTGAGCCCTTGACATGTGGGGTAGTTACTAAGTATGGGTAGTCAGTATCAGAATATGAACTGAGAGAGAAGAACCAGAGATGAAGAAGACTAATGTGGGGAAACAGATGCGATCAAAGTGTGTTATAAGCATGTATGGAAATGTCATGATGAAAATCCTATTTTGCAGAGTTCTGTACCCTAATCTAAAAAAAGGGAAATGAATTGATGGAGTTGGAGAATTGTTGGTTGTTCTATTCATACATATAATTTTTAAATAGTTTTTATTTATTATTCTTATTTTGTGTGTATGACTGCATTGCTTGTATAAGCGCACCCGTATCTTACAGTGCCAGCGGAGGTCAGAAGAGGGCATCAGATCCCCTGGAACTGGAGTTACTGATGACTGTTAGTCACCATGTGAGTGCTGGCAATCAAACCCAGGTCCTCTACAAGAGCAGCCAGTGCTCTTAACCTGTGGGCAATCTCTTCAGCTCCATTACATACAATTTCTAAAGACACAAATACATATTCCAATTCCAACATGACTATCCTTCTAACTACCACTCTAGCCCAAACCATCTCCCTGTCTTGGCTGGGTCTCCCTACCTAAGGGGCTCCTTACCAGGTTTTCTATCTCCTCTATTGTCTTATAACATAGCACAGCAGAATTTTAGAATACAAGCCACAGTGATATAAATAAATATAAGCCACAAAATATATATAGATACATAGATACATACATAAACACATACATATGTAAACATATATATATGTATGTATATATATTCTACTTAACACGACACTCTCTTCTGATGGAGATTGAAAATCCAATCCTATAATGAAACCCAATTGGTTTATTCTGGCTTGCGAAGGTCTCCTGGAGCTGACTTCTGCCTTCTAATGGAGCTTCATTTCACACCACATCATTAGAGCTTATCTGTATTGGCCTTCTTTCTTTTTTTTCCTTCATTAAATCTTCCAACCTTCTCCTAGCTCTGAGGGTTTAGTGCTCACAACCCTCCAGGTAGGGCGTCCTCCTCCCTTCTCTCAACACATCATTCTGAGGTCTTGTTCAGAAGTGACCTCAGAGACATTTCCCAGAGAACTCCATCAGGGAGAGCAGCTCATGACCCCAGCAGGAGGCCTAATTCTCAGCACACCCTTACCAGTGTCTGGCACATCACAAGTTTATTTATCTGTTTGCTGCCTGAAGTCACTCACTAGAATGTAGCTTCCATAGAAATAGGGCCTTGTCTGCCATTTCTCTCACTTCAGCCCCACTGTCCCAATCGGGACCCAACAGATTCGACCAGTTGCCAAATACTGAAAGACCCGGGGGTTAACAAAAACCTTCACCCAGGAGTTAAAAAATCAGGACTGAGCAATTGCTGAATGAATTTACCAGTCATTCAGAGACCACAGCAGCTCTCTACTGATTCTGTCGGAGGTGAGGGCACACATGCTGGCATGAAACTATGCCAAAGATCTGCTCCCACAAGTGGGGCTGTTTATTAGAGCATCAGGAAGTATAAACATCTTGACGCAGCCAAACAGGAGGGCCAGCACCAAGCAAGGCTGCTGGCACATTTCCCCAGCCACTGCGGTGTTCCAGCGCTGTTCCCATGAAAACCATTCATCGTGCCAGGCCGTCGGCCGCCTGTCTCCTCGGGCACTAATTGCTCTGCCTGGTTAGACAATGTAGAAAATGCACCACTCTCCACAGGACATAAGGGAAAGGGAATGGAGGGGGCTGACTTTTCAAAAGCACTATGAATTCTGATGAAAAAGAAAACACAGCAAAATACTCCAAGAGAAGAAAATGCTTCTAAATGACCAAAAACACCTCATCTGAGATCAGAAAAGACGTCAGACCTACAGCCTCTGCCGCGCAGTCCAAGAGGGTCAGTCACTGTGGCTCCTAGGAGAAGTGCAGAATCATGGGATTTCTTGAACCTGGTCTTTGAAATGATAAAGGCAGACAGACCTTCACTTCCTTCCAGAGTGTGTGCTATCTACATCCACTACATCCCCAGGCTTTTTAAAAATAAAGACATCAGATGGGCTCAGTGTCACCGGCTGTAGTACCAGTTACTCTGGAGTCTGAAGAGGGAGAATCATTTGAACCCAGGAGTTAAAGATCAGGGTGGACAACACAGGGAAAGCCTACCTCAAAACAACACAGAAACAAAGATAAAGTTGGGTTCACAATGATGTTCAAAAGTGCAGCTTCCAAATAAATATAAATGTAAGTAACTAGATATTAATATTAATAAATCAAATATAAATATGTATGGCCAGCAGTTAATATCAATGCTTAACCCTGCATATTTTTCCTGTCATAATTTCCCATGGCACAAAAGCTATCTCAGTTTCCAAACTCACAGTCTGTACTTAAATTCCTTAAAATGATCATAGCCTTTTAACCAGTATTCTACAAAAGAGAATCATTCTGAAAGTTCGATGACAGGAATGCAGACAAGGATTTAAATCCTAAAATTATGAACAACCAAGTCTATCAGTAGGGAAGCAATAAAGAAACCTTATTCAATGTGTCTGTGGCAGAATACTATACAGTCATTAAAAATTATATTCATGGGGCACATTTAATAGTGCACTGTGCTTTTAAGAGCTCTAGCATGTTTCTGAAATGGTTCACAGCAATGTTCTCTAATCCCAAAGAATTTCGGGGCTTCCTCAGGTACTATCTGTTCTTTTGTGTTACTACTCCATGGTGTTAAAATTGGGAAAGCTGGCTGGAAAGCTTATGACCGTAAGTCAATAGCTGAAAGAAAAGAGAATGCTCCCATACTTAGAGGAAGGAGCCCTGGCAGAGTTAGTTTCGAATGTTTTCTCTTACCATCTGAGAACTCTGCACTTTCAGACTTTCTTAAGCAGCTGCCCGGCAGGCAACTGTTGCCTCCAGAGGCAGATAAACAGGAGAAATGAAAAGGGACTCAAACCTCTGCAAAGATTACACAGCATTCAGCTTTAGGTAGAGTTACATTATTTCACATTACGGAGGCAATCAGTCCTATCAGTTTCCTTGAGTAGAGATGTGCCTGGCTGGGTAAACACTTGGATAAATCTGCCTGGTGTTCAGCCCACCAGGGTCAATGGGTTTAGCTACAAATTGATCTCATTGCCTTAAAAATGATGAAGTTGAGAACAAGAGATTTGTTAGGACTACATGGAGAAAGGACAAGGAGACGTTGAAGCCAAAGACTTTGGGAAGATAGATAGATGATAGATAGATGATAGATAGATAGATAGATAGATAGATAGATAGATA